>NC_088791.1:138412348-138739550 GCF_011386835.1 Chrysemys picta bellii
CTTCTCACCTTTCTCATTTTCCTTCCCCTCCCAAGCCCGAAGGGATTGAGACAGAAGCAACCTTCAACTCTCTGCTCTGTGGAAATGGTAAGGACCTCTCTGCTCCTTCTTCATCTATGTCCTTTGCCAGCGGATGAAGAGTGACAGCCCCAAGGAGGGAGTGGGATTATTTGGGAGACTCTTGAGGGTGCAGTGAGAACTTGGGGTGTCAGGATAGAGACTAAGCAATGGTGGGGATGTTTCTGTGTGGAGAGTCGAGACACATTTCCTAATCATGAGGACATTGCTTGGAACATTGAGATCTAGGGCTTGACAAAGCCCCAGAGAATAGACTGCATGAGCAATCCTGGCCCAAGTCCCTGGAGGATGGGCTTAAAGGGGTTTAACGGGACTTTTCCATCTCTAATCTCTTATTCTATAGAGTGAAATTACAAACTGGATTCTACCATCTGCCAATTGCCAGCAAACAGGAAGGGCCAAAGAACTGGAGACTGCAGTTTCCCATCGGGCCAGGTGGTGCACCTCACTCCATAGAAAGAGCGGAGTTTTTCCCATGGGTCACAGGACCCCAAGCCAGAGGGGACAGTTGGGCGTCTCACTGTCCAGCTAGGAGGAATGGAGCTGCTGAAAGCAGGGGTTCCCCATGCAGGGGGCGGGTGGAAGGCAGCATTCCAGGCTCTGCTCTGGGACCCATTCACTGCTGAGCATGGGGGCATTTTATTGCATCCTATCTGTCTGATTTTTTCCCTCAGGAAATTCAGAAGCAGGGAAGATTTCCCTGAAGCTTCCACTGAACGTGGTGCAGGGCTCAGCCAGAGCCTATGTGACAGTGCTGGGTGAGTGCAGCAACTCAGAAAGGACCTGCCCTGGCAGCTGCGGCCACTGCTCCTTGTTTGCCTGCTGTGCCAGCCTTTCCACCTGGTCAGCTACTCACTCCCTTCATCAGTGTCCCCATCATCTCCCCATTCATCTCTTCTTGTCTCTTTTCCTGTTCCTGTTCTCCTTTCTCTGACCTCCCTTTATCAGTTTCTCTGTGTGTTGGCCTTTCTGTCTAAGTATCCCTATTCCTATCCCAGACATCTTCCTACCCTTCCTTCTCTCCATTCTCTCTCTCTGTGTTTCCTCTTTCAGGGTATGGCTCTGTACTGTTTTTCCCTCTGTCCTTCTCTCTCACCTGTTACTGCCTGTGCTCTGTGATGCACTCTGCCTCCGCAGGCCACCTCTGGGCCACACTGACTCCCTGTGTCTCCATCCCCAGGCGATATCCTGGGCACAGCCATGCAGAACCTGCAGCAGCTCCTCCAGATGCCCTTCGGCTGTGGGGAGCAGAACATGGTCCTGTTTGCCCCCAACATCTACGTCCTGGACTATCTGAATAAAACAGGGAAGCTGAGCGAGGAGACCAAATCCAAGGCCATCGGCTACTTAGTCAGTGGTGAGGAGGGACGGGGCTTTTCTTTCTTCACTTGCTCCCTTCCAAAGTTGTGCTGGGAGCTTTCTGTTTCTGCCTGACCTACAGACAGAGCTTCCCTCAGCTGAGGACAGAGGGACTGGGTTGTGTATCTGGGGAGTGGGGTCCCCATTCGACACACTCTTGGCTCACTATTGTCAGTTGTCTGAGCACTACAGTTACGCGCACTCATTGCTCCACAAGAGCTACTGGCTGTTGTGTCCATCCTATGAGTCACCCCTATAGTGTGGAAATGCTGCACACAGTAGCCAGGTGAAATGGCTTCTCAGTCTGGGTGCTCTAGCTAACCAGACTGTGTGGTACTCCCCCTACTGGAATACGATGGTGCTGCCCATGTGTTGTATGTCAGTTCCCTCTTCTGACTAGCTCGTGGGATGGAGACGTGTATGTTTGTGTACCAGTGCTGGCTAGTACACATCCGGGCCAGGAGCCCCTTTACTGGCTGAGCTGGTGAGCTGCTCTCTCACCCTCTATTGTTTGATGTATAAATCCTGCTTTAACTTTCCATTTCAGGTTATCAGAGGCAGCTGAATTACAAGCACCTGGATGGCTCTTACAGCACATTTGGGGAGCATTACAGGCAGCTGGGGAATACTTGGTGAGATTTCTTGCCAGGCACGCCTCCCCTAAACCTCCTCTGTTATATAGTTATAAAGGAAGTGTTAAATTTTAGTCAACTGGTGATGCTGTTAAAGGCCCGAGGGCTTGCTGGAGCTTTCACAGTCTCTTGGCATATCACACCAAAGGGAATAGGTTTCATCAGCCTGCTGTGTATAAAAAGCACCTGTTCCCACTGGCCTTGAGGAGAGAGAGAACTGAAGAGGCAAAGGGGATGGGATGGTTTCAGATCATTTTTGAAAAAAGATGAAGAGATCCAGGGGAGGCTGTTCCAGACAGGGAGCTGCAGAGGGGAGACTCTCATACCCGTAGTGGTGAAACTGGGTTAGAGGTAGAGAGCAACCTGGTGCTAGATAGGACCATAGGAATTGCTATGCTATCGATCGCCCATTATCAAGATCATTAATAGGTATATTAAACAACACCAGTCCTAGTACTGAACCTCGCAGCACCCCACTGTTAGCCTTGTGCTATGATGGAATTGATCATTTAATTCTAGTCTTTGTTTTCTGTCCCTGAACCAATTTCTGATCCACGACAACACTTTGACCCTCATCCCATGATTATTCAATTCATTTAGACTTTCCAAAAGGCTTTTGAGAAGGTCTGTCAGAAGACACTACTGAAGAAATTATGTCAATGAATTCTCTTTCATTCAGCTCTTTATTGAAATGTTCAGGGAATTCTAAGAGATTAGTGAGACACAATTTTCCTTTGCAGAAGCCATGCTGCTTAGACCCCATCAGATCATGTTCTTCTGAATCTTTTATTATGCTATTTTTAATTGTCATTTTGACTAGTTTACTAAGTACAGGCAAACTGGCGTATAACTCCTTGGAACTCCCATGGAGCCCTGTTTAAATATAGATTCAACATTTGCAACCCTGCGGCCCTCTGCTATAAGAGCTGTATTTAGCATGAAGAGGGCTCCTAAGTTTGAGAGACTGGTTGTGTCCAGGGAGGATTTTATAAACAGGAAGAGAGAGTTTGAACTGGATCCTGAAATCAGTGTGAATGAGACTGTGGAGGTGGGTGAAGGTGGAGGCAATGTATTCATGTTCTCTGCCCCATGGCCACCAGCTCTCTGGCCCCTGCTGCTTCCCCTCAGGCTGGCGATGCCCCAGGACCCCGTCCCCTCCAGCGAGCACAGGGCATGGGAGGGAGCTCTCACCACTGTCCGCACTCTGTCGCAGGCTGACAGCCTTTGTCCTCAAGTCCTTCGTGCAGGCCCGCTCTCACATCTTCATTGAGGAGAAGCACATCCCGGATGCCCTGGCCTGGCTCGCTGGCAAGCAGAAGGAAAATGGCTGCTTTCGCAGCTCCGGGACGCTCCTGAACAATGCCATAAAGGTGACGTATCTGCCCAGCTGGATTCCCATGGGACCCATACAGGACTTCAGTGACATGGAGAGAGCTACAACTCCGCATGGGAACAGCTCAGACACATCAGCACATGGGGCCAGGGTGGGAGGAGCAGGGGATGACGTGGGCCTGGGAATTACCCTGGAGATACGGATGGGCAGATACTGTACTGTACGTGGGACCTACTATGGGGAGGAGAAAGGAGGGAGCAGATACATGGTAACTACCATGGGAGGTAAGTGGGGACAGAAACGCAGAGTGTGTCTACACGGCAGCTGGGAGTGTACTTCCCAGCACAGGCAGACAGCCACGAAAATAGCAGTGTGGCCATGGCAGCTCAGGCTAGTTGCCCAAGTACATACTCCAAGCTTGAGCATGACTGTATTTGGGCAGCTAGCCAGAGCTGCCACCCATGGCCACACTGCCTTTGTTAGTGTACCAGCTTGGGCGGAGCTGGTGTGTGCATGTCTCACGTTCTCCGCTGCAGTGTAGACATACCCATTTGTGAGAGCTATCATGGGGCCTGGCAAGAGTGGGCAGATAAAGGGCATGAGGATGTAGTATGTAGAGGGCCCAGCAGGGAAAGGCTTTAGGTGCTGCGTGGGGTTAATGTGTCTCTCTCTGTGGTTCCCTGCAGGGCGGGGTGGACGATGAGGTCACGCTCTCTGCTTACATCACCATCGCACTGCTAGAGATTCCTCTGCCCATCACTGTACGTATCCACACACACAAAGTCCCCTTCATGAGTTCCCCTGGGTCAGCAGCCTCCCCTCTCCCCCACTCCCTATACCCATCCGAGTCCTGATAGTGGCAGCCTGCTGCCCTGATAAAGGGACCTCTAAGGAAAGGAGAGAAAAAAACAGTCTGGAAAGGCTTTGGCTCTGGCTCCAGAATGAGACGGTCCCCAGGCCTCAGAAGCATCTGGGTGTGCAGTACTGGTTCTGGCCGAGCTCTGCTTCTTTGATTGGCTCTTTATTTATTTGCTTTTTTTAAATATGCACAATGGAAAAAAGAATTCCAAATTCATGTCAAAAGAGCTGTAGTGCTCGGTCACTGTCTCCTGTGTGTCTGGCTGCAGCTCAGATGGGTCTGACTGATGGAAGCTTTTCAGCCTGACAGCGTGGCTACTCCCTTCTTCATTATTCCTGTTTGCTTTATATAGTCTCTGTAAACGTACTGGGGGTCTAGTGTTAGGGGGTTTATTCCTTCACCCTCTCACTTCCCTGGTCCTTCTTCCACGAACAGAGAGCAGCAATACCCAAAGTCCAAAGGTGCAAACAATTTGATGTTTATTGGGGTAAACTTCCAGCAAGCATAATTCCAATTTCCTTCTTCAGTGTCCCCCTTCCCAGCTCTGACTCCACAGAGCCTTGCCTGTGTCCCTGTTCCCATTCCCTGTTCCTATTCCCAGCCAGCGAAACATGATTCTAATTCCCCCAGCTCCAGTCCCTGTTCCCATCCCTCCCCTTACTTCCTGATTGACTGCAGACTATATAGTAAAACTTGAGTTCTGCTTAGCTATACCTTAACCAATCATTTTACTGAAATTTAACTAACCAATAATATAAATAAAATATATACCTAGCTCATAGAGCTGGAAAGGACCATCGAGTCCAGCCCCCTGCCTTCACTAGCAGGACCAAGTACTGATTTTGCCCCAGATCCCTAAGTGGCCCCCTCAAGGATCAAACTCATAACTCTGGGCTTACTAGGCCAATGCTCAAACCACTGAGCTATCTACTTATCCTAACATATTATAACATGGTTATTTAACCAATTATATTCCACCACCTTAATTAGTTTACACCCAACAAAATTAATTATACAGCAGACAGAAACAATCACAGAACCAAACTGAGATTATACAGACAAACAATAGGGAAGTGGAGACTATAGAAGAACAAAGAGATGAGGATTTCACATCCCAGCTATTGATAAGTGAGTTCTTGCCAGACAGGACGCTATCAAACTAAGTTTCCTTTTACATTTTCTAGGCTCTTCCCTTTCTCTGGAGGTGATAGGAATACAATCCTGTCCTGATATTCCTAACAGCCCAATAGCACCTTATTTCAATGTGACTAGTTTGGAATGTAAGGATGTGACCATACATTTCCCAGTTTATGGCTGCCTCTGCTGCTTAGCTGAAGGCCTTAGCCTAAGAACAGAGCTTCAGACTGTCACAGTACGAGAAGGCCCTTACACAGGCAGACAGTGATTTTGATTCTTTCTTTTATATCTCTATAACTAGCTAAGTGATAAGAATACACCTAAATTCTTAAAGTATAGGCCTTTACAGACAGGCCTGAATATCTATATCCTAACATCTAGTCATGCTTTTCATTGGATGAATGACTGGGAGGGATTATATACTAGTTGACAGCTGTTGGCCCATTGCTATCCATGGCAGTCTGTTTCATTTGCCTTCCACATGTTTTCTTGGTTAAAATTCAATAAATAGCCCTAGACACCTCAGATTACCTTAATTTCTCCAAATTGTGAAGGCCTCGTATCTAACATGGCTATCCCATGGAAGGCAGGAATGTGATTTTTGTAACTACTGAGACTGTCTCAGCTAGACACATTTAAGCCACATTTCTGTGCTCAGTGGCCCACGGTGATGGGGTAACCAAATTACTACAAGAGTCTGAATTCACTGGGACCATGCAAGTGACTGGTGTCAAACAGTCACTCATCCCATCACCAGAATCTGTGTTATATTAGATCCACTGCACCTCTTATTTAAATCCATCTGTGTTCTGTGGCCATGAGATGACAGCCTGCACAGGCAGTGCCCAAAGCCTAGCTCATATCGTCACACTGCAAACACTGATTATTTCCCCTCTATGCGCCCCGCAGCACTCTGTGGTCCGTAGTGCTTTATTCTGCCTGGAAACAGCTATGGAGCAGGGAGGAAGCCACGTGTACACAAAGGCACTGATGGCCTACGCCTTCACCCTGGCAGGGAAGGAGGAGAATCACAGGGCACTGCTGGACTTGCTTGATAAGGAAGCTGTGAAAGAGGGTGAGACCTGTTTATGGGCTCTTCTTCTGCATCCCGGTCCACTGGCCCTATGTAGCCTGGCAGGAGAAGGGTTTGATTGTTATTGCTATAACCTTCAGTGTGTACTGCGGCAGGTCGGGATTATTTAGTCTCTTCACACATTTTAGATCAATGAGCCTTAAAAACCCTGGCACTGGCCATTCCTGGGATCTGACTTCATAAAATGTGGGAGACACATGCACAGGTGCAGCAAACTAATTAGACACTGAGAGTTTCCACATCTGGACTGTATCAACCCACTTGAGGGATTATTTAATATTTTCATGCTTTGTATTGACATGCCCAGCAAGGGTTGGAACTCCATTCTCTATCCTCAGTGACAATATGTCAGTAACCCTCTTGGCAAAAACCAGATATTCGGTAAGAAACATTTCCTTTTCTCCTCCGTCTCCCTTCTCCCACTGCAGATGGCTCATTAGCAGCTCAAATTGCAAAGTGGATCAGCAAGCAGCAGAATCCCAACGGGGGCTTTTCCTCCACCCAGGTGAGCTGTTCTCATCCCCAGCCTCAGACACCCAGGGCTGGAGGGGGAGGCAGGAGATATATATATCAGGTTGCCAGAGAAGAACGAATAACCTAGCACTGAAACAGAGACAGACTCCTTCTGGGGATGGGGAGGGGGCGACAGTGCCCTCGCTGCAGGGTTTAGAGAACCTCTGTTTCTGAGGGGGTTAGATCATGGGATAGTCACAGCATGGAGCATGGCTACATCACATCCCCACAGGCCTTCGTGGGCTAATGGCAGGAGACTGGACAAGTGATGCTCTTGCGTACAGAGGGCAGACTTGTCGCCCTGAGCATCCACCAACATGACGCTTTCCTCAGCTCCCCCCAGCACTGACCCCATCCAGCCCAGCCAATCCAGCTCGGGAGCTGAGGACTCCCCAGAGAAGCAGCAGCAGCTAGCCACTGCCAGACACACCTTGTGGAGCTAGGGTGACCAGACATCCCGATAAAATCGGGACTGTCCCTATATTTAGGTGTTTGTCCCGCGTCCTGCTCCGCTTTTTTTTTTTGCTCTGCCGGCAGCCCCCCCGCCCCATGTGTCCCGATATTTTCTTCCTCTCATCTGGTCACCCTAGGTGCGGTGGGGGCACCATCCCGAGTTATGTAGAACCAGAAAGTGCTACCTGATTAAAGGCAGCCCAAAACACATTTGAAGACAGTGCATGAAGTGTTTCCCTTTGGAAGACTACTTCACGGAGGGATTTGGTTAACACAGTAGGGTTGTAATTCTGTTTTCCTGCTGCTGAGGCACGTGGGTGCATCTGCCTCTGTTATCTGTCTGCCCTGTCAGCTGTCCCTTCAGCTTGCTCCTTCACGGGAGGGTGGGTGGCTTCTTCCCTCAGCTCCCTGTAGTGGAGTGTCAGAATTCCCAAGGCCTACGTTCCCAAAGGTACTTAGACACTTGGCTGCTTTCAGTGGGAGAAAGGTGCTTAAATACCTTGGAGGATCTGGGTCCAGGGAATAGGTGAATGGCTTGTGGGAGTGATGGGTAGAGAATGGGTGGAAATGGGAAAAACTGACCTTTCTGAGCAGGGCGGTGCTGTGTGGGAGGAGCCGGTGGGGTAGGGGCTCCAGGCCCATAGAAATGACTCATTCATTCCCTTGGGCGCCTGGGCCCATCTCTTGTCTGGCAGGACACAGTGGTGGCGCTCCAGGACCTGTCCCAATATGGAGCCTCTACTTACACCAAGAGCGGAGGAGCATCCACAGTGACCCTGCAATCCACAGGGAACTTTCAGACCCAGTTCCAGGTGGATCACATGAACCGTCTGCTGCTCCAGCGTATGGCACTGCCAGAGGTGCCAGGAGACTACCACACGGGGGTGACAGGAGAAGGATATGTCTATGTGCAGGTGAGGGGCCCAGGGGCAGGGGGAGAGGGAGAGGCTGCTGCTGAGGCCGCCTGGCTCATCCTGGAGATGGCAGGGTGAGGTGGGATGGGTAGGGGAGGGAAGGGAGAAAGAGATGGAGATAAGGATGACAAAATAGGAAAAGGTGTGAGGAGAGAGCATGTCCAGAGTTAGGGAATGGGGAGCTAGTGAGAGGAGGAAGGAGAAAGAGAAGACAAAGGAGGGAATGAGATGGACCGGGGGAAGGAGGCAGAGGAGATAAGCAGAGAGGAGATACGCACAGGCTCACATAGAACTGTGCATTCTCTTCCAGACCAGCCTGAGGTACAACGTGCTCCCCAAGCTGGAAGAGGCACCATTCGCGCTGGAGGTGCACACGGTCCCCGAGACATGTGACAGCCCCCAGGTCCACAGGACTTTTAGCATTGCCATAAACATCAGGTAACTCCCCTCACAGGCCCAGGCCTTCCAGAGCAGCCCTAGTTTAGGTGCCAACTTTCTAATGTGCCACGGGGTGCTCCCCCCCAGGCTCTGCCCCCATTCCACCCCTTCACTGAAGGCCCCATCACTGCTCTGCCTCTTCCCACCCCCATCATGCCCCCGCCCGCCTCTTCCCACCCCATTCCACCCCCTCCCCCAAGCGTGCCCCAACCTTGCTCCGCCCCCTCTCCGCAGCTCCTCCTGGACACTTCAGGGCAGGAGGCACTGGGGAGAGGGAGAGGCGCTGATAGGGGGGCTGCCGGTGGGTGCTAAGCACCCATCACTTTTTTTCTGTGGATGCTGCAGCCCTGGAGCACCCATGGAGTCAGCGCCTTTGAGCCCTACGGCTGGGGATGGGTCACTCCAGGAGATTGCAGGTGGACAAGCAGGTGGGGTGGGAGATGCTACAGATCGGGGGAGTGTGCACCTGTGCCAATCAGAGTTGAGGTGCATCAGCTCTGTGCTGAGATGTATTAAACCTTGTTTCATTTCCTGCTTGGTCTCCCAGTTACACAGGGAAACGCCCCGTCTCCAACATGGTCATTGTTGACGTTAAGATGCTGTCAGGATTCATCCCTGTGAAGTCATCAGTGAGGAAGGTAACGGCCCTTCTGTGTATGGGCTATAGCCTCTCCAGAGCCCTTTGCCTCCAGCCCCACCTGAGAGGTATCTGGCCCCCAGTGGGCTCCAATTCCTGACCCCTCATATTATGGGTGCAGCCTGGTCTCATCTCCAGCAGTAGGGCCCCCCATGTCGTCTGTTTCTCTTCTTTTCCACTGGAATCCTGAAGGGTCTGAGAGTCCCCACCCCACTTCTGTCACAGGGGCCAGTTCAGATCAGCCTTTCACCTGCAGATTTCCCAGCTGCAGGATCTCCAGTGTAGACAGCAGCTCCTTCCATGTCTGACTCCAGCCTGGGCTTATGGAGCCCTTGTGCAGTGACCCCGGCATTGCAGACAGTGTTAGCCAGTCTAAGACCTAGAGAATGAGGAAGAACTATTAGGTCTGTTTGACTGAGGCTGGGTATACTGGAATTGGTGCTGCCTTTGATTGGGGTCCAGCCCCTCAGATGCACTTGACACCTCAGTCCACCAATTGGGTGGGGACACATACTCCGCCTCTTCCCTGACAGCACCAGGGGAAAAAGCTCCCGGTGGTTCTCCATCACTGACCATTTTTAAATCGAGATTGGATGTTTGTCTTTGTCTAAAAGATCTGCTCTAGGAATTCTTTTGAGGAAGTTCTCTGGCCTGTGTTACACACATAGGCGTAATTTGACTTCTGTATTTGTGGCAGGGGGTGGGGGGCAGCTCCAGTCAGGGCAATGGGGCTGCGCATGTGGGGGGGAGGGTGTGGGGGCAAATTCCACACCTGCCTAAGGATTGCAGTTTGGGGGGAAAACACCCCCCAGTGTCCCCAAACTACACCCATGGTTATACAGGAGGTGAGATTACATGATCACAATGGTCTTTCTGGGTTTGGACTCCATGAATTTGTGAAAGCATCCCATTGCTTAGGGCTGTGGGGTGGTTCGAAGGGGGGCTCAGTTACATCCTGCTTCTCTCCCTTGGCTGCTGGCAGCTGGAAGGACATTACCGCATCCACCGCACAGAACTGAGCACCAACCACGTGCTGCTCTACATGGAGCAGGTGAGTGGCTGCACGGGGCCGGAATGGGCCAGGAAGAGTCACCCCCAATGTACTCCCAATAGAAGTGCCCGGGGGAGGGGATCTCGCAAGCCTCAGCTTGGAAAGACAAACCCATGTATTCCTGCCCAGGGTTTCCCTTCAGCACTTCCCCAACACAGAGCCAGGGCCCTGATCTCCCCCACCTACGGGTACCAGGGACGGCGGCTCATACCCTGGGGTTGGGCAGGGCTTATCCCACCTTCCTCAGGGCCTGAATCCGTGCCAGGCCCTGCAGCCAAGGGGGGCAAATGCTGGACCTGCAGGATCATGGGGGGGCACCGATGGGGGGAGGAGATGGGGAAGGAGAGGGTGAAGTGGCTCAGAGCTTCCTGAGCCTCGTCTGTTTCCCTCTCAGGTGAGCAATGTGACTCAGAGCTTCTCCTTCGTGGTGGAACAGGACTTCCACGTGCAGAGCCTGAAGCCGGCGGTGGTGAAAGTCTACGATTACTATGAGACAGGTGTGTGTGCAGGTGGGGCTGGCAGCAGTGGAGGCTGGTGGGCCTGTCATAAGGGGGGAGAAGTCACATTCAGAGCCACAGTGAACCTGCTGGGATATAGGATTGAGCATCTCCCTGCTCCAGGATGAGACTGCGGGGCACACAGGGTTTACATGCTAGGGATCATCCTGCACTGACCTCATGCTCGCACCATGGGAGTATCTGAAGCCCCAGACCCCTCGGTCTGCTAATCCACGTAGGTTAGAGCCAAAGGGATCTAGGAGGGTCCTGGGTTCAGATCCTGCCCTGGGATCCCAGCTCTGGGTGTGACCTGGGGGAGGCACATTCACTCCTCTGTTCTCAGCTAGGAAATTGGGGTGACAAAGCCAGAGCCCAATGGCAACCCCAGTGGTCGTGTGTCAGGCAAGGTGCAAACGGACATAGGGCACTTGGCACAGACTCACTGGAGATGCCTGTTGTGCTGTAGCCTTGTGGTAACCTTTGCCTTCCTCCCATGGAGCCCAGCTGAGGTTCCTTCAGTGCCCTTGGAGACAGGGCTCCCTCCTCTCCTGCCTGAGATCTCTGGTGCGGTGCCAGCTTTCTGCTGCAGGGCCTGGTGGAAGTGTGAGGAGTCTTGGTTGGGTCTCACACAGCCCTGATCACATCTCCCTTCCCTTGTGTCTTCCAGATGAATTTGCCATTGCTGAGTACAGCGCCCCCTGCAGCAAAGGTAGCGTATGAAGAGACGACTGTGAGGTTTTCAGACTGCTCAGGGCTGCTCAGTTAGAACAGTGCTGAAACCCAGCCTGAGTCTCCTCAGCCTGTCTGGAGGGTTGTAAAAGTTGCTGTTCTCTTTTGCCCCATGTCCTGGGGTGGTCTGCCAGCACCCCTAAGTGCTCAGGGGAGAAGGGAATACCAACTCCCCCGCATTGTCAAGTTCCAGATTCAGGCCTTGAGTCTGGGGCAGCAGGCTTGGTTAGTCCCAAGATTACGTTCTCCCCCTCAGTCAAGACAAGTCTCTGCTTCTTTCTATGTGTGTTGCTGGGACAGAGCAAGAGCAAGTCCTTCCAAAACCCAAGCTTGGGATCCCTCTTCTCATCAGGGCTTTTTTAAAACAGGCTGCAAAGCAAAACAGATTAATGAAAAACCATCTTCCAGGGTTGGGGTGACTCAACACTGCTGGGAAAGGGGTCGGGGCTGAAGCCCTGAATGTTCTAGGGATGCGTCCGGCCACTGTGGTAGAGAAGCCATAGTCTGGTCAGGGCAGTGTCTCTGCAGCTCCAGAATGAGGTGACCTACAAGAGGGAAAGCTTCCCCTCCATGAGTCATTGATTCCTCTGTAACTCTCTCACATTCTCTTTTCCCCATCATAGCCAATGTCGAGCAGGAAAATGCGTGAGTGATGGAGCTGTATTCTGGGCCCTGCTGAATCCTCTCTGCTCATCTCTGCATGCAGCAATTCCCCCAGGCGAAGTGGTTTGATATAGTGGTGAGGAAAACCCCTCAGCACCATATAATTCATGTTATAAATAAATTGTCATGATTCTGATCAGATGCTTGTGGCCTCTTTCCTGGTTACTAAGGCTTATCCCTTCTCCCCTGTTGGGATCAGATTGCAGGATAGTCTCAACCTTAAAACAGATCCAGAGCCGTTCCCAGCCATCGGTGCCAAGGAGGGGTTGGCAGGACATCAGAAGTGACTGGAGACAGAGGGTCTCTCTGGGAATAGCCCTGGTGCCTGTGATCTGTGAAGATCTGTGCATCACATGGGCCTGTTTAGTTGTGCAGGCAGGGAACAGACCCTTCCCTGATGGCACAATCCTGAGGAAGTTCTGAGGTTTCCTATCCGGTTTCCTGCACTGGAGATGATCTTGGCCTAAGTTTCAGTTGCAGGGCCAAACTGTTTCCTCAATGACATTTGCAGTCATTGGCGTGGTGCAGGTGTAACTGAGCGGAGATGTGAAGACCCTGGGGGCAGAATTTCTCCTGCTGGGTCTCCGTTGCAGCTGATGAAGGAAAGAGCCCATCTTGGCTCTCAGAGGAAGTTTGTGGCACTGGCAGTGGGGAAAAACAGTGTTTTACTCATATAATGAGTATGGTGTGTGTGAAGAGTTGGGTCTCAGCAGTCTGGAAAACGGGAACGTGAGCTGGCCATGGAGAAGGGAGTTGGAATAGTGCAGCCAAGAAGTAAGGGAAGCAGAGGTGAGGATTTCAGCGTTGAGATGGGGCATGTGCACACACATGCATGCACAAAATGTGCCCATCCACCTCTACGTTGTAGCCCTAAGTATTGTTGAGCTGGCAGCATAGGCACTGACTTATTTTTCCCAGTGGGGGCTCCACCCCCACTCCACCCCAAGGCCCTGCCCCGCTCCTCCACCCCAAGGCCCTGCCCTGTTCCACCTCTTCCTTCCCCGCTCCGCCCTCTCCTCCGAGGCTCCACACCAGCTGCCAAACAGCTGAACGGCAGCCAGGCTGTGGCTGGCGGGTGCTGACCACCCCCACTGTTTTTTTTCCCCATGGCTGCTTGAGCCCCCGAGCACCCATAGACTCAGCACTTATGCCCGATTCTCTCCTCACTTGTAGCAGTGTAAATCTGGAGTGACCCCAGTGAAATCAGTGGAGTTACACTGGTATATAATTAATGAACCACAGGTGGTTCACCAGCCTGGGAAGCAGTCTAATGAGTGGCGCTGTGGTTCACCAGCGGTTATAAACCCAATTTGACAAGCCAGAGAAGGCAGGTTAGACTGGTAGTGCCAGCAGGAATCTGAAACACATTTCTTGAGTTGAAGAGGGCACTAAGCAAGCAGGGGGTGAGTCTCATATATTCCCCATGGTCGCATACATGGCCAGTTTACATGCATCAGCCATAAATATGTTAGTATTGCTGAGACCAGAAGTTAAGGTTTTACGTTATGGCGAGTTGAATGAATGTGTTGTTTAGCATGTATCTTTATCTATTTCAAACGGAGGGGCGTTCCTTGTGGGGTGTTAAGGTCTGGTGAACAAGGTTTTCCTAACCTCTCTGTTCCCTGTGTGAGGCGCATCTGTAGCCAGCACAATCAGTTGGGCAGTTGCAAACAGCCATGGAGAGCTACTAGGTGTGCTCACCAAGCTGGACAATCATTCCAAACATATGTGGGCTTTTTAAAGGGGGGGAATTGGCTTCTGCTGTATGTGACCCCTGGGAATTGGTATTTACAATTGTGACCAGACCGGTCAGTGTTGGGCATTGTGGGACAGCTGCTGGAGGACTGCGATGTCTATACTTGCACTGTGTCAACCACAGTAGGGTCGACCATGACTCCACCATTTGGGGAGGTGGTGTTACTGTGTCACTATAACGGGGCACCTACATCAGCAGGAGGCAAATCTGAGTGTAGCCTCATGCACAACTAGGTTGACGAAAGGTGACTTATGTTGACCTAACTTTGAAGGCCTTAATCTACACTACAAAGTTTGCCAGCATATCTATGTCCTCTAGAATCATGAAGAAAAAAAAAAAATTCCCACCCCCGGCTGACATAGCTATGTCAGCAAAAACCCTGCTGTAGACACAATTATGCTATGAGAAGAATGGTGTCAGCTTAGCTAATGTTGTTTGGTGAGGTAATGTAGCTATGTTGACAGAACTCCTGTCAGCTTACCCCATGTCTCTATGGAGGGACTCTGCCAGGATAGCTATACTGGCAAAGGCGCTGTAGTGTAAACAAGGCCTGTGTTAACCATGTTTTTGGGCAGTTAAATTTCCCTTGTTTCTGAAGGAAGAGGCATTAGTTAGGGGACATGTTTGGAGGGCACCTGTGGGAGGGGAATGATGATCTGTCACATTAACTACCAGCTCTGCCCTCCTCCTGGCCCCACCATGCCCACGGTAGGGCTGGAAGGGCCCTGGGAAGAAAGGAGGATGGTGACTGATGGGCTTTTAGGAGCTCCCTAGCCCTCTGCAGTACAGGAGAGCTGTTGATGTGTGGAATGGCCCATTCATCTCAGTGGAGTGTGCTCAGATGAATTAGGACACACCAAAGAGATGAATAGTCTAACACAATAGCTCTGGGTGGTGTGAAATGACCCATTCATCGCCATGGGAGTTCCCCTCTACCTCAGTTTCAGTTGTGGAATACCATTGTTCAAGGTAATCTCACTATGCATATCAGTTTTAGAGCAACTGCAATATTAAAATCTTTTTATTGGGGGGGGGGGGGGAGGGGAGGGAAGGGAAACAGTATTTGAGGAATGCCTGAACCAAATTACTCCAAACTTGCCCCATTGCCCCTGTTGTGGCATACAAATATCCTAGATAATCTCATTATGCATGTGGATTTTAGAGTACTTTGAAAATTAATAGAAGTTCATAATGCAGGGGGAGGACATATATTGGAAACCTCTTGATCAAATGACCTAAATTTGCACCATAAATTCTACCCCAGCCCCATAATAGCTTTTTAATTATTGCTTTCCCAAAAGGGAAGTGGATGGTGGAAATTATCCACAATTGATCCCAGGAGAGTAATATCAGGATCAGAGCCATAGTTTGGGCCCCAAGTATGTGTAAAAAAAAGTTATAAGAAGTGTAAAATGTGGATGTTGCTTAATTTTTTTAGCGGGACTGTGTCAGGATTCCACCCCCCTGAACTCTGGGGTGCAGATGTGGGGACCCACACAAAAGACCCCCTAAGCTTATAGTCTACCAACTTAGGTTAAAACTTCCCCAAGGCACAAATTCCTTTCCTTCTCCTTGGATGGTATTGCTACTATCACCAAGTGATTTACACAAAAATTCAGGGAAGGGTCACTTGGAATAGGGATCCCCCCCAAAATATCGCCCCAAGCCTTTTCACCCCCTTTCCTGGGGAGGCTTGAGAATAATATACCAACCAATTGCCTTAGCAATGTGAGCACAGACCAGACCCTTTGTCTTCAGGACACTAAAAACCAATCAGGTTCTTAAAAGAAAAACTTTATTTATAAAGACAAAAGTAAAAGAATCACACCTGCAAAATCAAGATGGAAAGTAACTTTACAGGGTAATACAAAGATTTAAAACACAGAGGATTCCCCTCTGGTTCAGCTTCACAGTTACAAAAACAAGAATAAAACTACCTCTGTAGCATAGGAAAATTCACAAGCCCAAACAAAAGATAACCTAATGCATTTCCTTGCCCTACTTACAATTTCTGTGATTTTAGATGGATTATTCCAGGTATATTTTCAGGAGATATTGTACCTGCTTGGCTTCTCCCTCCATCCGGAGAGGGAACAACAAATGAGAACAACAACAAATCCTTCCCCCACAAATTTGAAAGTATCTTCTTTCCTCATTGCTCCTTCTGGTCAGGTGCCAACTAGGTTATTTGAACTGCTTAACCCCTTACAGGTAAAGCAATCCAGTACAGCTGCCAAGGAGGGATTTTATGCTACTACATACATAAAGGTTGTTACCCTTCCCTCTATATTTATGACAACAACATAAAACAATCTTGACTACTAAACCAACCCTGTGGCTATTTTCAAGACAAGGTTTTTTTGAGGGCCTTTCCCCTAATCAACTTTCTCTTACCCTAACCCAGCACTCTATTCTATATGCACATGCCATAGTGGAAACGGACACATTTTCACATCTAGCTCCAGTCCCACAAAGTCAGCAGTTACCCTGATTTTGAGGAATTAGGAATGTAAAGGGTAATTTCATTTTTAAAGGTGATCTATAAAAGGGGCAATAACTGAGACTGTGCCATTGTTTGATTTTCTTCTCTTGTGTAAAGAAGGCATAATGATTTGGGGGTCTGGGTGGGGTTTTTTGTTTGTTTGTATGTTTGTTTGTTTGGGTTTTTTGGGGGTAGGGAAGATACATTTATGTTGCCTCCTTTTATATTAAAAATCTAGGTCCTGTCTAGCCTGGAGTACTCATACTTTGGCTTTGTCTAGACTAGAATTGGTGGCCTTGTTATAATTTTAGTTAATTGATTGTAAATGCTAATTATGTTGATAACTGTGGCTCTCCACAAATGTTTGTTCTGGACCACCAAGTTTTGTGGTTTGTCCAAGCTGAGCCCCCATGTCCTGATACTCTGCAAATGTGTGGGTCTAGATTAGCATTTACAATCATTTAAGAAGCAATTGTCAATCAATTACAACAGGAGAATAAAAAGAATGAGGAATACTTGTGGCACCTTAGAGACTAAAAAATTTATTTGAGCATAAGCTTTTTTGGGCAAAAAACTCTGTGTTCTATCTGATTTTGTTAATAGCTATTTATCTTCAGTGCCAATTGAGTATTTTGGATAAAGGATACATGTGTGCAAGGAAGGAATGAGAGAGACAAATTTCCCCCCAAATTTTTACTATCCTGGGGGACTAGGACAGTCCCCCTTTTGCCCCCTAAGTGGCACCCCCGAGGACAGACACCTCCCCACCCAGGCAGAGCAGCTTAGCCCTCGCAGAAATGGGGGAAGGCAGTGGCAGTGACTCCACATGGGCCCCCCAAACTGCACCCATGGTGGACTCCTGACACTGCAGTGGACCCCACCCACCCCAAGCCCCAGGCTCCCTCTGCCTGGAAGGAGACTCACCTAGTGCTGCCTGCAGTTGGAACAGGCTGGGAGCTGGAGACTGCCCAGAAGATCTGGGTAGGAGGCAGGGCCACCCAGGTGAGCAGCATCTCATTGCTGCTGATCAGGCAAGGCTGCTGCAGAGCAGAGGGAGTCCTGCACTCCCTGCTCACCTACCACTAACCCTGGCTGGAGCAGCTCCCTGAGGCTGCTGGAGGAGAAGCCCCACTCCCCACTGAGGGCTGAAGCAGGGCTGGGTCAGCCCCTGCTGCAGCCAGCTCAGGGGCCACAAAACAGCTGATGGGGGGCAGGGCTGCATTCAGGGGAGCCCGCCAAACAGCTGATAAGCACAGTCGCCTACCAGCTGATCAGTGGGGGCAGGGCTGCCCTGGAACTGCTGATCCGTGGCCGGGGCCGCAGCACCACTATTGCCGGTGGGTGCTGAGCACCCACTAATTTTTTTCCATGGAGTCGGTACCTATGGCTGGCAGGATGCTTGGATTCCAGTTGTCATGTGTTGAAAAGCAATCACAGCTCAGGAAACCGCAGCTATTTTAGTCTTCCCCACAAACCAGCTTCCTGGATGTAGAAGTGAAAATGTAATCATGGGCAGAGGAAGGAAGAGAGAGAAAGGATGGTGGTTTCTAGTAGACACCTTCTCTAACCAAACAGCCAGCTTATTAGACACTACACTGCAGTACAGATAAAGCCATGTTAAGAGCAGGCAGGCTCTGATTGTGCTCACAAGAAGAGACGTCCTTCTTCCTATGTAATAACAACATGCATTCCTCTTCAGGCTGGAGTTTGATGCTGTGGTTGAGAGTCCTGGACTAGTTATGGAGAATCTTTACTCCTTCTCGTGACACTTGCCGTTCCTTTTTTTGTGGATGCAAGGGCTGCAATTCCTACTTACGGGTTGGGTGCTGAAATTGTCCAGAAAGGACACTCAATTCTATGTCAGTCTATGCCAACTCCACACCAACTTACCACTACCCCATCTGTCACGCTGCCTGGAGTGGCTCACAACCATGCAGTGCCGTAACAAGGGCGAGGCGAGTGAGCAGGAGCGCCACCAGCTTTTCTGCCGCCCTAGGTGGCGGAAGGTCCCGCCCCGAAATGCCGCCCCCCACAGAGGCGGCAGAAGGTCCCGCTGCCAAAATACCACCGCGGTCGCCGCCCCTCAAATTGTAGCGCCCTAGATGTGATGAAGTGGGAATGTTCTTGATGTGTTATTTGACTGCTGAGTGGGGAGTATTGACCTGGGAAGGTTGCAGGGGAGTTTTGCTGGGGCTGCCTGCATTGGAGAAGGGAGGATACCTGAGCATGTAACATGAGAACCCAGGACGGGGGTTGGAGGCCAGGTGACACCTCTGTCCGGGAAACTGGACAAAGACACACAGGCTGGGGGAGGAGCCGGGAAAAGGCAAGAAAGGAGGAGGCTGAAGGGAGTGTGAAGGTTTGGGAGCTGGCTGGAAGATGGGGAGTGGGAACCCGACAGGGCTGTGGCCTCCCTGGGGCCCCCAGATGGACCTAACTAAAGGGGGAGGGTGCTGTTGTCAGTACTGGCAAGACCTGTTTTGGACTGTGTTCCTGTCGTCTAAATAAACCTTCTGTTCAACTGGCTGGCTGAGAGTCATGGTGAATCACTGGAAGCCGGGGGTGCAGGGCCTGGTCTCCCCCACACTCCGTGACACTAGGCGACCGCCTAGGTTGCCTAATGGGTTGCTACGGCCCTGTGAGTGAGGCACTTGCCTCGGGCGCACAAAGCTGAGGGGTGCAGAAAGCGGCAGAGAAAAAAAAAAGCTGCTGGCACAGAGATATTTAGGGTGATCTCCCCGTCGCCCCCCGCGCCTCCCCCGAGTGTCCCCCGGCCCCGACTTGCTGCCCCCCCTCCTTCCCGGGGCCCTGAGCAGAGAGTCACTATCTCTACCCTGCAGCTCCATGCTGCCTCCCTGCAGCAACTGCTGCCGCTGGGTCCTAGTGCCCCCATGTCTACTGCCAGGGCAGACTGACTCTGGGCCTGCCCTTCCCCCTCAGACCGCAGTCACTGCTCCTGCCCAATGCTGGGCAAGGAGGCAGCCCCATCCCTCACCCCCAGTGAGGCTAGTCAGGGGCAACAGCAGGGGAGGAGGCGCACACAGCACCCCCTGGCACCCACCACGGAGGAGGCGAGAGAGATTCCTGTAAATGAGAGGGGCTCTAGGAGCTCATGCAGTGACAGTGGTGGGGGTGAGTGTGCTGCTGGGGGGGCAAGAAAGGGGGGCTCCTCCCCCAGAGCTTGCTGCTGCCGGCAGGGAAAGGGCTGGGGGGAGTCCTCCTCTCTGGCCCCTGTCCTGGAGCAGCCGGCCTGCACCCCAAACTCATCCCCAGCCCTGCCCCACCCCAGAGCCCATACCCCCAGTCAGAGCTTTCACCCCCCACTGCACCCTCAACTCTCTGCCCGAGCTCTGAGCCCCTCCAGCACCCCAAACACCTTATCCCCAGTCCCAGCCAGAGCCCTCATCCCCCCACACCTCAACCCTCTGCCCAAGCCAGCCCCTCCCACATCCCAAACCTCCCAGCCCCAGCCAGAGCCCTCACCCCTACTCTCGCCCTGAGCCCCTCCCACACTCCAAACCACTCATCTGCAGCCACAACCCACAGCCTTCACCCCTGCATCCCATCCCTCTGCACCCCTCCCATCCCCAAACTCCCTCCCAGAGCCTGCACCCCAATCCCCTGCCCCAGCCTAGGGCCTGCACACCAGACCTCCTCCCTCACCCAAACTCCGTCCCAGAGCCTTGGGTGGGTGGGTGAGGGGGGTGGAATTTGGGTGGGGGCAGGGTCTGGGCACCACCAAAATTTGACATGGTTGCAGAGCCGTAACTAGGTATTTTTGCGCCCAAGGCAAGAATATAAAATTGTGCCCTACCCCAGGGCCGGCTCTTCGGCGGCAATTTGGCGGTGGGTCCCTCAGTCCCTCTTGGAGGGAAGGGCCTGCCGCCAAATTACCGCCGAAGAATGAATGAAGCGGCGGCGGTAGAGCCTGTGATTCTGGGGGGTCTAACTCATGATTTTTGACAGCTTGGGCTGGTAATGTTGCTTCCAAGATGGTCTTTGGTTCCAGTCCAGTTCCAATCCAGAGAGGGACTCACAGGTTAAGGCTTGGTCTACACTACCCCCCCTAATTCGAACTAAGGTACGCAACTTCAGCTACGTGAATAACGTAGCTGAAGTTCGAAGTATCTTATTTCGAATTAGTTCAAACTTACCTTGGTCCACACTCGGCAGGCAGGCTCCCCCGTCGACTCCGCGGTACTCCTCTCGGCGAGCTGGAGTACCGCAGTCGACGGCGAGCACTTCCGGGTTCGACTTATCGCGTCCAGACTAGACGCGATAAGTCGAACCCAGAAGTTCGATTTCCAGCCGTCGAACTTGCCGGTAAGTGTAGCCAAGGCCTAAGAGAGGAGGGAGGTGCTGGATATCAGCAGTGGCCACTAGGGATCAGCATGTGTCCTGAGAATGCTGGGAGTTCAGGTCTGCAGGGCAGGATCGGGGGTGGCAGGTTTAAATATGAATGAAAATAAGTGGTTCAATGCACCTAAAAGGTGGCTATCTTTAAAGTTGTCATCTTGTCAATAAATTGTATGGTTTTGAATTAATAACCCTGCTGATACTTGTGACAGTAGTTTTAGAGCCTGTGGTTTCAGGTGAGTGAGTGTGGATAGTTGCAGGGGTCTGTACACATAATACAACATTATGGCAGAGAACTCTGCATAAGTGCTGAATATTGTAATAGCTGAGACATGAGGGGTTTTTTTTTATTAAAACAATCTCTATCATAAGTGTTGGAGATTGGCAGGCAGGACTCTTGAGTTTTCTAACTAGCAATGATACTTGATTGACTTTGTGCGTGACTGTAGGCAAGTCACTTAACCTTTGGGTGTTTCACTATACCCATGTATAAAATGGGGGGGGGAAGAGGAACCGTGGAGGGGGGCAGCTCCACTCAGGAGGGAGGGGGAGGAGAGGGGCTGGGGAGGAGCAGCTCCGCATGGGCCTCGACCACTTCAGCCAAAGGAGACCCCATTACATGTTAGCTGTATCAGGCCCCGGCTCATAGCTGAGTATTTCTGTTTATAACCTGTAGCGGGCAGAGAGACTCTACAGTCCCACAGTTCATGTTTACAAGTAAGGAACATCCCGCACTAGTCGCTAGCTGGAAAAGGTGAGGGCTATTGGACACAATGGTGCTTAGCAGATCTTTTCCCACAGACCCTTTCCCCCGGCTGGCTGCGCAGGGCAGAGCCCTAGCTGGATGGGACACACCTGGACCTGAGAAGTCCTGGGTGAAGCTGTGATCTGGGGCTGAACAGGGATAAGGGGGCTGGGAACAGAGAGGCCAGGAGCCATTGGTCAGGTTGGTGAATTCATTTATTTGTAATGTTTGTTTCCCTCTTTTTGCTGATGTTTTCTCTCTGTTGCTCCATCCATCCACCTCGGCCTGCGCAGGGGCTAAGCAGGTGGGATGCGGGAGGCTCGGAACACGACTCCATCCCTCACACATTGCTCTGCTCGGCTCCCACTGTGAGGGGAAAAGGAGCAGGAACAGAAGGGGTTTAGAGAAGAAAATTGCTACGCCACTCCTAGGCCTTGATACAGAGCCAGTAACACACATCCAGGGCTGGGCACAGCTGCTCCACCGCACAGCACAGCACAGCACTGCCAGGGTCCTGGACAGGAGGTTCTATGGCCCTGACCTCTCCCCACCAAGGGCAGGGCCATGCCTCATCTGCCTCCACATGGAGTGTCTCAGAGCCCTGGGGAGGTGCAGCACAGGATCCAGCGCTGGCTGTGTCAGCCTAGGGTCTGGCTGGAACCATCCCTGCTGTGTCTGACACTGCAGAGCAGCCATGTGGCAGGGAGACAGCCCAGCTGGGATGGATGTGGGGCCCCAGACATGCTGAGGCTCAGCTCGGACATTGACTTCGGGAGCGAGGTGCGGATCCGAGGAGCACGTTCTCTCCCCGCCCCTTTGTTCCTATGGGACCCAGCGCAGACTGGAGTGAATCCATTTACACAAGAGCCAGCAGTACCCAGGGGAGGGAAGGGAGCTTCCTGCACTGGGACTGAGCAGCTGCCTGTGGATCAGCACCAGGGGGAATGGAGCCCAGAGAAGCCCCTGGATGCTGAGATCCTTCCCTGGGCCTCTCAGACCTGCACAACAAGGGCTGGGAAAAGGAGGCTTCTGCTGAGTCCTGCTGCTGGGAGACCCTCCCCTCCTCTGTCTGTCTGGCTCTCCTGTGCTTTGGTTCTTTCATTCACTCTCTGATCCTCCCTGTCACGGATATTTTGGCTCCTCTGATCCTACCGAGAAGCAGGAAGTTCAGACCCAGCTGCTGGGGAAAGGGGAGTGCAAGGAGTCTGAGCTTAGAGGACAGGCTGAGCGGCCTCAGGTTCTTATTTGATCTGAGCCGGGACAGCCCATCTCTGAAAACGTCACACAGACAAGTGACCCAGGGAGATGGCAGGGACTTGCTGGCTCTGATTGGGCTGGAGCCTTCGTCCCGCCCCTGGAAGTGCCTCTCATAAACCACTGCAATGACACAGTTTCAATACGGCTCACGAGGCAGAGGCTGCAGCAGGGAGACGTGTAAAGTGAGGGATGAAAGGAGCATCTGTCCCCCGGAATAAGCAAAGACGCCATCAGTGCAGGCAACAAACCCCTGTGCAGCAACCAGTTCCGACTGCACCGGGGATGCACTGCCTGGAGCTGGGCTCTCGCAGTGGGGAGTAGATCCGGAGGTGCTGTGAGCAGGACGAGGAGAGGAAATGGCTCTTCATACGTTACCTTTGCTGCAGGGGGCGCTGTACTCAGCGATGGCAAATTCATCTGGAAGACACAAGGGAAGGGAGATGTGATCAGGGCTGTGTGAGACCCAAGCAGGACTCCTCGCACTTCCAGCAGGCCCTGCGGCAGAGAGCTGGCACCGCCCCAGAGATCTCAGGCAGGAGGGGAGGGAGCCCTGTCTCCAGGGGCACTGGGGGAACCTCAGCTGGGCTCCATGGGAGGAAGGCAAAGGTTACCCCAAGGCTACAGCGCAACAGGCATCTCCAGCGGGTCTGTGCCAGTTGCCCTATGGCTGTTTGCACCTCGTCTGACACACGACCGCCGGGGTTGCCGTTGGGCTCCGGTTTTGTCACCCGATGTCCTAGCTGGGGAGGTGGAAGAGTGAATGTGCCTCCCCCAGGTCACACCCAGAGCTGGGATCTCAGGGCAGGATCTGAACCCAGGACACTCCCAGATCCTTTTGGCTCTGACCTACCTGGGTTGGCACCTTCCCTCTACAGTGCGGGAGGGGTCTGGGGCTCGTGCTGCGAGCATGAGGCCAGTGGAATATGATCCCTCGCCCATAATCCCAGTGTGCCCCACACTCTCGTCTGGGAGAGGGGTGACGCTGCTGAGATCGGCCTGTTGTGTCCAGAGATGAGAGGGGGACGCTATCTGCGTGGGGCGAACCAGTGTCAGGGATGGTGGCGGCAGGGCCATTCGGGTTGGAAGCAGGAGGAGAAGGGAATGGGGTTTGCCCTTGAAACTGCGTGGGCAGTCGCTGAGGAGGCAGTGCTCGCGTGAGGTTTCCAGCTCAGCCCCAGGCCTGTCCCCACCCTCAGGAGGCAGCACGGGAATGGGGAGGTGGATCATCGAGAGAACGAGGCCAAACACAATCCTGAGCCCAGCGGGTCCCCTGTGGCTCTGACTGTGGCCTCTTCCTTCCCTGTGACAGGCCCATGGGGGCTAACGTCCCCTCAGCCCTGCCCCCACACGCACCCGTTTCGTAGTAATCGTAGACTTTCACCAGTGCCGGCTTCAGGCTCTGCACGGGGAAGTCCTGCTCCACCGCGAAGGAGAAGCTCCGAGTCACGTTGCTCACCTGGGGTGTGTGTCGGGGAAACAGATGAGACTCAGGAGGCAACTCTGAGCCACTTCACCCTTTCCTTCCCCATCTCCCCACCCCTCATTCTGCAGGTCCAGCATCTGCCCCCCTTGGCTGCAGGACCTAGCAGGGATTCAGGCCCTGAGGGAGAAGCCCTGCCGCCCCAATCCCTATCCCCCAGGTACAAGCTGCTCTTCCTGGTACCCATAGGCTGGAGGGAGAACAGGAAGGCCCAGCTCTATATGTTGGGGGGGAACAGGAAGAGCTGCACAGAAAGGCTGGGGAGCAGCAGCAGCTGTGCAGCAATACATGGGTTTGTTTTCCCCGGCCAACACCCGAGAGATCCCCGCTCAGTGCCTCTATCAAAGGTATGTCAGGGGGTGACTCTCCCTGGCCCATTCCGGCCCCCTGTGAGCGCTCACCTGCTCCATGTAGAGCAGCACGTGGTTGGTGCTCAATTCTGTGCGGTGGATGTGGTTATGTCCTTCCAGCTGCCAGCGGTAAAGAGAGAGAAGCAGGATGTAACTGAGCCCCCTTCGAACCACCCCAGAGCCCTAAGGAATGGGATGCTGAAGCAATCTCAGAACTGTTAGCAATTATCTTTGAGATCTCTTGGAGGACGGGTGATTTCCCAGGGGATTGGAGGCAGGCAAACAGAGTATCTGTCTTAAAAATGGGAACAAATTGGACCCAGGAATTCATAGACCAGTCAGCCTAACATTCATACCCAGAAAGATAGCAGAAGAAATTATTAAACAGTCAACTTGTAACAGGATTACAAGATAAAGCCAGCATGGATTTGTCAAGAACAAATCATGCCAAACCAACCTCAGTTTCTTCTCTGAGAGGGTTACGGGACCAGTGGACAGTGGGGGCGGGGAGGGAGAGGAAGCTTCTGACACAGTCCCACATGACATTCTCACAAGAAAATCAGGGAAATGTGGTCTAAATGAAATTATTATAAGATGGATGCACAAGTGGTTGAAAGACTGTACTAAAAGGGCAGTCATCCACGGTTTGCTGTTAAACTGGTAGGGTGTATCTAGTGGGATCCTGCAGGGGTCAGTCCTGGGTCTGGTACTATTCAACATGATCATTAATCACTTGGATAATAGAGTGGAGAGCATGCTTCTAAAATCTGTGGATGACACCAGCTGGGCGGGGCTGTAAGCACTTTGGACAGGATTAGAATTTAAAACGACCTTGCCAAATTAGAGAATTGGTCCGAAACCAACAAGATGAAATTCAATAAAGACAAATACAAAATACTACACTGGGGAAGGAAAAAATAAATGCACAACTCTAAAATGAGGCATAACTGGCTAGGGGGTAGTACTGCTGAAAAGGATCTGTGGGTTATAGAGGATCACAAATTTAATATAAGTCAGCAATGTGATGCAGTTGTGAAAAAGGCTAATAACATTCTGGGGTATATTAACAGGACTGTCATATGTAAGACATGGTATGTAATTATACCACTCTACTTGGCATTGGTGAGGCCTCAGCTGGAGTACTGTGTCCACTTCTGGGCACCACACTTTAGCAAAGATGTGGATAAATTGGAGAGAGTCCAGGGAACAGCAACAAAAATGATTAAAAATGTAGAAGATCTGACCTATGTGGAAAGGTTAAAAACTCTGGGCATGTTTAGTCTTGAGAGAAGAAGGCTGAGGGGGAACCTGATAACATATTTGAATATCCTTAAGGTTTGTTATAAAGAGGATGGTGATCAATTGTTCTCCACGTCCACTGAAGGTAAGACAAGAAGTAATGGGCTTAATTTGCAGCAAGGGAGAGTTAGAAATGTTTTCCTAAATCTAACCTAACTGTAATGGTAATTAAGCACTGGCACAGGCTTCTAAGGGAGGCTGTGATTTCCCATCCCTGGACATTTTTAAGGACAGGTTAGACAGACACCTATCAGGGATAAGCTAGGTTTACGTGGTCCTGCTTCCTCACAGGCAGCTGAACTTGATGACCTCTTGTGGTCCCTCCCATTCCTACAGGAGAGTCCTGTGTGGGACTATTTTTTAATCCCGCTCCCGCTATTATGGCAACGGGTCCTGCGGGATCCCAATCCCATTGCAGAGCTCTACACTAGTCCCACACAGGGCTCTATCCTATAGCTCTGTGATTCTTGGCTGGTGCCATAGACACTGACTCTGTGGGTGCTCTGGGGCTGGAGAACCCATGGAAAAAAATAGTGGGTGCTCAGCACCCAATGGTGGCCCACTGATCAGCTCCTCCCCTTCCCCCCCCCCAGCGCCTCCCACCCACCGGTGGTCAGCTGTTCAGTGGTGTGCAGGAGGCTCGGGGGGGGGGGAGGGAGAGAAGCAGGGGCAGGAAGAGGCAGAACGAGGGCAGGGTGGGCTCGGGGGAGGGGGTGGAACGGGGTGGGAAGAGGCAGGGCGGCGGCAGTCCTTGGGGGAAGGTGACAAGTGTAGGCAGGGCCTGGGGCACAGCAGGGGTCAAGCACTCTCAGGGAAACCAGAAAGTCGGTGCCTCTGGCTGCTGCTTTAAAGGAAGAGGCAAAATCTGTACTGTGGCCCCATAGGCAGTGCATAATGCAGGCTGGGAGAGGCTAAGCATCCCCAAACCTCCGCTAATGCGCCCAGCCATGGCCCCAGGGCTGGGCTGCAGCAGGGCTCCGAGCTCCTCCAGAGCTGGGAATTAGGGCTGCTTCGCCAGGCCAGCTGGAGTTCCTCTGATTGTGGTGGGGGGCTCAGGGCTCCTCTGGCCCCAGTGGGTGAGAGTATGGGGGTGGGGCCTCAGGCAGAAGGATCAGGGGAGGGGTGGGGCCTTGGGTGGAAGGGGCAGAGCGGGGGCTAGCCTCTTCGAATGGGGGTTTCATGCCCCGCCGATGTATGGCCCCACCCAGCTGGTGGACTGAGATATGAAGTATCACGGTTTGAGACCTGTGGGGCTAGGCCACAATCACGTGCAGCCTCAGCTCATTGTCTGACCCATCTCCTGAGGGGAGGGCTGTGGCTGTGGGCAGGGCTGGGCTCTGAGCACTGCCTCCCCCTGTGCTGCTCACAGGCTTCATTAGTCTGATGGCATCACACCTCAGGACCCCTCAAGGGACACCTCCCAGCGTCTGAGTCTCCCTGACGAGATGCAGGGCCCAGGGCGGGCTCAGGAGTGTGTGTGTGTGTGGGGGGAGGGAGGGGTGGTGTTAGAGCTGGGGGAGAACAGAGGGATGCAGGGAGGTGGGGGCTCATCATTCTCTCTCCCATGCACCCCGCGAGCCCAGCCTGATTTCCCCTTACAGGAACACTGCCCCCTCCAGGGGAGACTGTGAGGTGCCTCCAGCTGGGCCTGCTCCCCCTGTGTGTAACAGTTTATCAGGGAGTCACTGAGTGGGAGCTCAGGGGGATGGGATGGGATGGGGAAAGAGTGGGGAATCAGGGGAGGGTCAGAAAGAAGATATGAGGTCAGAGAGACGGGAGACAAGGGGGGGTCTGATGCTGGACAAGGGACTAGGGAGGTGCCAGGTTGCACTGGTAAAACGAGGGGTTGGGGTTTGGAGCTGACCAGGGCCAGAGTGGGCTTGGAGTCATGGGGCCCTAGATGCCCACCTGGTGAGGTTGGGGTTGTGGGGAACTGGACTCCACTGGGTTGTGGGGCAGATACCCCTGGGGGGCTGCCACCCATACAGAGAACAGGCCATTACCATCCTCACTGATGACTTCATAGGTACGAATCCTGACAGCATCTTAACGTCAACGATGACCATGTTGGAGACGGGGCGTTTCCCTGTGTAGCTGGGAGACCAAGTGGGAAACGAAACAAGGTTTAATACATCTCAGCACAGAGCTGATGCACCTCCCACCCTGCCTGGCTCCTGCTAGTCCAGTCCTGGACCCTGGCTCCCTGCTCTGCCACTACCTGTCATTCCTGCCCCGCAGCCCAGCCCCGCTGCTATCCCAGTCCTGGGCTCCCCACACAGCTCTGCCAGTGCCCCTCAGTCCTGCCCTTGGAGCAGTGGAAGTTTGTTGAAAGTCCCTGAAGCAAGACAGCATCCTTTCCAATAAGGGGTTCAGTTAAATTACTCCCATCGTTGGTGGCAGGAGGAGGAGGGAACAATTTAAATCAGGATTTAAATCACCTGTTTTTAAATTATTGATTTAAAATAGAGTTGAGGATTTGTAAAACCAATGTAAGTATTGGTGCTACTGCTACTTTAGATTTGCAGTTTGTGATGAACTAAGTTATAAAAACTCGTGTTTCTAAATGCCACTACAGCTGGGGGATCCTATTTGAATTTGACTGAACTTCTAGACAGAAAAACAAAATACTGGAAGTGAAGGCGCTGTTTCTGCAAACTGTTTAGCAGGTACTGTAGGGGATATATAGAACAGGTCTGGTATGAATGATTAATAACTAGTGATTCCTTCCAGCCCTCAAAAATGAGAAAAGCCATCCACCTCTGTTTATCCCAAAATAGGATGCACTTAGGAATAAAATGGTTCACATCAGGTGAGACCCTTTGTCTATGGACCCACAGTTCAGCCAAGGTCAGGAGTTGCTCTCCCCAAGAAGAGAAACTAAAATGGCTAACGAGAGTATTGTTAATCAGCTAGAAAAGAATCCCTCATTCTTTGCATATGGACAAAACCTCTTTCTCTCTCCTAATCTAGCTAAAAAGAACTCCAAGTTATCAAGAAAGGGTCATTCCCTGCTTTCCTATGCAAAGTGGCCCAAGAGATGGGTGGGGAAGCTGTAAGTTAAACAAACCAGAAGTGTGGCTGTAAGATTGAAGGTCAAATTGGGTGAATTGCCCGTTTCCCCAAGAAATCCAAATGATTATCTTTCCACCCCAAATTAGAAGCTGAACATTGTTCTTGCTAGTAAATATTAACCTTTTATGATTTTTGTATGTTAAACTCTCGTAATAGTTTTATATACTAACCAAAAGCCTTTTCCTTTTGTGTATCTATATAGTTATTGCCATATACATATTGAAACTAACCCAAGGGTGAAGGGAAGATGATGGAATGAATGCAATCGTTTACTCTGGTTTTTACCCCAACTTCACTAATATAGCTCAGACAGCAAGGGAAGGGAACCCCTCAAAACTACTGAAAGGTATCTACAGAAGTATGTTATCATAAACAAGACTGGGTAATGAATAAGGGATGCTTATGATCCAATTATGTTCTGTGATTGATAAGAGGTATTTGTTATTACAGATGGGTTCTATAATGGATGGAATAATGACCTATTGAAACACGTTTTTAACTCATTAAGAACTTTCAGTTGTTACAGCTGTTAGTAATAATGACTGGATTAGAGATTCCTTTTCACTCATCAGTCAGGTAAATGGAGGCCCATAAAGGAAATTCCATCAGCAACTAGGAAAACAGAACACATGGTAAAAATAATCATGGGAAAGTACTTTTTCCTCCAAAAAGAAGTTTCTTTATCTCACACTGTATAAAAGGAAAGAGCGTTGGAAAGTTAGTTTGGGAATGAACACTCTCAGCATTCCACCAGGTACAGAAGAAGGGAATATATGTGAAAGAAAACAGTCGATTATAGTAAAAATCTTAAATGAAACAAACTGTACCATAGAATCCCTGTGGATATAAATTCCATGTTTGAATAATAAGAGTACAGCAGTAGGAATATGCTACTGACCACCTGACTTGAATAGTGATGGTGAGTCACAAGAGTGAAATGCCTGCAATTTTTTAAAAACACCATAAGAGAGGCTCAAATTATATGTATATCCCAAATAAAAAAAAGTAAGAGGACCAAAAAAGTGCCACTGTGGCTAAACAACAGAGTGAAAGAGGTTGTTAGAGAATAAAAGGACATCTTTTAAAAACTGGAAGTCAAATCCGACAGAGGAAAATAGAAAAGAACAAAAACTATGGCAAATCAAGTGTAAAAGTAAAATTAGGCAGGCCAAAAAAGAATTTGAAGAGCAACTAGCAAAAGGCTTAAAAACTAACAGCAATTTTTTTTAAGTACATCGGAAGCAGGAACCCTGACAAACATCAGTGGGGTCACTGGACAATCAAGGTAAAGGAGCACTCAAGGAAGAAAAGGACGTTGTGGAGAAGCTAAATGAATTCTTTGCATTGGTTTTAACTGCAGAGGATGTGAGAGAGATTCTTATACTTGAGCCATTCTTGTTGGGTGCCAAATCTGAGGAACTGTCCCAGTCTGAGCTGTTAATGGAGGAGGTTTTGGAATAAATAGATAGATTAAGCAGTAAATAGTCATCAGGACCAGATGGTATTCACTCAAGAGTTCGGAAGGAACTCAAATAGGAAATTGCAGAACTACTAACTGTGGTACGTAACCTATTGCTTAAATCAGCCTCTGTACCAGATGACTAGCGGATAGCTAAAGTAATTTGCCAATTTTTAAAAAAGGCTCCATTGGTGATCCTGGCAATTACAGGCCGGTAAGATAAATTTCAGTATCGGGTAAACTGGTTGAAACTATAGTAAAGAACAGACTTATCAGAAATAGATGAACAAAATTTGTTGGGGAAGAATCAACATGGCTTTTGTAAAGGGAAATCATGCCTCACCAATCCATTAGAATTCTTTGAGGAGGGTCAACAAGCATGTGGACAAGGGTGATTCTGATCTTGGGAGACAGGCCAGTCCTCGCTTACAGACAGCCCCGCAACCTGAAGCAAATACTCACCAGCAACCATACACCACACAACAAAAACACTAACCCAGGAACCTATCCTTGCCACAAAGCCCGTTGCCAACTCTGTCCACATATCTATTCAGGGAACACTATCATAGGACCTAATCACATCAGCCACACCATCAGGGGCTGGTTCACCTGCACATCTACCAATGTGATATATGCCATCATGTGCCAGCAATGCCCCTCTGCCATGTACATTGGCTAAACCACAGTCTCTATGCAAAAGAACAAATGGACACAAATCAGACATCGAGAATTATAACATTCAAAAATGAGTCAGAGAACACTTCAATCTCCCTGGTCACTCTATTACAGACCTAAAAGTCACAATTATTCAACAAAAATCTTCAAAAACAGACTCCAACGAGAAACTGCAGAACTGGAATTAATTTGCAAAACGGACACCATTAAATTAGGCTTGAATAAAGACTGGGAGTGGATGAGTCATTACACAAACTAAACTATTTCCACATGCTCATTTCCCCTCGCTGGGCTCGGGTAAACACTGAGGTGGCAAGCTTTTCAGATAATACAAAATTATTCAGGATAGTTAAGTCCAAAGCTGACTGTGAAGAGTTACAAAGGGATCTCACAAAACTGGGTGACTGGGCAAAAAAATGGCAGACGGAAATTCAATGTTGATAAATGCAAAGTAATGCACATTGGAAGACATAATTCCAACATACATACAAAATGATGGAGTCTAAATTAGCAGTTACCGCTCAAGAAAAAGATCTTGGAGCCCTGAAAAAAAAATCTGCTCAGTGTGTAGCAGCCTTCAGAAAAGCTAACAGAATGTTAGGGACCAGAATGTTAGGGATGGGATAGATATTAAGACAGAAAATATAATGCCCCTGTATAAATCCATTTTATGCCACATCTTAAATACCGCATGCAGTTCTGGTTGCCCAATCTCAAAAAAGATATATTAGAAAAAATACAGAGAAAGCCCACACAAATGATTAAGGGTATGGAACAGCTTCCATATGAGAAAAGATTAGAAAGACTGGAAGTGTTCAGCTTAGAAAAGAGATATGACTGAGGTCTATAAAATCATGAATGGTGTGGAGAAAGTGAATAAGGAAGTGTTATTTAGCCCTTCACATAACAAAAGAACCAGGAGTTACCCAATGAATTTAATGGGCAGCAAACTTAAAACAAACAAAAGGAAGTACTTCTTCAAACAGTGCACAGTCAACCTGTGAAACTCGTTGCCAGGTGATGTTGTGAAGATCAAAAATATAACAGGGTTCAAAAAAGAATTAGATAAATTCATGGCGGATAGGTCCATCAGTGGGTATTAGCCAAGATGGTCAAGGACGCAACCTCATGCTCTTGGGTGTTCCTAAATCTTACTGCCAGAAGTTGGGCCTGGCCGAAAGGGGATGGATCACTCAATAATTGCCCTGTTCTGTTCATTCCCTCTGAAGCATCTGGTACCAGCCAATGTTGGAAAACAGGATATTGGGCTAGATGGACCTTCTTTCTGTATTCTGTACAGAGCTGTATTAATCTTTGGTTAAATAAGCTCATTTGAGCTTGTTATTGGACAATCTTGAATCATTATTAAATTCAAACTTGCAACATTCTATATGTGGAAAATATCTCTTGTTCTAATACATAATGTGAAATGCTTATGTACAATAAAAGAATGTGTGGAGTGTGTCCTCCAAATTTAGAAGATAAGGGATTTTGTTGGTTTTCATTGTAAATAATTGCTGTGGTCTAACAATAATAGGAATTGTCTGGCACAAGGAAGAAGAAATGTTAAAAGATATAAACCAGGGTATAACCTGGGAAAGTGACAGAAATTGCTTAAAAGCAGGGATCCTAATTGATAGTAGGGGCTAAAAATGATATACAGTCCTTGAAATGAATCAAACATAAACAGCCTCTAATAAGAAAAGAATTGAAGAAAAGAATTGAAGAAATTTGTTATACACAAATGCCATGTACTGGATACTAATGGAAGCAGCAAGCAAATGGAAAGAATATGAATAAGAGAATGCTTCTTACCCTCTTAGGAGCCCTGAAACTAGGATATATAAACTGTATTTTTGGTAAAAAAATTCTCCCTTAGTAGCATAAAATCTCTGTCACTTCAGATCCAAACTGGTTCAGTGTTAGCACTAGGAAGTTATTTCAATACACTAGCTAAGTCATTGTGAGCTTTTTGATACACACTTTCAAAAATAGGAGCTTAAAGTTAGGTCTGGTCTACACTACAGACCTATACCTATGTCACTCTAGGGTGTGAAAAATCCCAACCCAAGGGATGTAGTTATATGGATCTAACCCCCCATGTAGACAAAGCTAGGTTGGTGAGAGAGCTTCGCCTGTCAACATAGCTAGTGCCTCTCAGGGAGATGGAATAACTACGCCGATGGGAGAACTCTCTGCTGTCGGTGTAGAGCATCTTCATTCAAGTGCTACAGCAGTGTTTTAAGTGTAGACTTGTCCTTAGGCTCCGAAGCCCATATTTTGGCATCTAAGGGTGGGTATTGTAAAAGCACTGAAATAATTTAGGAGCACAAGTCTGATTGAACTTGGCCTGTAAATCCTGGTGAAGGAGAATGGCCGGGTCAAAGCATTCAGCTGCTGTGACTGGGGGCAGTTCGCTCTGTGGGAGGGTGGTGGTGGTTGCAGATAGAAGACAGGCTACTGGCCGGGCAGTTTTATGTCTGAGTTTGTGTTGCTCTCACATTAAGGGTGTTACTAAGATGCTGACTTGTCTTTTTCAGTCTCAGAGAAACAAGCCCAAAACAATCACTCTAATAATTTAGCAGGAGAAAGTAAAGAGCTGGCAACACAGAAATACAAAATCTGATTGACATTGAAAAGAGCAATTGCAATTAAGAAAATATCATGATTTAATTTTTGGAAAAATATTGATTTGTATCAACTTTTCTGGGGGCTCCCCTCACCTCTGGAATGACTCGTCCCCAGCCCTAGGGCTGCTCCGGAAGGTCCGGCCCTGCGAGGGGGAGTTACCTGATGTTTATGGCGATGTTAAAGGTCCTTTGAGCCCTGGCGCTGTCACATGTCTTGGGGACTGTGTGCACCTCCAGCGCGAATGGCGCCTCGCCCGGCTTGGGGAGCACGTTGTACCTCAGGCTGGTCTGAAAGAGAATAAACATTTATCTGTGTATCTCCATCTGTCCATCTCCTCTATCTCCTTCCTTCTGCTCAGTTTCATTCTTTCCTTTATCTCTTCTCTCTCTCTCCCACTTCCCCAACTCTCTCTGTCAACTCTCTCTCCTCCTCACACCTCTTTCCTATTTTCTCCTCCTCTCCCCCATCTCTTCCTCTCTTTTCCTTCCCTCCCTCCCCAATCCACCCCATCTTGCCATCTCCAATGGGAATGAGATGGGCTCCCCTCAGCAGCAGCCTCTCCCTCTCCACTTGCCCCAGGGCCCCATACCTGCACGTAGACACATCCTTCTCCTGTCACCCCCATGCTGTAGTCCCCTGGCACCTCTGGCAGTGCCACACGCTGGAGCAGCAGACGGTTCTTGTGATCCACCTGGAACTGGGACTGGAAGTTCCCTGTGGATTGCAGGGTCACTGTGGATGCTCCTCCGCTCTTGGCATAGGTGGAGACTCCATATCGGGACAGTGCCTGGAGCGCCACCACTGTGTCCTGCCAGACAAGAGATGGGCCCAGGTGCCCAAGGGGATGAATGAGCCATTTCTATGGGCCTGGAGCCCCCACTCCACCGGCTCTTCCTACACTGCAGTGCCCTGATTTTCCCATTTCCACTCCTCACTCCCACAAGCCATTCACTCTATTCCCTTGGGCCCAGATCCTCAAAGGTATTTAAGCACCTTTCTCCCACTGAAAGCAGCCAAGTGTCTAAGTACCTTAGGGAACCTAGGTCTTGGGATCTCTGACACTCCACCACAGGCATCTGAGGGAAGATGCCACCACCCTTGCCCCGAAGGGACAGTTCAGGACCAGGTGAAATAGGAGCTGCCTGTAGCTCATAGAGGACCCTGGTGAGGCAGCCAGAAGGCTCAGTAATGGAGTATGAGAAAGTCTTTCAGCCCTTTGGGTATCAAGCCAACCAGGGAAATGGTGGAACATGGGGCCAATGATTGGTCCTGTCTAGAGAGGTCACTCCCTGAGGTCCCAGCCTCCAAGCACCAGCATGGCCTGCGCCTGCTCAAAGGGGTAGGTGGCACCTCCTGTTTTGTTGTCACTCAGGATGATGCTCCCCTCCTCCCTTTCGGGTATGTCCGGCAGTGACTGGCTGCTGCTGCTTCTCTGGGAAGGCCTCTGCTCCTGAGCTGAATTGGCCTGGCTGGATGGGGTCAGTGCTGGGGGGAGCTGGGGATGGCACTGCACTACCTTGTGAGTGCTCAGGGTGACTCTTCTGTCCTCCATACACAGGAGCATCACTTGTCCAGTCTCCTGCCTCATTAGCCCCCCTGGGCCTGTGGGTATCTGATGTAGCCATGCTCCATGCTGTGACTATCCTATGATCTAAACTAAACTATACAGCCAGGAGACTGCCACCCCTTCCCTCTCCCCAGGTCAGCCTTCCCCTCCCCCTGGATTACTCGTCTGTCTCTTGCCCTCTCCTGTCTGCCTCCCACTCCTGCCCTGCGTGTCTGAGGCTGGGGATGGGAACAGCTCACCTGGGTGGAGGAGAAGCCCCCATTGGGATTCTGCTGCTTGCTGATCCACTTTGCAATTTGAGCTGCTAATGACAGGTCATCTTGGGATGGTGCCGGCTGAGTGGTGAGGTAAGTGAGGAGCACATAGGACGTCATCTCCACCTCGGCGGAAGGAGCACGGGGGTGATAGAAGGGGAGATCGGCTTTCGGCTCCTTCCCAGGCCTCTGCCAGTGAATGGAGCCATCTGCAGCGGGAGAAGGGAGAGGGAGGGCAGGAGAGAAGGAAATACAGATGCTTAGTACATGACATTTCTAAGGGGGTTATTGACCTTCTGCTGCTGCGGGTGGGAGAACAGAGCCCCCTGTGCTCGTTTGGCATGTTGACATGAGACGTGAAAGGATTAAATAGTCCCTCACTTGCTGGTCGAGTGGATTTATACAAACCTTGTGGTACGAACACTCAGTGACTAATCAGGCTGCCACCTCTGTGCCTACATCCCCTTTATCTTATGAAGGCACATCCCAGGAATGGACAGTAGCAGCCTTTATTGGGCTCTAAAAAAGTGTGAGGTCGCTAAGTGGCCCCAGGCGCTCAAGGCCGAAGTGTTACAGCAGTGACGGTTACACCCCACTCCAGTGGGGTGAAGAGCCCATAAGTCCTTGTCTTACCAGCACAGTCCCAGTTCTTCCTGGGATTTCCTGGGACACCAGGACCTTATTTTGGGCCCCCTGGAATGATCTGTTTTTTCGTTTTATCAGTCCAAACATCAGGCTTCTCCTCTTCGTTTGTCTCTTGCTGTAGGGAGCAGACATCACTCTGTGCTGACCAGGGGCCATCGCTCCCATGGAACGAGTGTTCAGAGCGAGGAGCAGTGCTTGGAGTGAGGAATGGAGCGGAGCCAGCGAAGACACCGGCAGAGCTGTGCTATTGCTCAGTGGGAATGGTACCATTTGGTCAGGGTTTCACGATATGCTCACTCACAGCACTGAGGTGTGGGGGGTGGGACTCTCAGATACACCTGTGTCACTGAAAAGTTAGGCACCGGCAGCCCCGGCCCCAGCTCTCGTTTTGAAAAAGTTCCCTTTGTCTTTATATGAATATTTCAGCGCCTTAAGAAAAGCAACAATCAAACCATCCCCACAGGAACTTGCCTTAGGGAAAGGGGACCCAGGCCCAAATCTCTTCTCCCTGGTGATGACCTCTATGTACTGGGAGCTGTAAGGCATCTCCCAGTGTCCTAAAATGTGCCCCCTTGATGCTTCTCTCCATGTAATATCCCTTGGACCAAACCATCCTCTGCCTCACCTGCTGCCCCCTGAGCTGCTCTCGGTGCTGGCCCACCCCTGGGCTGCTGTAGCCACCAGAGCCTCGGGGGGGGGGGGGGGGGGAGAGGGGGAGGAAGCTAGATGTCACTGAGCTGCTTCCTCCCCCAGCAACAGGCTCCCTCCTCAAAATGGGCAACAGTCCTGGGGGGGGGCGGGGGGGGGATGACAGGAATCCTCCTGAGGCAAAGGGGGAGAGGAGGGTAGCGACACCTGGACCCAAAGGAGCAAGGAGAGGGAGAGGGAAGGAGAAACCAGGGGAGAAGGAAAGAAAAACCTTGGGTGAGAGATCCTAGGGAGGAGGGCAGGAAAGGGAGGGAGAGAATCTGCACACATGGTTGGGGAGGAGGGGAAAGACACTCAAGAAGGGTGGAAGGGAGAAAAGACGCTTCTAAGACCTGGCCAACACACAGATTTTGTGCCACTACAACTATTTTGGTTAGGGCTGTGACTTTTCTACTGGTACCTCTAGTCTGGGCACAGTTATACCAGCATAAAGGTGTCTTGTACTGGTAGAGCTGTACGGGAACAGTTCTATTGGTATGAACACCTTCACACTGCTATAATTGTATCCACACCGGGGGAGTCACGCCACTTTAACTATACCAGTACAGATACAGCAGAATGAATTTTGAGGGTAGACAAGGCCTGAAGGTCCATCTACCCTGGGGAAATGCTCTGTGTTAGAAAAGAAAATGCATTAAGCAGCACACTGGTCAAGAATACTTGGCACCTAGCATAGACAGGGATGGCTGGGCTTATAAATTCATTTGCTATTTGTAAATTTAGGCTATGGGGTGCACTCAGGTGAGCTACAGGCAGCTAATGTGATTTGGTTGGCCACGACCAGCTGCTGTTTTTCACCCCAGCTGATCCTGTCTAGACAAGGTGCTGAGTTGTCTTTAGCAGTGTGTCAGCTAATGCATTTTCTAACACAGTGAGTTTCCTCACCTGCATGAGGCCTATGAGTGTGGGGCTGAGGATCTGTGTTTGTGGGGGCTGGAGCAGGGGACAGAGAACCCAGGTGTCTGTTGTGATGGGAAGGAAACATGGAGTGTGCGTGTGCTGGGAACCTGCATAACAAGTCCCATGTGCACTAGGGTTGGGGGCAGCCTGCGTGTGTGTGTGAGTGGCTTTCGGGTGGGGGAGAAGGAGCCTGTGTGTGAGTGGATCCTGGGGCAACCTTGCATGCGCTTGTGCATTAGCTTGTGCCTGGGGCAGGCTGCAGTGTGTGTGTGGGGAGAGAGAGATTTGTGGAGTACAAGATACCAGGACAGTATGCCTTTGATTTTGTGGGCTGGGAAGTAGGGTGTATGTGAGAGCTTTTGGTATGGGAGGCAGGAGAGAGTTTGGGAGACTTGGGGGAAGGAGGAAGAGAGCACAAGGAAAAGAAAGGAGAGACCAGTTATTTCACAGTATAGATAAGGGGAAAACAGACTGAAACAAACTGAGGAAAAGCTAACAAGCTCCGGAGTAGAGGAAGAGGGCAAATGGAGGGAAGGCAGGGACAAGGGAAAGGGCAAACGCAAGGGAGACAAATACAAAGGGAATGTTGACATTTTACCTAATAGGTAGATTGGATACTGAAGGATACAATCAATGATCCAGTTTAAAAGGGCAGGGATACAACATGCTGTGAGGTCAGAAATGTGCCGGGGGCCGGTCCTGGCTGCCTGGGCTGCCTCTCTCTCAATCTTGTTTCTTCATGTCAAATAAGACATTCTCCCGCCTGGTCCTGGTGCCTCCTAACTTTCCCCTGCTGTGGTTTCCCCTCTGAGCACCTGTATATGATTCTCAATACATGGTCACCTTACAAGTGGGGAAGGTAGGGCCAGTGGGCTGGGATGCAGGAGAAGGGCCCGTCGGGAACTCTCACCCTCTTTCACAGCTTCCTTGTCAAGCGAGTCCAGCAGTGCCCTGCGTTTCTCCTCCTTCCCCGCCAGGGCAAAGGCGTAGGCCAGTAGCGCCCTGGTGTACACGTGGTTTCCTCCCTGCTCTGCGGCCGTCTCCAGACAGAACAGAGCGTTACGGACCACAGAGTGCTGTGTGGGGAGAGAGACATGGGCTGAGAGAGGGAAGGGAGAGGTCACCATGGAGGTGAATTCAGTCTGTGAGCTCAGCAGGCAGGAAACAATATGCACTTTTTCCATTTTATGAAGTATTTTTTTCCGGACTTTCTGACACATAGGTAACTCTAAACAATAACTGACCTTTCAGAGCCATATTCCCCAGGACACTCTCTCGCTTTCACCACTCCAGCAATGCGTAGTGGCTGGTTTACAGCTGCGTTGCATCACTAGGCTAGCACTAAGCATCCAGAGCGAACCAGTGATTGGTGAATGGCGATGGTGTACTGGGGAACCTGACCCTTTAAATTTGTCCTGTGGTCAGTACTCACTTAGGAACATTTGAGAAGCAAAGTTTGGAATCAGACATTTCCCATAAAGACATTCCAAGGGATACCAATGTGCACAGGTGCATACACAGCAGGGCAGTTCATCTGTTTTCGTCAATGGCTGAGAATGGAAAGTCCAGCAGACAGTCCCATTTTCAGTGGCTTGAAACTCTTTTCAAAATGTTTTGATCTGAACCTTCCTAGCACTTGGTGTCTGCTAAGAGAGGGAATGAGTTCAGCTGGTTTTGAGACAGGAAAGCCTGAAAACAAAATGCCTTTGGGGTTTATACTCCTTCTATCTGAGAAGGGCTTAATCAGGACATCAACTTTCCTCAATTAAATACAGGGGATCAGGTTAGTCTAATGACAGTGGATGGGAACTGGCTGCCATGTCATCAGGACAATGTTAACAAGCAGGCCATGTTGGGCCACATCCACTTGTCTTGTCTGCCCGCAGCCAGTAGCACCACACATCTAAAGCCTGGTCTAGACTCAAGTTACAGAACTCAGTTTTTCTGGGCATAGCCTGGCACACGTTCACACTCAACTTGCCTACTGACAAAAATCCTCAACTTCTGGGGGCACACTGACTCCCTTTTCTGGAGTGGCATAAGCCCCATGTCAGTGGAGTTATATCAGCACAGTGGTAAGGTGTATGCTCACTGGCAGTACCAGTGTAAGTGGTCCTTCCACTGCAGTCCCACAGTGCAACATTCCCTTTAGCAGACACTGTCTGGCAGCACTTTTGAACCAAGGGCCCAGTGATGGGAAGCCCGCCTGGCTTTTACACAGTCAGCACATTCTCCACAGCCACAGCTGTTCCTGCTACTTGCTACCTTGTCCCACGTGCCGAGTGAACATTTCCCACAAGCACAGCGAAAGCTACACAGCAACATTTCCCCACAAGGCAGTGCTGCTGAAAGTGGCACAGAGGGCACTGGGATGCCTACCCACAACGCACCACACTTTTGCCAATCTGGCCTGATACTAGGTGAACACAACGCGCTGGCACAACTGGACCAGTGTGAACTCACTGCACCAATATAGTCTTTTCAGTTGCTCGCTGATGATGAAACTTTTGCCAGTGCGATTTCTGGGTGTGGAGCAGACCTAACTGAAGGAGAACAGAAATCAGCCCTTGATGGGGACCCATTTGGCTGGTGCCAACTGCCAAGGGGTTAAGTGTTATTTACCCAAGTGTTAAATATCTGTAAATATCTGTAAAACTCTAAGCTGTAGGCTTGTAAGAGAGGATCAAGCAAACGCCACCTCAAAAGTTTTTAAATAAAGATCATATAAAAGGATTAGAGAGGAGACAGAACCAGCGCCCTGGACTGGAAGGGAAGCTGCAGGGAAATTCCAGTTCCAGATTTGGACCTTAATTTAAAGACTTTTCTGACTGGATTTCCCCCTTTTTTAAAGGCTTCTCTCTCGGGATGGGAGGCTGTGACTTGGGGGTCCCCAGCTCTGTCTGTGGCTTGAGAGGTTACAGGTATGTACAGTGACGGGCAGAGGAATCTCCAGCAGCGCGATGGTGATGTAGGCAGAGAGCGTGACCTCATCGTCCACCCCGCCCTGCAGGGAACCACAGAGAGAGGCATTAACCCCGAAACCCCGCCCACTGGCTCCTCCTCCCGGGGCGTTCTACATCCCAGTCTTTCCCACACTATGGTAGCTTCCAGGTATCTGCCCCTCTTCTTTCCTCTACCCATGGTCGCTCCATGTACAGTATGGTTCTCCCCCGCTCTTGCCTCCCTTGCTAGATCCCATCTCCAAGCCCCCTGCCCCAGCCCCATGTGCTGCAGTGGCTGAGCTGTTCCCATGCACAGTTGCAGGCTTTCGTCGTGTCACTGGAGTCCTGTATGGGTCCCATGAGGCCCATGGGAAGCCAGCTGGATGGATACATCACCTTTATGGCATTGTTCAGGAGCGTCCCGGAGCTGCGGAAGCAGCCGTTTTCCTTCTGCTTGCCAGCGAGCCAGGCCAGGGCGTCCTGGATGTGCTTCTCCTCGATGAAGATCTGAGAGCGGGCCTGCGCGAAGGACTTGAGGACGAAGGCCGTCAGCCTGTGACAGAGAGCGGACAGCGGTGAGAGCTCCCTCCCATGCCCTGTGCTCGCTGGAGGGGACGGGGTCCTGGGGCATCGCCAGCCTGAGGGGAAGCAGCAGGGGCCAGAGAGCTGGTGGCCATGGGCCTGGGAACCATTATCTCACTCAGCCACCTACTGACATGCAGCAGAGCCTGGGGGCAAGACCCAGCAGTCGTCTGACAGGGCACAGCAAAACTGCCCGTTTTAGGACAGGAAGTGAGCCAGCTTCCTTCATTGGTTTCAAACGGCCGGGGCACAGTTTAGGGGGTAGAAGGTGGTTGTCCAGAACCCTTGGGAGAACAGTCCTCAGCATCTTCATTGACCAGGAATGGCCAGGACACTGGCTCTGCACTTTCTTATTATAAAAACAGCAGCACAGCACCCCTTAGCATCAGACTGGGCTCAGCACTGAGAGGGAGAATGCCCCTTACTGAGCCACCCGCCCCGCTCCCTGCAGCACAGCGCCCCCTAGCACCACACTGGGGCAATAGAGTCAGTAGTGGCAGAGGGAAGAGCAACCCCTACAGAGCTGCCCACCCACCACTCCCTGCAGAACCTGTTTCTTCACCGAGCAAGGCATGCACTAAGCATTGAGGGGCTGTGATGGCTCCACCCTGAGTTACCAGCCACCTCATTATCCTGAGGGCAGTGGTGGCTAAATTTTCCGTCGGAGGGTCAAACACATAATTTCAGAAAGGACAAGTATCCACAATCAGGACTTCTGGGTGGATTCTCTGCCCTGTTCTGACCCCTGCACCCTGCTCAGGTAACACAAAGGGAGCTGAAACTACCAGCAAGTCACCCAGCAGGGGAATCTTTGGCCGGCACTTTTACGCCATTCTCCATATAGCCCCTAGTACAGAGAGTGAGTGGCTGGAGTGTGCTGTGTTCTGGACACACCGAGCTGACGTATGACCCTCAGGGGACTGTGACCACGTGGAGCAAGTTAGAACAGCCCCCAGGCTGCTCTAACCTGAGCTGAGCAGGGAATCAGATGGCTGTAAATGGTTATTAATCCAAAATCGCAGGCCTCTAGCATATGAACTAAGGGAGATCTCCCTTCCCTACCACTTCTCATAGTTGCCTTATCCCACATCATCAGCTCTAGAGCTCCTCCCCTCTCCTCCGCCCCTTCATGATCAGCACCTGTTAACAATGGGCAAGCTCCAGGTTATAACAAGAGAAGGGAAAGAATTCAGTAGCACTGAAATCTTACCAGGTGTTCCTGATTGCCCATAACGTGGCCCAAATGTGCTGTAGGAGCCATCCCAGTGTTTGTAACTCAGCTGTGTCTGGTAACCTGAAAGGGAGAATGAAGTTGGGTTTTACTGCAATAAAGTCCAGCTAGGAAAAGAGAATTTTCAGCCCTGTCTACACACAAACATCCTGCTTTAATTGTACCAGGCAGGCCTCCCATTCCTAAAAACAGCCTCAGTGTCTCAGCAGAGAGGCCTGGGTCTTCTGTTAGGCGTTAAAAGAAAGTACAGGCAACAGGGTTATGATGTGCATCTACTAGCCACCTATACCAGGTTCAAGGATCCCTTTGCAGCACCTAAAATAAATGGGAAGGCTGTCTCTGAATGATTGCTAACCCTCATTAAAAACAGGGTGGAGCAGAAATGGAGAATGAGGAATAATCAAAGGTGTGATCCAAACTGGGGCTGTTCTGAAAAGTGACTATGTGGAAAAGGCCCCTTGTCACTCAGCAGCTCTGCCCCATGTGTGTTCAGAGTCATGGCTACTGGCTTTACTGGCAAAGGTCATGTCCACATTAGGAATAAAGGAGCATTACCAACATTGCTAGCTAACACGTGTTTCAATCCTAACACAGACAAGGCACTTGTAGTTTCACACATGTTAGCTGGTTGAGTTAACCTTAGCGAGGAGCCTAGAGTTTACCTTGATCAACTAACATGTATTAAAACTACAAGTCGGCTAAATGTGTCACAAATAGACACATCTCCCCTAGTGAAAACAAGGCTTAAACCCAGGTTTTGCTCCATTTACTGCTGCCAGACGTGCAGAACCAACCCAGCTCTTCTCCGCCTTGCATGTCATCAGCAGAAATGCACCCAGTGCAGTGCAGCACCCAGGCTGTATCATTCATCCACATGGACCCATCTTCTCCCATCAAGCACTTCCAGAGAGTAGAGTTCTCTACGTTCCTAGATGTCACCCTAGATCTAAGCATGCTAATGTGCTATGGCGCCCCCTGTTGGGAAGCGATCAATTGTAACACCAACCATTAATGAAGTAACTACTCGGAGTAGCTCCTGGGAAAGGGAACCTCTGACCTCTGGTGCGGGGTGAGGGGGAAGGGTGTCAGAGGCCCTGGTTCAAAGGTGAATGACGAGGGGTCAGTTGTGACGGTGCTGCCAATACACTGGTGGCTAGGAAAGGCCTATAGACCATCTGAGGACCCGAGTCTGGTTTGCTGGGTAAGAGTGAATTACCACTGGGCTCACACACTGGAGAGCAATGGGATGACAGGGTTGAGAAGGTACAAGTGCGTTCCCTCTCCCACCCAAGAGACAGGTGGTCCCCTCAGTCTGTCTATCCTTCCCAGTTGGAGCATTATCTGAGCAAGGCAGACACAAAAAGCTCCCAGCACAACCTTGGAAGGGAGCAAGTGAAGAAACAAAAGCCCCGTCCCTTCTCACCGCTGACTAAGTATCCGATGGCCTTGGATTTGGTCTCCTCGCTCAGCTGCCCCGTCTTATTCAGATAGTCCAGGACGTAGATGTTGGGGACAAACAGGACCATGTTCTGCTCCCCGCAGCCGAAGGGCATCTGGAGGAGCTGCTGCAGGTTCTGCATGGCTGTGCCCAGGATATCGCCTGGGGATGGAGATACAGGGAGTCAGTGTGGCCCAGAGCCGGCCTGCGGAGGCAGAGTGCATCACAGAGCAAGGATGCTACTGTGAGACATCCATAACAGGCTTGTGAGATCACAGGCAATAGGAGGGAAAGAGAGAGAGATACACAGAGAAAGAAGGAGACAGAGAAGGGACACATGAAAGGCAAAGTGAAGGGCGTGCTGCTGGAAGGACAGATGGAAGCACTAGGCTGGACGAATTGCTAGAGACGTGGGCCCAGAGGCAGAGACAGGGGAAGGAGAGAGAAAAAGGGGTGAAGTGCTAGCAAGAGACTGCAGCAGTGGGTAGCTGGGGGATAAATGGAGGGGCTGTGACGGGTGCACAACGGGGTGAGGAGTGGAATGGGTGGAAAGACCACTAACATCAGGCACGGGGAAGGGACGGCAACAGCACCCAAAGCCGGGCTCTTCGGACGGCCTCACTTACCCAGCACTGAGAAATAGGCTCTGGCCGAGCCCTGCACCACGTTCTCTGGGAGCTTCAGGGACACTGGCTGAGGCACTGTCTTTCCTGGGGAAAAGTGACATAGATGGGATTGTAGTAAAATCCCCCCGTGTAGCGGTGACCAGGCCCCAGCACAGGAGCTGGGACACTGCCCCTGCTGCTGTCTTTCCCCTGGCACTGCACAGGGGCTCCCTGCCTTTAGCAGCTCCATTCCTCCATAGCTTTATAGTGAACCCCCCACCCATCCCCAACTCCCCTCTCAGGTGTGGATCCCCTCACCCGCCATCCCAGCCCTTCACATGGAGCGAGGTGCCACCACCTGGTGAGACAAGGGAACTGCAGTCTCCAGCTCTTTCTCTGGCACCTTCCAGTTTGTAATTTCACTCCATGGAATCAGAGAGTGCAAGAAGGGGAAAGCCCCATTAAATCCCATCTAGCCTAGGGTTACCATATGTCCGGATTTTCCCGGACATGTCCGGATTTTTGGGCCTCAAATCCCCGTCCGGGAGGAAATCCCAAAAAGCTGGACAGGTCCGGGCAAATAGGGAGGGAGGGGCCGGCCGTGCTTGGCTGGGGGCCAGAGCCGCTGGGGCCGGCGGTGCGGGGCCGAGGGCCGGGGCCCAGCGGTGCGGGGCCGGGGTGGCGGTGCCTCTTGGCCTGGGCCAGCCGGCTGGCCGCCGGAGGGAGCCGCTCAGCCGGGGGAGGGGGGGGGGCGGGGATTGGGCCGCACCCCCCAACCCCAGCCCCAGCCCCAGCTTACCTGCTGCCTGCCTGCTTCAGACTTCCCGTGAATCAAATGTTCACGGGAAGCAGGGGAGGGGGAGGGGGAAGGGCAGGGGGACAAAGCGTTCAGGGGAGGGGGCGGAGTTGGGGTGGGGCCGGGGCCCCGTGGAGTGTCCTCTTTTTGGACACTTAAAATATGGTAACCCTAATCTAGCCCATTCCCCCAGGAACCATTCCCGAAGACCTATGCTTCCAGCCCTTCCCTTGGGGGCATTCCAGCCCTTCAGTGTTAGGAAACGTTTCCTTGTTAACCAGCTGGAGGTGTCCCACTTTCTCAGTTCCATATTACTGCTTCTAGTTTGCTCTTCCCCTTGGACATCTGGGGTTTCCACACTTCCTTTTGCAGAGGCAGGTCAGGAGGGGTGGGACTCTTACCAGCTGCACAGAGCAGGAAGTTGTAGGTCGTTTCCTTCTCAAACCCTTCAGGCTTCGGGTTGGGGAGGAAAAGGGAAGGGGAAGGAAAATGAGAAAGGTGAGAACCTGCAGAGACACTGAGCACCTGGTGGCAAAAACATCTGGCCGGGGTGATGGAGAGAGATGGGGAGAAGAAAATGCTGGGTAAAAGAAAGAAAGAAAGAAAGAAAGAAAGAAAGAAAGAAAGAAAGAAAGAAAGAAAGAAAGAAAGAAAGAAAGAAAGAAAGAAAGAGCAGGGCATGAATCAGAGAAAGAGGGAGACTTGCAAATTCTCATGTAATAATAATTCTCATGAAGCCAGCAGATAATAGTTGGAAATTGGTACTAACAAGTTATTGCCTCCTCACTCCCCAGGGGAGGATATTGCAGTGTTCTACCATGGGTGATTAGTTGCTGCTAGAACACCGTAAAACGTGGACTTTCCTTGTTACGCAGAGAGAACTTCCAGCTTTACACCATGTGCTGGTGCTGATAATATGCTGTGATGCTAATGAAGGGATGTAGGGGCTCGATCCTGCCAAGTGTTTAACTTTAAGGCTGTCTGAGGTCAATGGGACAAGTCATGTGCCTAAAGTAAAGCAAGCTTTGCTGGGTCCGGGCCAAAGCGCTCAGTGCCCTGAAATGACATATTGTAGTCACTGCAGGGCCACCTAGAAATTCACCATTACACACTGTGGCCAATTAGTCCTGTAGGGCTACAGTAGGGATAGAACTTAGCTCCTCCTGCTCCAAAGGCCCAGACCCCCATGGCTTGAGCTAAAGAAGAAGCCCTGTTATTTATTGAGATGACCAAAACAATTCTGACTAAAATGCAGGAACTAAATGTTGTGAAAAAAGAGGGTTTAGTCAAAACATTTTTAGTTTTTGGAACACACCCCTCCCCTGCAAATTTTCTTCTGAGAATAGTCGGTTTTCCCCCTTTTTATAATTGTTTTCCAACTTTTGCCAGGTGGTAAATATTTGCCAAATATTTGGAAAATTGGGCTTTCCCTCTCTTTCTTCACCAACTTAGCATCCAGGTCGACCCCCCAGCCCCGGCTCTGCTCTAGCCCTAGCACTAGCTCCACCCAGACCTGGAGGACCCTGCATGCTGGATGCATTACACACAGCCCCGGCCAGCTGGAGGGAGAGGGACAGCAGTGGCACAGCAGCGGAGTGCCAGATGCACGTGCCGTGCAGCAGCAGGAGGAGGGTGGGCGGGTGAGTGGGTGGCTCGGCGGTGGCAGAGGAGATCCTCAAAAAAGGTCGGCCTGCCGTGCCATCTCAAGGAGCTTTGCCCGGCATGGGGCGGTGGGACGGGATGGGTGCCAGGAGCTGTGAGCGCTGGAGAGTAGCATCTCCTTCCAGAGCTGGGTGCACCTGTGAGACCTCTGGGAGCCCCTGGCCAGAGCATCCATCGCCCCCCGCAAGGCCAGTTGGAGGAGATGGGACCTCGATCCCTCCTGCTCCCCCTCTTCCCCATCATTGCCCGCCCACCCAAAGTCGGGGCCCACCCAAATGTCCCATGTTAGCTACGCCACGGCTGTCCCAGTGCTTAACCACCCTTATAGTTAGAAAGTTTTTCCTAATATCTCACCTAAATCTCCCTTGCAGCAATCTAAGCCAATTACTTCTTGTCCTTGGTGGACATGGAAAACAATTGATCACCATTCTCTTTCTAGCACATACTATTCCTGGGCGAATTCTGCACCAAAACTTTAAAAATTCTACATACAATATATTAAAATTCAACATATTTTATGTGTCAAAATAACGCAATATAATCACACCGGTTTCAATTATTTTGGAAATTTATTTAAACTACAATACAATGGATGGAGAATAGAAGTAGGGATCATTGGAGGAAATCCCCAAATCCTCTTTGTCTAATAGTAATGTAGCTAGGCTTGACCCTTTATTTCTAGTTATTAGTCAAGATATAACAATGTTATATGCAGCCATATGTTCATATTACATGATAGGGAACTGAAGAGCAAGTGAGGGCTGGGGAATCAAACTTATAGTTTATATTGGCTACTGTCCCTCTCCAGAAAGGTCAGAAGTAAACAGTTAATGATGTACATTTTGATAGGAAAATGTTTCAGTCCAAAAATTTAGACCAGTTCTAATCAGTCAAGCACCATAAGCATTTATAAGGCCATACTGTCATTTACAATAGGGCTTCTTTACACCACTCTGGCAAAGTAAAGAAGCCTTAAAACTTTTACACCTGTTTGATGCTCCTGGGGGAATTCATTAAGAATGGGAACAATTCACTAAGAATGGGAACAATTCACTAAGAATGGGAACAACTAAGCAGGCAGGCTGCTACATTATGCTCTGCCTCAGGGGACAGAGCCTGCCTCATGTCTTCCTCCAAACACCCCAGAGCCCTGTCCCTCCACGCCAGGCCTGTCACAATGGCTAGCCAGAGGGACAGAGTCTCTTTCATTCATTCACTTGCTCGCTCACCTGCCCGCCCAGCCCTCCCTGCCCCCCACCATGCTGATTTACGTCTCCTCCAGGTGCTCCAGGCCACCAGGGACGGGGGAGTGACTGCACTTCCCTTTGCTTCCCCTCAGAAGTCATTTTTCTGTGGGGAACCAAAGAAATCTGCAGACGACATGGTGCAGAATTCTCCCAAGAGTAACATATTTGAAGATTGTTATCTTGTTCCCCCTCAGCCTTCTCTAGATTAAACATGCTCAATTCTTTCAACCTTTCCATATAGATCAGGTTTTCTAAACCTCTTATCATTTTTGTTGCTGTCCTCACGCCAGTTTGCTCATGTTTTTCCTAAAGCGTGGCACCCAGGACTGGCCACAGGACTCATTCTTACCTTGAAGCTTACAGAGTTGTTTTTTCTGGGTTGATACAATAATGTGAATCATATCTTTGCCTTGCTGAAAAAGGTGGGATGCATTTCTGTAACGCAGAGAGGAGCTGCAGTATTAGATCACGTGTTACTGCTTACATCACACAATTTAAAAATGATTAGTGCTTTCCTATAATGGAGAGAGGAATGGCCACCTCTATCACGTGATATTGCTCTGATCAGACATGTAACAAGTTATCACTACTTCCCTATTACATAGAATAGCCATGGATGTTTATATTATGAGATATTGTTTATGCTGTCTGGGTGTCATGTCAAAAAAAAAAAAAAAAAAAAGGTGAAAAGCCAGGGGTTCCTCATCACAAAATACTGTAAGAGACAAACATTTATAGAAAAATATGCAAAAAAATCATTGGATCACATTACCTTGAGCACTTTTTAATTGTTTGCAATTAAATGATTTAAAATAAATAATGATAATTTACTAATCATTCACAAATGTTTTAAAATGAAGGCACTGTCCCATATTCCACTACACTGGTCACATACAGCACAAGATTTGTTACAGTTCCTGGAAGTGTCCTGTTTGGGAATGGGCCGGCAGGGTTTACAAGTAGATCTGGGAGAAATTTTTTGGAAAAGCTTGTTTTTCGCAGTAAAATGCAGCTTCGGATCGACAAAAACATTTCTCACATTTGTGCTAAATTCACCAAATTGTTTCAGTTAAAAAAATCAAAACATTTTGTTTTGACATTTTCTAAACAAAATATTTTGATTTTTCAATTCAATATTACTTTTTAAAATTTTAGTTTAATTTTATGTTGAAAAAAAGTAAAACAATTTGAAAAAACAACAGTATGATTCATGTCAGGTCGTTATCAAACTTTTTGTTGGACTTAAAACTACATTTTTTTTGTCCATTTTGGTTCATCAAAAAACCCTGAAACATTTTCATTTGGGTTGACCCAAAACTGTTCTTTTTTTGATTTTTCAGTTGGCCAGCAAACCAAAAAACCAGTTATTTGCACAGCTCTATTTACAAGGACCACGATCCACGTCCACAGCTAATGTAAATCTGCAGAGCTGCATTGAATTTAATGGCGCTATGCCAATCTACACTGCTGAGGGCTCGATCCCATGACTTGTTATGGACAAAACCTAAAAGTCATGCTTACTGCCCCCAAAGACATGGCTTTGCTGATTATTTCAATCTCATGGTGTAACAAGATACCAGTATTTTACTGTAAGAAGTTATGCAGTATTACAGTTTATATTGGCTAATATAGGGACTTATCGCTGCTTCCCTTTACAGCATTAGAGAACGTGTTATTGCTGCGATCATATTAAGTCATTATGGCTTCCCTATAAAACCAAGAAGACCTGCAGCATTACATCAGTTGTCACGACACAGCAGTAAGTTATCATGGCTTCTCTACACCACAGAGACCAAACAGCCCACCTACCTCCACTAACAGCTGTTTGATCACCGTGTCCTTACGCCCTTTGTCCAGGGTTTCCACTACCTCGTTCCCGCAGGGCAGATCTGTCTTCAGGGCCTCAGTGCTCACTGAGAAATCCACATTACCTGAAACAAAGAAGGATAAGTGTTCTGCCAGTCACTGCAGCTACAGAGGTGTCAGTGTCATTCGCTTGGTGTTTTGCTTTGATTACATGGAAACCTCTCTAAAGAGGGTCAAGTCTCAAGTCACATGTAGGTTAGCACTTTAGCACAGCTCTGCGGCAGCCTTAGTTCCAACCCCTAGACTCCAATGGCTACATCGAATGGGGCTGGGCAAGATGGAGAGGAGGGGACTGCAGGGTCTGTTCTTCAGATTCTGCCGCCCAGACCCCTGCATGGTTTCAGAGCCATCATCTTCCTTTTCCAGAAATTTCAGACCCAACCAGTCTGTCAATCCAGGTATTTATATGGCCCCCATCGCAGTAGTCAGATGGGGAAACTGAGGCACAGGGACACTGACTTGCCCAAGAGCTGGACACTGAGTCCAGGTCTCCTGAGTCCAGTCCAGTGCCTCAGCCACAAGGCCAGCCTTCCTCCTTTCACAGCGGATCAGTCCCTTCCAGAGAGGTTGGAGCCACCAGAAATCTTATCCAGAAATTTCAGTGCCACTTGGTCCCTTTCACAGTGGTTTTGGAGCCATCCATTAGTTCCTGATCCGAGATTTTGGAGTTGCCAGGTCCCTTACCCAGAGATTTTGGGGTCACAGCCCAAGACACTGTTTTCCGTCTGTTCACACAGAGACAATAAGATTCTTCTTCCTTCTCCACAGGGGTAGCCCGGAAGTCATCAGATGGAGCCAGTGAGATGCTGACCTGTCAATTGTACAGAGAGGTGCCATCAGGCAGGGAGAGAGAGAGGGGTTTGAAGGGTTTGGGGGTAAATGGAGATGGGACAGTGCAGGGGAGGAGAGGGGGCAGGGAGTTTGGGGGCCACAGGGATTTGGTGGGGCAGGGATTGAGGTGGGGAAAGCTGAGGGGTACCGAGGTTTGGGGAGGTGCAGGAGACTGAGGATGGGCAGAGAGTTGGGTGCATGGCTCTGAAGAAACAGGTGATTGCAGGGCCTGAGGGACCCGGGACCAGTTGTGGGAATAAAGACAAAGTGGTGACCCCAAATTTACCACCTTGGTATGAGTCTGAGAGCCCTCTGGTGTCTTGTTAGGGGAGGAGGGGAAGTGCTGGCAATGGGGGGCGGGGGTTTATCTGGGAGTAGCTGAGAGGGAACAGAATTGGGGACCATCAGTGAGCGTAGCGAAGGGCAGGAAAGGGATGGGGAAGCGGATGAGAGGGCCTTGGGGGCCCTTAACACTGTAAAGCTTGTTCCCGCTTCACTTTATCTAGAATGAAACCCATTTAAATAAAAGCTGAGAGAAAAGTCACCACAATTTTGCAGGGACCTCCTTCCTGAGTCCCCTCCAGTCCCTTGTGCTGGAGCAGGAATACACTGCAGGCTAGTGGGGCTAAAGAGTCAGTGCCGTTTCCATGGATGCAACAGGCCAGCGAGTTTCCCAGCGGCTGTAGTGCAGCAGGGGGTGTTGTGCGGCGTGAGGCCAAAGGCCAAGCACATGTGTCCATTCCAGGAAGCCTGGAGTCTCCACTAGAGTAAGGGGTGATGCACAGTGTGTGGTCACCCCAGGTACCTTGCTTACCATGGGGTCATGAGATAGACACAGGAGGTCTAAGGCCAGGTGCCTTCAGCCACACAGGAAGTTGGTGTCAGGTATATCTGCAGCTCGCAAACCTTTGTCAGCCAAACTGATTTCTTCTTTCATAACGCCCACTCTGTACCCCTATAGTAACACACACCTAGGAGCCAATCAGATTCCTCCTTTCCATCACCCATTTCTTTCCACTGTAATAAGACTCTTTCCTAGGGGCCAATCAGCTGCCTCCCTTGGATGGGAAGCCATGTTGCAACTGGCCCATGTGGTCTCCTCCCTGGCCCCTGCTGAGCAAAGCTGCGAGTGTCCCTTACCCTGATGCAGCGGGTCAGGTAGTTGAAGACAGTGGCCCTTAGTGTGAAGGCCTCGCCGCGCACCACAGAGTAGGGCAGGGTGAGCTCCACGAAGAAGGGCTGGAAGTCTCTGAGGGACACGGTTGGGGACAGGCCAAAGCCAGTGTCACTTGAAGTGCAGAACGCGTTGGCTTTCCATTCTGTGATGGTGTCGGGGATGGTCACGGCCAAATCAGCACTTCCGACAGACCTGGTGACAAAACAAGAACAAGGAGATGGGGGGAGCTTTCCTAGCTTTGGGGGAAACAACTGTGTCCCTCACAACATCCTGAATGAACACCCCCTCCCCCACTTTTGTAACTGCCTTGGGAGCACTGGGGGTGTGCATGCTGGTTGGTTATTGTAGGCTCACCGCAGAACACTTCCTCCCATCCTATCCTACATCCAGCTCCGCAGAAGAATCATCCAAATAACAAAACTGGGGTTGGGGTTCCACGGTGAACAGAAAATCCCTCAGGACACACAGATACAGAAAAGGATGAGATGCATAGCTAATAGCGACTTCTGCGCCAGAGCTGGGACCAAAAAGAAATTACACCTCCCTCCGACACACACAAACAAACACACACACACACACACACAACAGGGGATTGTCCATTGAGATCCACACAATTGTCTCCCAGTTACTGAGAGGAGAAGGAGTCACTGTGGTGTATTAGTAGAACTAGTTAACTTACTTCCTGTCTTTCCTCTACCTGCCTATCCATCCCTCATGCTTGTCTCTCTCTAGTCTATCTACAAAAGGTACTCCAGCTATCACAGAAGGATATAAGCACATCTCATGGTGTCTGAGCAACTTCTTCTGAGAGTCTGTGTAACCCAGTTGACCACACTCACCACATCCCCTAAACATCACTTACTTCACTGGAACTAAATCCCAAATCCACGTCTCAGGGAAATACTTCCGGATTGTCTCCACTGGGCCATGAATGAGATTTTCCATCATGCCACCAACTAAGGTATCTGCCTCATATGAGAGCCCCGCTTTAGATGTTGGAGGAGGTAAGGGAGAGAAAGGTGATATGTTAGACCCCATTCTATATCATGGCACTTTGTTTCCAGTTAGTGACAGATTGGATTCTAAACCCTAGATTTGAAACCCGCTCTTTTCAAATTCAGACCCAAACTTAAACCTATCTTTGCTTGCAACCAATTACTCCCTTCCCCACCCCACTCTCCCAATGTCATCAGCTGTCTTTTCTGAACTTCTTTAGAAGCCATTGAAAAAACATCTCTATTGCCCTATTATGAGCTCAGCACTGTCCATTTTCTAAAGACTTCTGCACTTCTTATAGGGGTGGTATGGATGAATGAACATGTTTATTCCAACTCCACCAATCATGGAGGATATGGGAAGCCCAGACATAATAACTGCATTGAAGCAGCCCTCAGAGCCCTGGCTATATCCACTTCAAATGGAATTAACTGGTGGAACTCACTGCCCCAAGCCGTTATAGATGCAAATAGTTCAGTGAGTTTCACAGAAAAAAATCCTGTGTCTGTATATGACTAAGAGTAGCAGAAACACTAGTGACACCAGCTAGGATTCAGATGATCCGGGATATCAGTCCTCGTGCTTCAGGGCATAAGCTGATATCCAGCCATAGATCAGGAAGAAATTTGCCCCATAGCACAGTGAGGTGTAATACAGAGGTTTTCCATCTTCCTCTGAAGCAGCCACCATTGGCCACTGTCTGAAGAGGGACCTTGCGCTAGAAAGACGACAGTGCTGATCCAATATGGTCAGGAGGCAGGACGCTGCCATATATAGACCAGTAGTCTGATGTTCTACAGTAGGAATGGGGACATTGGATTAGAGGGTCAGTAATCTGATCTGGTTACTCTTCATTTCCACTAGTTAACTGAGAGCATAATTAACACTAATATTTAGCCATCTAATCTCAGAGCTCTTCACAAGGTTGTGTAAGTATAATTAGTCCCCTTTTACAGATAGGAATATTAAGGCACAAAGAAGTGAAATGATTCATCCAAGGTCAAGTTGATGGGACAGCTGAGAATGGAGAACATATTTCCTGCTTCCCAATCCTAAACTCTCTCCCTGGGTTCACACTCCCTCCCCATTGAACCTGTCTCTCTTTCTGCTTAGTTTTTTTCTCTAGCACTTGCTGGAAGGTGAAAACCTGGAAGTGGAAATGATCCTGTTCCAGGTTGAGAGAGCTGCAACCAAAGTCAACAAGATTTAGCTGCTGTTTTTTGCCAGTGCAACAAATCTACATTAGGAGGTGCAAGCTGCCACTGCATCAGTGTAGTTACAACAGTGCATATTTCCTTAGCTGGTGGAAGGTTAGCCAGCAGGTGGAGCAAGCAGGTGGAGCAAGCAGGTGGAAATGGACCAGATTCCTATTTCAGGACTGACGTTAGTGGATTTCGGCCAGCATAGCTGAGATCAGAGTCTGGTCGAATTGGTCTAATTTCCATGCAGAGGAGAGGGTGAAAGGGAGGGGAGCAGGAAACGCACCTAACGGGGGGTATAAGCAGGGTAAAACAAAGCAAGCTCTTTTACCGCTAATACCAGCCACCTCAGGTACACATGTTCTACTGTACATTCTCTCCATGCAGAGTCTGGGCTTCTGGACCTTGGTGCTGGTGAAGACTTTTAAACCCATCGCCTGTAAAAAGATAACCCAGACAGCCATGCGGTAAAGTAAACCATACGTCGGGAGATAAACGTGCCGTCTGGACTGGATCGGTATGTGACGGGCTTATCACAGTGCAGGGATGGGTCATTGCAAGAGCAGACACTAAGGCCTGAGAGGTCAATGCCAGTGTGGCTGGTGGGAAGCGAAGGGCGAGGTCTAGGTCAGTGAAAGGCGCCGGACCAGCAGCTGGTGATGGACGTCCTGTGTGTCCTCAGAGCAGGTTCATCAGAGGCATGAGCAGTGCAAGCTTGCGCCGTGCACTCAGCCCCTGCCGGCTTGCCTCGGCCCTGCCCTGGAGGGAGTTCAGTCTCTCTGCCCCAGTCCATCCCCTGCCTCTCTGCTGAGATGCCTAGCAGTCCCATTGTCAGGTATGCTGGGGTTTGGCTGATTTGGGAGCAAGTCCCACTGGGAACAAACCTGAAATCCCGCAGGACACCAAACCCTCACTAGCTGGGGCTGGGTAATTACCCTGGGTGCTGGCTCAGAGCGGCACTCTGCACATCTCTGCGAGTGCGTGTGTAAATAAAATGGAGACTGGCACTTCACAGAGACCTACATAGATGGGATAGAGAGCGTGTGGGACAGGATCTCTTTGACAAAATGGCTGCAGAGACAGAGTCGCCCATTTCTGGGCTCTATTTCTGTGCCCCAGCTGTTAGAATGTCTCCTTGTCATGTTTAAATTAGTGATGGGAAACCTCTAGAGTTCAGTGGTTGAGAGAGGCATTTAATCCTCAATGCTGGGGGGTTCCCATCTGGGGTTTCCTGGCCCAGCTTTCGTTATTACCTCGAATGTGCTGGCTAACGAGCACCCAGCTAAGTGCGCTCAGACAGCACCTATGGGATATGACAGGAGTTTGCTCACCCAAGAACATGGTGGGGAAATCTTCTGAACTAACAGCGATTTCACACACTAAAGGGAGATGTGGCGCTCACCTTGAGAACATTGTAGGCATCCCCTTCACCGTCAGGAGAAATGGGTCCATAGATGAATCCGTTTATAATGACGTTGTCGAGTTTCACACAAGGGTTATTGTCTTCTTCCTCCAAATGGTGCTCTCGGTAATTATAACCCCTGATCTCCTTCACTGGGAGCAAATTATACACCTGCGGGGACACGCCTTGATGTCAGTGACCACAGGCCCAATAATAATAAACCAGCGTGTGCCACCCTAGTGATCACAGACAGCTTTAAACTAACACACATGTGCGTGCAATCCCAGTTACCAAGGTTGACCCTACAATAACAAACCCTACAGTAACAGAGCAGAATGTCTGACTCCAAGGCTCAGCACTGACTTTTCCATAATAACCCAGTGTGTGCTGACCAGTGCTCACCAGTGGCCCTCCAGTAATAAATCAGTATGTGTGGTTGTGTCCTCACAAGTGGCCCCAGAACTATAAACCACTGGGTGCAGCAATAGTTTTCATGAGGGCCCTACATAGATCAAGCAGTGGGCACAGCCCCTGTGCTGATGAGGGACCCTACAATAACAGACAGACTGCTCTGCCCTAGCTCTCACGAGTGATTCTTGGCACTTTCCAGACAAGACCAGCTCTTGCACCTGTTGATCACTGGGCCAGGCTGGCACTTACAGAGCTGGGCGAGAGCTCGGCTTCAGGCTTCATGAGGAGGACGCTCTTGTCCACAGCACGGACGGCGCACAGGGAGCCCGGGGAGGCTCCGATCCGGAGGTGAGTGTCGGAGGCGGGGAGGCCCTTGTCCGGAGAGAAATGCAAGTCAACCTGCAATGCCAGGAAAGGAGTTAGAGGAGCTACTTCTCCAGGTACCTTCACACTCTGCCTCGCAGCACAGCCCAGTCCTGGAACCGCCGCACACAGCTCTGTCAATGCCCCTGAACTCTGCCCTGCAGCCCCCGCTATTCCAGTCCTGGGCTCCCCACAAAGCCCTGCCAATGCCCCTCAGCCCTGACCAATGCAATTCAAACATGACCAGCAGCGCCCCCATACGTCAGTTCTGCTTCCACCCTTATAATTCTGCCTATGCAAATTACTCCTGATGTGCATTCATCTCTCATATTCAATTACTGATCCATGGTCAGTGCCCGATGGGCTCATGGAGCCATTGAACATTTCCTGAGTCTTCCTTGAAATTTGCAATTCCAGGTTCCACAGGTGGGCCATTGTCCATGAGGTGAATGCGAGTTATAGAAACCGGATGCTCACCTTATTGGCAAAGCAGTTTTCAATCTTGAAATCTTCGGAATTGGCAATAACGTCCCCGCTGGGTAAAGTGGTGTATACGAGTACCCGGGCCAGGGGGGCGATATCAGGCCCCACAGGGAGCCTCAGCTCAAATACCTGGATATCTGGCAAACAGAGAGAGGGTGCGGGGGCTAAGCTATAGAGAATCAGCTCCAGGGCCACACATTTCCCTAGGCTCCCTCATTATGGCTGCAACATCAGCCACCCTGAAAAATTCGCTATCCAAGGGTAAGAGTTTTGGCACATAGTTGAGGCCTTTGACTCTTACTGCAAACACCCGGTGCAGGATGTTCAGGTGAGATGGGTTTGGTGGATCTCAGCATGTCCCTTAAATCCATATCAGCTAGAGTCTAGTACTGTCCTCCATCAGTGCAGGACCCCAATGCCCATGCAATAATGAAGGCGAGGAAAGACGTGCATGTTGTACAGGGGCTCTGTGCGGAGGGTTGTGCGCACAGGGCTGCAGAGGGGGTGGGATTCCACACTCCTGCTCCTCAAGGTGGAATTTGCCCAGCCAGCCTGAATCAGTCAAACTGGGGATCCCTTCAGACTGCCATTAATGAAATGAAATCGGTCAGGGGAACTGTATGTGTGTCAAAGGGGGGAGGGATAGCTCAGTGGTTTGAGCATTGGCCTGCTAAACCCAAGGTTGTGAGCTCAGTCCTTGAGGGGGCCATTTAGGGATCTGGGACAAAAATCTATCTGGGGATTGGTCCTGCTTTGAGTATGGGGTTGGACTAGATGACCTCCTGAGGTCCCTTCCAACCCTGGTATTCTATGATTCAAAGGGAGAGCAAGACTATGACTAATGAGACAAGGAGTAAGAGCGAAAGCAAAGAGGAGAGAAGGGCGCTGTTCTCAGCACCTCCTTCAGACACAGCAGGACAGGCAGAGAAAGGGGTGGGGAGAGCTCACAATGAGAACAGGCTGAAATTTTTCAGATGATTTTTTGTTGTTGAAAAACACAGACTCGGATCAACCAAAACATTTCACAAATTTGTGTGAAATTCACGAAATAGTTTTGGGCAGGAAAAAATCGGCAACAAATCAGAAGGTTTTGTTTCGACATTTCCTAAATGGAAGGTTCCATTTTTTTAATTCAAAACAACTCCTCATTTACAATTTCCCTTCAATTCAATTTTAAAAAGATTAAAGCAGTTCAAAAGTGAAATGGTTCAGTCGCCCCCAAATAATGGTTTTTTGAGGTTTCTGGTTTGGCCAGGGAACCAGGAAATCAGTTATTCACGCAGCTCTACTCACGTTCTCCATCCCCTACGGGATGCACCTTGGTGCCTGCCCTCACGATGCCTCCTTTGGCCATCACCTGCCAGGAAGAAGAAACCCTCCTGTTACAGGGGTTCTGGTGGGAGGTGGGGGATGCTCATGGGGGAATGCTGGGGGTGGAGGGTGTCTATACTGATGCCTTCCTGTGGGGAAGGAGCAGAAAATCCCGCAGAGCCATACAGAGTCCCAGACCCAGACTGGAGTTTACTGGGACCTCGACCAAGTCAGAAATTCTCTCTCCCTGCAAAAAGAACAGGAGTACTTGTGGCACCATAGAGACTAACAAATTTATTAGAGCATAAGCTTTCGTGGACTACAGCCCACTTCTTCAGATGCATACAGAGTGGAATAAATATTGAGGAGATATATATACACACATACAGAGAGCATAAACAGGTGGGAGTTGTCTTACCAACTCCGAGAGGCCAATTAAGTAAGAGAAAAAAAAACGGACAGTCTCTCCGCAAAAGAATTAATGGACACAAATCTGACATCAGGAATCATAATACTCAAAAAGCAGTGGGAGAACACTTTAACCTGTCTGGTCATTCAATGACAGACCTGCGGGTGGCTATATTACAACAGAAAAACTTCAAAAACAGACTCCAACGAGAGACTGCTGAGCTGGAATTGATATGCAAACTAGACACAATCAACTCAGGATTGAATAAGGACTGGGAATGGCTGAGCCATTACAAACATTGAATCTATCTCCCCTTGTAAGTATTCTCACACTTCTTATCAAACTGTCTGTACTGGGCTAGCTTGATTTATCACTTCAAAAGTTTTTTTTCTCTTACTTAATTGGCCTCTCAGAGTTGGTAAGACAACTCCCACCTGTTTATGCTCTCTGTATGTGTGTATATATATCTCCTCAATATTTATTCCACTCTGTATGCATCCGAAGAAGTGGGCTGTAGTCCACGAAAGCTTATGCTCTAATAAATTTGTTAGACTCTAAGGTGCCACAAGTACTCCTGTTCTTTTTGTGGATACAGACTAACACGTCTGCTACTCTGAAATCTCTCCCTGCAGAAACCATCCACTGGCTGGCCAGTTCTGCATTTCCTTCACTGGCTTTTACATGTAAATGTCAAGGTCAAGAGAACCTGGCCTCGGGGCAGTTTGGGGACCTGGGACATATATGGGTGTCTGGCCGCCAGTGCTGTGTCATGTGTACGGAGGTAGAGGTCACTAGGTCCGGGCTTACCACATAGTAAAAGACGATTTCCTTCTGCTCCCCCACGGCCTCTGGCTTCAGGATGTAGTGCACCCGGACCATCTCATTGGAACCGCAGCTTAAAGTCTGAGACAGGGGCTCGATTTTGAGAAAGCTCTTACTCGGGGAGTAAAAGCGTGTTGCCATGTGAATGGTGTTACCATACACAGGGGTGATCCAGTCTGTGTCGTAACAGTTCAGTTCAGATTTATGGTTTGCCTGATAAAGAAGAACATTTTTACATCAGATCAAAAAGTGAGTAACAAGTCTACTAGCATTTCAGAAGGAAAAAGTGGGTAATTTTAAAAACATGTTCTTGGCAGATTTTTCAGTGCACCGTGCACTGATCTGCATTTTCCATGCTCCTATGGAGAGAGAGAGATGGAGAACCAGAGGGAGAGCGACAGAGTGTGTGCAAGACACAGAGAGCAAGGGACAGACAGAGAGAGAGCAAGACAGAGAGGAGGAGACTGAAATTCCCAGCCAACAAACTCTTTGTTTTATCTCCCGATGGGCAGAGAGGTCAATAAACCTACGGACATCTCCCCTGGAGCTTAGTCAGTGACACCTCCCATCCCCTAGCTCCCTGGATTCAGCCACTCACAGTGATTTGAATCAAGTTTTCTGTGAAGTTGACAGTGTCTATAGAAAACGAGACTCGGCCCTCTTCATTCGTTGTGTAGTTGGCTTCGTAGTTGTTTCTCCCTATGGAAATCCGGATGGTTTCGTTGGCGATTGGAGCATCGGTCCCGTCCACCAGCTTCACCTAAAGGAACAAATCCAATCTCTGTTGCTTATACGAGGCAGGGAAAGCAGTCCCCACATTCCTAACGACCCTTTGCCCACGTTATTCCCCTGAGGCAGCTCCAGAGGGTGTTTCCTACAGAGCTGACCAAGGGCCAGGTGTGTGTGAATGTGCTGGGTGAGTCTGAACCACCTGAGGAGGCGGCACGTCCTCACAGAGTCTGTGATTGGGAACATGGGAAGGACTGTGCTGGCCACACCAGTGGGACTTCTCCTCTGTATCCTGTCTCTGACAGCACCAGGGGGTCAGAGGAAGGTGCTGCAATTCCCACTAATGGCAAGGATACCACAGCATGTGTAGAGGCAGAGGGAGATGGCTCCTGTTCCTGTGGTTTGTGATCCTCCCATGTTTTCCCTTTTCCATTTGCAAGTTCTCATTCTCCCCAGACAAGCACACTCGTGTCAGGTAATTTCCTGGGCTCTCAGAGGTTCCCTACCTGCCCGGAGAAGGGGATCCCTGGTATGTAATGAGAGTCCACCTGCTCAAAGCTGATTTTGCTCATGGTGCCTGTGATCTCACTGGAGCCTGTCCCAGTTAACTCCACTCCTGAAAGAAAACACGGCAAAGAGGGGCTTGAACTAATGCCCTGACCTGCAGCACCTCCAGATGCTCCAATCCTGCCTCACGTTGTCCAGTTCTGCCAGTGCCCTTCAGTGCTGGCTTGCAACGCCCACTGCTATTACAGTGTGGCCCCACAGCTCCAGCAGGTCAGCATGATGCATACCTGTACCCTCTTCCGTGATCTTGCCTTGCACCTCAATTTTCATCTCATAATCCTTTCGCTTGAGCTGGAATATTTTAGTCTTCACCACATTGGAGACACAGCCTCGAACGTCCGCCTGAGCCAGAGACCAAAGAGGAAATTACCATGGAAATCCCTGTACAATTCAGGTCCGTGTGAAACAGGAACAGATACCCCAGCACCCAAGACATTTGCCTACTGCTTGGTTTGCCTTAATCCCATCCTCTTATTGGCTTGATCCGGCCTGACTTCCTCTCTTCCCTTCTTCCTCAACAAACCAATCAAGGCATCTCTGGTCCCCAGTGACATATCCAAAATGCTGCCCTCTCTGATGCACTTCACCCCAAATTCTCCAAGTTACACACCTGGTTCCCTGATTGTTCAGATTACATCCCCTAGATCTGCAACTTCCCATTAGTGTGATAAATCTCATTGTGTCTTTTATCCACCCTTGGAATCCTCTCTCTTTCTCCATGCACATTCTTTCTCTCTTCCTCCTTCTCTTTCTTTCTCTTTCTTTTCCTCCAACTATCTCTGTCTAACCTACCTCTATTTTCTCTCTTACTTTCTTCTCCTTCATATTCTCCGTCTCTCTCTTTATTGCTCTACCCCGTTCTCTTTACCTCCTTGCCTGTCTTTCTCTTTTTTCTTCCTCTTGAGTTCTCTCTCTCTTCCAGATCCTACAGTTCCCTCTTGCTTTCTCCTCTGCTCTGCTCCTGCTCCCCTCTCCATCTCAATCCCGTTCACTGATACAAAAACCTTTCAGGGTCTTCTATTTCCCAGATGGATGAAATACCCATTTGGGGTGAATCCTGATCTGACTGATGTCAATGGGAGTTTTGCCATTGATTTCAATGGGGCCAGGATTTCACCCGAGGGGTTTTTCTTCATAATTTATATCCCCCAGCCCTGGCCTCACCTCCTTCTAACCAATACCTCCCTCCTGTGAGACAAAGCCCAACCCAGAACACAGAATCCCAGCTGAGGTCTAACAATCCCCTTTGACAGACACAGATCGCCCTCCTCAAGACAGTCGCCTCCTGCCTATGGGATGGGCCTTGGACTCACCTGTCTGGTGAATTCCTCACACACAGCCTTGGCCTCTCTTCCATAGCAGCGTGACCTGGACTGGGAGAATCTCCGGCATACACGGACATTCACGAGGCCGGGGACAGGGGTCCCATAGGTGTATCTGTAACCAGAGAGGGGTTAAAGAGACACAAGGTGCTTAGACAGGGAGACAGAATCAGTCAGAAGCGGCCTTTTCGGGCCCTTTATACCATTGCCCCTGAGGACTCTGTTGCTGGTTTCCTAATGTCTATTCTCTGGAGCTTGGTCTAGTCCTGTTTTTCAGTGACTCAAGTGATGGGACTCCAGCCATTTCCTGGGGGAGATTATTCCATTACCCAGCAGGCCTGCCCCATTAGGAAATGTTGCCTGATACTCAGGCTCCTCTCCTCCTTAATCAGTTGAGTTTCCCTTCTCCCAGTTCCCTCCCATTTGGCCACACCTTTCTGGTACGGAAGAGCCCAGACCTGCAGACAATATTCCAGGTGCAGTCTCCTCAGAGCTGTGGGGCCCAGAGCTGAACACTGTCTTCCAGGTGGGGTCGCATTAAGGCTGTATAGAGAGGGATTATCATCTCCTGTCACCGCTACACGACACCTCTGGAGCACTGTTTTCAGCTCCGGGCACCTCTTTACCCGAAAGCCATTGACAAATTGGAGGGTGTTCAGAGAAGAGCAAGAAATATGAGCAGGGAGCTGAAGGGAGGGATTTATGAGGAAGTAAGGAAGAGTTAAATCTGGCGAGTCTTGTTACGGGATGTCTAAGTAGGGACGTAATTTCTGCCTACAAGTGTCTGAAGGAGGCATCACCAAGGGCAGGGGCAGGATTATTTAAGGGGGCACTTGGGGGTCTGATTAGGAAGGATGGAAGGATGTTAAGAAAGGGGAAATTTGGGATGAATAAGAGAGAAAACCTTTCTGCGAGGGAGCTGTATGAGTCTGAGGCATCGTTTCCTGGGGCAGGGGGAGGAGCCCCATTTCTTGGGATGTTTAAAGCTTGGGCTGGGTGCAGACTAGACAGTAGGGAACAATCCTGCCCAGGGCCCCTGGGGATGGAGAGAAAGTGACCCAAGGGGCCTTCTCCAGCTCTGGTTTCTGGGGTAGCAGCAGGAAGGCAATGGTGGACAAGCACAAAGAACGGTGACTCAAACCCCGCGACTCACAGACCACAGACAGCCACTTTCAGCTCCTCATCCTGGATGGTGATTTTCTTGGGCAGCTTCACCGACACCTCGTACTTGGGCAGCACTGAGGGGGAGAGAAGGGCCAGACATTGAGCAGAGCAGAGGGAACACGTGTACATCACTGTCATTTCCCCACTGAGTGACAGATACAGCCTCTCCCCCTCCCACCCCCAAGGCATGGTGCCAGATTCTCAGCCTGCTATAAATCACCACAGCTCCATGGCTGCCAGTGCAGCTGTGCCAGCTTCCACCTGCTGAGGATCTGGCCAGGGACTGTGGAACTGAAGAGAAAGACACTGTAACCCTGTTCCCCTCCCCTTTGCTCCCCTTGCCCAACCCCACCGCCGGCTGTCGTTGCTTTTGAGGCTGTATTTCAAACTATGCTACGCAAGTGATACCTAGTGAGGGCCCAACTCCCCAGTGCACCATTGTCACTCACCAGATTTAAAGGGCCACATTCACTGTGTGATCTGGCTCGTGTGCTGCTCCATTGAAGCAAAGCAGCCATAAGCCCGGTTACTTTGCGTCCCTGGAGTGGTACAAAGCAGACGGACTGCACCAGGGAACCGGGCCCGAAAGTTCAGCCATTTTAAACGTATCCCTGCGTGAAAAGAGTCGGATAAAAGCTGTTTCATAACACGGTAAAAGCAAATATTGTTTCCTGCTGGCTGAGCTCACAGACTGCATTCGCCTCCTGGCTGGGCACTAGACTGCCAAGTTTCAGCCCCAAAGTGAATTTTCTCAGCAGTTCTGAACTAACTGAATGAGGGGTAATAATGGGAGAGAGACACTGGTGGGGGTGGGGGGAAGAGTGGAGAGCAAACTCAATAAGAGCTGCTGTAGGTATAAGGCTCAGGCAAAAGCCAGCATGGCTTGGAGTGGCACATGCAGAGGCATCCCAAGCAAGGAGGTGACAGTCTGTCCAGAGCCAGGTCACACTGGAGCACTGGAACCAGTGAGATCGGCCCAGTTGGAGCACAGGCTGGTCACTGTGCCCGCACTGCCATGCTCACTGGTGTTCGGAGCTCTGCGGATTTGCCCTACAAGAGCACTGCTTTAAAGCCCTTCAGTTGCGACACCATGTGGTACCTATCCCGCAGTTCCCAGCACAGACCCCAGAAGCAGTGGATTCTGGGAAGTTTCAGAATGCCCTGTTGGACAGCAGGGAAAGGAGTAGTGGAGCCACCGTTACTAACTCGTTCAGAATGAGCTGGTTCTTAGGCTTGCTGAGAGCAAGCTCTTGGAATGCTTGTAAGTGGCTGGAGCATTTCTGTGGGACAATTCACAAGTGGTCGGGGTCGGGGCTGGAGTGGTACATTTCCCTAGTCTAGACAGTGCTGTAATTTCTCTCTCCTTGAGTGATTCGTGGCAACCACTATAATTAAAGTTCTTTGAGAATCTACCGCTCCTGCTGGCCTCATTTTCCTTTCCTTATAAACCTTCCGAAAGATTGTCCTTTGGGGATGATGTTTTCCGGGCTTGGTCTCCAGCCAAAGTGTCTTTATTTATTTATTTTGAAAATTTGAAGATGTTCTGGGTGTCAGGGGCCGCAAGGACAAAGGTGTGAAGACCCGAGTGGGAGAAGGGTAGAAAGGAGAGGTGAGTTAAGCCAGTTTCATTGGCAGAGCACAGGGGGAGAAAACTGTGCCATTGTAATGCAGCATGCACATAGTTCGTTCTGCATTCGTACCATATACTGCACACAACTGGTAGGAAAGACCCTACACAAAAATAAAGCTGCATTGTACTGAGGCTGGAATCACAGCCCAAATCCAGTAGGCCCGAGGGATATGCCTTTGTATTCAGATCCAGATACTCCCGAGCTTACAGTGAACAGTGACACTAGCAGTTCAAGTGCTGAGGAGAAACCTACACACCACTGGATGTGGGCTCAGATCCTGATCCCTTAAAGCTTCCAGTGTTTTCCTGGCCCATTCCTCAGATCACTCTTCACTCATCTACACCCCAGACAATCCTGAACTGGATTTTTGTGCCTGGAATGGTTGAATCCCAGACGGTTGCTCCTGCTTCCAACACCGCCAACCCGAGCACGAGTGGGACCCTTCCTTACCATATTCCTCCACAGAGATGTTTCAATAAGTATCTTCCACAGACTGGATGCCTTCCTAGTCTGGGCACAGTCCTTCCCCTGGTACAGCCCTTGTTCCAGATCACGTGATAGCTAGGGGATGCCTCATGATGGCTCTCTCATTGTTCTGTTCCACCCATTTATATATCTTTTGCATAAGGAGGGAATCCTTTGTCCCTCTCTGGATTCCCACCCCCTCCTTCTCAATGGAAAAGCACCAGGTTAAAGATGGATTCCAGTTCAGGTGACATGATCACATGTCACTGTAAGACTTCATTACCCACTTCACAGCACACAGGTATACAGGGAGACTTACAAGTAAAAGAGAGCCATCTGCAGACGATTGTCCTGGATAACGGGAGTCATCAAGCTTCCAAACCACACTTTGCATAATTACAATAGGCCCTCAGATTTATATTTCATATTTCTAGTTTCAGATACATGAGTGGTACATTTATACAACTAGGATGACCACACTCAGTAGATGATAAGCTTTGTAATGATACCTTACAAGAGACCTTTTGCATGAAGCATATTCCAGTTACATTATATTTAACTCATTAGCATATTTTCATAAAATCCTATAGAGTGCAACATCACACAATGGATTTGGCCTGATGTGAGGGGTTCTCTCCAGATGCTGTTTTTAAACCGGTCTCAGAAAATAGCTCACGAACAAGAGAAGCGGCTAATCAAAGCTGAGAGTGACAAATGGTGAACACTTGGGTTTCTGGAATGGCAAAGAGCCCTTACCATGGGCTTGGGTGCCATGAGGGTTCTCTAAGAGACGGGAAGCATCACCAAGTTAAGGGCTCCAGAGAAACTGGCCAATATTTTCAAACTTTAGGAGGCCTGAATTTCCGCCCCTAAACCCACTTTTAAGCAACTAACTACAAGTGACCTGATTTCCATAGGTGCTGAGCACTCCAAACTCCTAGTGAAATCAACAGGAGCTGTGGGTGCTCAGCTCCTCTTCAAATCAGGCCACGTCTAAGTTATTTAGGTGCCTAATTTAAGGCATCCTATTTTCAAAATGTAACCAAAGCCTATTTCATGCCGTTACAGGATGAGTTTTGCTAATAGCAGATATCACTGACTAAAAATCCAACACAAACGGTAAATCAATGGGAATGATGTCATCAAAGGATGACATATCCCCTCTGGCTTGGGTAACAAATGAAGTAGCTGCCCATTGGTTCTCAGACAACCAATCAGAAAGTATGTTTTTTCTCTGTCTGCACTGAGGTTATAAAAGGCTGCAGGCTCAGACAGGGTCAGCATACTACTGTGGTGATTTCAAGAGGTGGCTTAACCAAGCCACACTTGGTCAGGCCAGTCATAATCAGGCCAGACCAGGAAGAAATCAAAGAAGGCAAAATAAGAGCGAGAAAAGCAAGTGAACAGAGCCAGGAATAGAAGGAAAGAGAGTCAGGCAAGCCAAGCAAAGAAAGACACAGGCAAGTGGAGCCAAGCAAGGAAACATCCACTGAAGCCAAGCAAGTCAAGAAAAAAGCTAGGCAGGCCAATTCCTGAGGAAAGACTCAGGGAAACCAAGCAGAGAAAACAAAAGAAAGCCAAGAAAGTCAAGCCAAGTGTTGCTGGAACACTAGAAGTCTGCAACATGACTGAGTCTGAGTCTGAGCACTCTGGTGAGCCCTCAACCGCAAAAGACCCTAAAGGCCAAAATCACCCGTTCTTTCCGGGCAGGGCTGCAGTTCTCTGTCAGTCGCATAGACAGATTGCTCCGCAAAGGACAATTTGCAGACCGTATTGGAGCTGGAGCCCCGGTATATATGGCCGCGGTGCTTCAATAAGTGACTCATGAGCTTGTGGATATTGCTGGGGAAGTCGCTGCACGCAGCAAGAAGCGTCGGATTTCCCCACGCCGCTTGCAGCTGGCCATTCACAGCGACTCAGAGCTCAAGAAACTGCTGGGAGGTATCACCATCTCTCAGGGCGGAGTCCTGCACTTAAATCAGCCTGTGGTTTTACCTTCCAAGAAGAGGAATGGCAGGAGAGCCATCAAGAGAAGGCTTGCCCCTGCTCCTGTCTTTGTTAAGTGAGAACAGAGCAAAGGGGAGACTGCCACCCCAGATTTGGGAGAAATGACATTGACTTGATTGCAAGGCTCTTTCAAATGCATCAGTATGGTCTAATAAAAGCAGTTAAAATGCCTGGTCTTCTTTTGTGAATTAATTTCCTCTTTTACTATCCTACAATTTTAAGGGATCATTCAGTTGGTCAGGTAGCTGCATTGATAATATGGTATAAAAGCCTAGAAAGATAGAACTCAATCATTTCATTAAGAAATTTACATCAGAAATGGTCTAAATGGTGTCAAGTATCAGAGGGGAGGCGTTTTAGTCTGGATCTGTAAAAAGCGACAAAGAGTCCTGTGGCACCTTATAGACCAACAGACGTATTGGAGCATAAATGTCTAAATGGTGTAGATTCTGGGAGGTGATTTCTGTGTTTTTTTCAGGCATTTCCCCAATAGATTGAAGATTAGGAACATTTTTCCCATAGTGAAGTTGATGTGTACTGCATGTTTTGTGAAAACAGAAAAAGGAACAAACTCATGACAGAAAAATGTAATCCATTACACATGAAGGATAAAGCCTATGGGCCTGGTTTTTCTTTTTGTTTTGTTTTGTTTTGTTTTGTTTTAGTTCCCCCATTATAAAACCATTGACTCGTTTAGAGTAATATCAGATTTATACAGTATAAGTGATACTAGAATCAGGCTTTCTGAAATTATTAAATACCTGGAGGGGTTCACATAAACTTTGATCACCTTTTTAAAGGGAAAACATTACCCACTTGCCAGCACACAGGTATACAGGGAGACTTACAAGTAAAAGTAAAATTTATGCTCTAATAAATTTGTTAGTCTCTAAGGTGCCACAAGTACTCCTGTTCTTTTTGCGGATACAGACTAACAGGGCTTCTACTCTGAAACCTGAAGTAAAAGAGAGCCATCTGCAGACGATTGTCCTGGTTAATGGGAGTCATCAAGATTACAAACCACCATTAATGGCCCACACTTTGCATAATTACAATAGGCCCTCAGAGTTCTATTTCATATTTCTAGTTTCAGCTACATGAGTGGTACATTTATACAACTAGGATGACCACACTCAGTAGATGATAAGCTTTGTAATGATACCTTACAAGAGACCTTTTGCATGAAGCATATTCCACTTACATTATATTTAACTCATTAGCATATTTTCATAAAATCCTATAGAGTGCAACATCACACAATGGATTTGGCCTGATGTGAGGGGTTCTCTCCAGATGCTGTTTTTAAACCGGTCTCAGAAAATAGCTCACGAAGAAGAGAAGCGGCTAATCAAAGCTGAGAGTGACAAATGGTGAACACTTGGGTTTCTGGAATGGCAAAGAACCCTTACCATGGGCTTGGGTGCCATGAGGGTTCTCTAAGAGACGGGAAGCATCACCAAGTTAAGGGCTCCAGAGAAACTGGCCAATATTTTCAAACTTTAGGAGGCCTGAATTTCCGCCCCTAAACCCACTTTTAAGCAACTAACTACAAGTGACCTGATTTCCATAGGTGCTGAGCACTCCAAACTCCTAGTGAAATCAACAGGAGCTGTGGGTGCTCAGCTCCTCTTCAAATCAGGCCACGTCTAAGTTATTTAGGTGCCTAATTTAAGGCATCCTATTTTCAAAATGTAACCAAAGCCTATTTCATGCCGTTACAGGATGAGTTTTGCTAATAGCAGATATCACTGACTAAAAATCCAACACAAACGGTGAATCAATGGGAATGATGTCATCAAAGGATGACATATCCCCTCTGGCTTGGGTAACAAATGAAGTAGCTGCCCATTGGTTCTCAGACAACCAATCAGAAAGGATGTTTTTTCTCTGTCTGCACTGAGGTTATAAAAGGCTGCAGGCTCAGACAGGGTCAGCATACTACTGTGGTGATTTCAAGAGGTGGCTTAACCAAGCCACACTTGGTCAGGCCAGTCATAATCAGGCCAGACCAGGAAGAAATCAAAGAAGGCAAAATAAGAGCGAGAAAAGCAAGTGAACAGAGCCAGGAACAGAAGGAAAGAGAGTCAGGCAAGCCAAGCAAAGAAAGACACAGGCAAGTGGAGCCAAGCAAGGAAACATCCACTGAAGCCAAGCAAGTCAAGAAAAAAGCTAGGCAGGCCAATTCCTGAGGAAAGACTCAGGGAAACCAAGCAGAGAAAACAAAAGAAAGCCAAGAAAGTCAAGCCAAGTGTTGCTGGAACACTAGAAGTCTGCAACATGACTGAGTCTGAGTCTGAGTCTGAGCACTCTGGTGAGCCCTCAACCGCAAAAGACCCTAAGGCCAAAATCACCCGTTCTTTCCGGGCAGGGCTGCAGTTCTCTGTCAGTCGCATAGACAGATTGCTCCGCAAAGGACAATTTGCAGACCGTATTGGAGCTGGAGCCCCAGTATATATGGCCGCGGTGCTTCAATAAGTGACTCATGAGCTTGTGGATATTGCTGGGGAAGTCGCTGCACGCAGCAAGAAGCGTCGGATTTCCCCACGCCGCTTGCAGCTGGCCATTCACAGCGACTCAGAGCTCAAGAAACTGCTGGGAGGTATCACCATCTCTCAGGGCGGAGTCCTGCACTTAAATCAGCCTGTGGTTTTACCTTCCAAGAAGAGGAATGGCAGGAGAGCCATCAAGAGAAGGGTTGCCCCTGCTCCTGTCTCTGTTAAGTGAGAATAGAGCAAAGGGGAGACTGCCACCCCAGATTTGGGAGAAATGACATTGACTTGATTGCAAGGCTCTTTCAAATGCATCAGTATGGTCTAATAAAAGCAGTTAAAATGCCTGGTCTTCTTTTGTGAATTAATTTCCTCTTTTACTATCCTACAATTTTAAGGGATCATTCAGTTGGTCAGGTAGCTGCATTGATAATATGGTATAAAAGCCTAGAAAGATAGAACTCAATCATTTCATTAAGAAATTTACATCAGAAATGGTCTAAATGGTGTCAAGTATCAGAGGGGAGGCGTTTTAGTCTGGATCTGTAAAAAGCGACAAAGAGTCCTGTGGCACCTTATAGACCAACAGACGTATTGGAGCATAAATGTCTAAATGGTGTAGATTCTGGGAGGTGATTTCTGTGTTTTTTTCAGGCATTTCCCCAATAGATTGAAGATTAGGAACATTTTTCCCATAGTGAAGTTGATGTGTACTGCATGTTTTGTGAAAACAGAAAAAGGAACAAACTCATGACAGAAAAATGTAATCCATTACACATGAAGGATAAAGCCTATGGGCCTGGTTTTTCTTTTTGTTTTGTTCTTTTTGTTTTGTTTTGTTTTGTTTTGTTTTAGTTCCCCCATTATAAAACCATTGACTCGTTTAGAGTAATATCAGATTTATACAGTATAAGTGATACTAGAATCAGGCTTTCTGAAATTATTAAATACCTGGAGGGGTTCACATAAACTTTGATCACCTTTTTAAAGGGAAAACATTACCCACTTGCCAGCACACGGGTCTACAGGGAGACTTACAAGTAAAAGAGAGCCATCTGCAGACGATTGTCCTGGTTAATGGGAGTCATCAAGATTCCAAACCACCATGAATGGCCCACACTTTGCAGACTTACAAAAGGCCCTCAGACTTATATTTCATATTTCTAGTTTCAGATACATGAGTGGTACATTTATACAAATAGGATGAGCACACTCAGTAGATTATAAGCTTTGTAATGATACCTTACAAGAGACCTTTTGCATGAAGCATATTCCAGTTACATTATATTTAACTCATTAGCATATTTTCATAAAATCATATAGAGTGCAACATCACACAATGGATTTGGCCTGATGTGAGGGGTTCTCTCCAGATGCTGTTTTTAAACCGGTCTCAGAAAATAGCTCACGAACAAGAGAAGCGGCTAATCAAACCTGAGAGTGACAAATGGTGAACATTTGGGTTTCTGGAATGGCAAAGAACCCTTACCATGGGCTTGGGTGCCATGAGGGTTCTCTAAGAGACGGGAAGCATCACCAAGTTAACGGCTCCAGAGAAACTGGCCCATATTTTCAAACTGTAATGTGCCTGAATTTCAGCCCCTAAACCCACTTTTAAGCAACTAACTAAAAGTGACCCGATTTCCATAGGTGCTGAGCACTCAAAACTCCTAGTCAAATCAACAGGAGCTGTGGGTGCTCAGCTCCTCTTCAAATCAGGCCACTTACAAGTTATTTAGGTGCCTAATTTAAGGCATCTCATTTTCAAAATGTAACCAAAGCCTATTTCATGCCGTTACAGGATGAGTTTTGCTAATAGCAGATATCACTGACTAAAAATCCCACATAAACGGTGGGTGAATGAATGGGAATGATGTCATCAAAGGATGACATATCCCCTCTGGCTTGGGTAACAAATGAAGTAGCTGCCCATTGGTTCTCAGACAACCAATCAGAAAGGATGTTTTCTCTGAGGTTATAAAAGGCTGCAGGCTCAGACAGGGTCAGCATACTACTGTGGTGATTTCAAGAGGTGGCTTAGCCAAGCCACACTTTGTCAGGCCAGTCATAATCAGGCCAGACCAGGAAGAAATCAAAGAAGGCAAAAGAAGAGCGAGAAAAGCAAGTGAACAGAGCCAGGAACAGAAGGAAAGAGAGTCAGGCAAGCCAAGCAAAGAAAGACACAGGCAAGTGGAGCCAAGCAAGGAAACATCCACTGAAGCCAAGCAAGTCAAGAAAAAAGTTAGGCAGGCCAATTCCTGAGGAAAGACTCAGGGAAACCAAGCAGAGAAAACAAAAGAAAGCCAAGAAAGTCAAGCCAAGTGTTGCTGGAACACGAGAAGTCTGCAACATGTCTGAGACTGACTCTGAGTCTGAGTCTGAGTCTGAGCACTCTGGTGAGCCCTCAACCGCAAAAGACCCTAAGGCCCAAATCACCCGTTCTTCCCGGGCTGGGCTGCAGTTCTCTGTCAGTCGCATAGACAGATTGCTCCGCAAAGGACAATTTGCAGACCGTATTGGAGCTGGAGCCCCAGTATATATGGCCGCGGTGCTTCAATAAGTGACTCATGAGATTGTGGATATTGCTGGGGAAGTCGCTGCACGCAGCAAGAAGCGTCCGATTTCCCCACGCCACTTGCAGCTGGCCATTCACAGCGACTCAGAGCTCAAGCAACTGCTGGGAGGTGCCACCATCTCTCAGGGCGGAGTCCTGCACTTAAATCAGCCTGTGGTTTTACCTTCCAAGAAGAGGAATGGCAGGAGAGCCATCAAGAGAAGGATTGCCCCTGCTCCTGTCCCTGTTAAGTGAGAACAGAGCAAAAGGGAGACTGCCACCCCAGATTTGGGAGAAATGACATTGACTTGATTGCAAGGCTCTTTTCAAATGCATCAGTATGGTCTAATAAAAGCAGTTAAAATGCCTGGTCTTCTTTTGTGAATTAATTTCCTCTTTTACTAGCCTACAATTTTAAGGGATCATTCAGTTGGTCAGGTAGCTGCATTGATAATATGGTATAAAAGCCTAGAATTATAGAACTCAATCATTTCATTAAGAAATTTACATCAGAAATTGTCTAAATGGTGTCAAGTATCAGAGGGGTAGGCGTGTTAGTCTGGATCTGTAAAAAGCGACAAAGAGTCCCGTGGCACCTTATAGACCAACAGACGTATTGGAGCATAAATGTCTAAATCGTGTAGATTCTGGGAGGTGATTTCTGTGGTTTTCTCAGGCATTTCCCCAATAGATTGAAGATTAGGAACATTTTTCCCATAGTGAAGTTGATGTGTACTGCAGGTTTTGTGAAAACAGAAAAAAGAACAACCTCATGACAGACAAATTTAATCCATTCCACATGAAGGATAAAGCCTATGGGCCTGGTTTTTCTTTTGGTTTTGTTCTTTTGGTTTGGTTTTGTTTTGTTATATTTTTAGTTCCCCCATTATAAAACCATTGACTCGTTTAGAGTAATATCAGATTTATACAGTATAAGTGATACTAGAATCAGGCTTTCTGAAATTATTAAATACCTGGAGGGGTTCACATAAACTTTGATCACCTTTTTAAAGGGAAAACATTACCCACTTGCCAGCACACGGGTCTACAGGGAGACTTAGAAGTAAAAGAGAGCCATCTGCAGACGATTGTCCTGGTTAATGGGAGTCATCAAGATTCCAAACCACCATGAATGGCCCACACTTTGCAGAATTACAAAAGGCCCTCAGACTTATATTTCATATTTCTAGTTTCAGATACATGAGTGGTACATTTATACAAATAGGATGAGCACACTCAGTAGATTATAAGCTTTGTAATGATACCTTACAAGAGACCTTTTGCATGAAGCATATTCCAGTTACATTATATTTAACTCATTAGCATATTTTCATAAAATCATATAGAGTGCAACATCAAACAATGGATTTGGCCTGATGTGAGGGGTTCTCTCCAGATGCTGTTTTTAAACCGGTCTCAGAAAATAGCTCACGAACAAGAGAAGCGGCTAATCAAACCTGAGAGTGACAAATGGTGAACATTTGGGTTTCTGGAATGGCAAAGAACCCTTACCATGGGCTTGGGTGCCATGAGGGTTCTCTAAGAGACGGGAAGCATCACCAAGTTAACGGCTCCAGAGAAACTGGCCAATATTTTCAAACTGTAATGTGCCTGAATTTCAGCCCCTAAACCCACTTTTAAGCAACTAACTAAAAGTGACCTGATTTCCATAGGTGCTGAGCACTCAAAACTCCTAGTCAAATCAACAGGAGCTGTGGGTGCTCAGCTCCTCTTCAAATCAGGCCACTTACAAGTTATTTAGGTGCCTAATTTAAGGCATCTCATTTTCAAAATGTAACCAAAGCCTATTTCATGCCGTTACAGATTGAGTTTTGCTAATAGCAGATATCACTGACTAAAAATCCCACACAAACGGTGGGTGAATGAATGGGAATGATGTCATCAAAGGATGACATATCCCCTCTGGCTTGGGTAACAAATGAAGTAGCTGCCCATTGGTTCTCAGACAACCAATCAGAAAGGATGTTTTCTCTGAGGTTATAAAAGGCTGCAGGCTCAGACAGGGTCAGCATACTACTGTGGTGATTTCAAGAGGTGGCTTAACCAAGCCACACTTTGTCAGGCCAGTCATAATCAGGCCAGACCAGGAAGAAATCAAAGAAGGCAAAAGAAGAGCGAGAAAACCAAGTGAACTGAGCCAGGAACAGAAGGAAAGAGAGTCAGGCAAGCCAAGCAAAGAAAGACACAGGCAAGTGGAGCCAAGCAAGGAAACATCCACTGAAGCCAAGCAAGTCAAGAAAAAAGCTAGGCAGGCCAATTCCTGAGGAAAGACTCAGGGAAACCAAGCAGAGAAAACAAAAGAGAGCCAAGAAAGTCAAGCCAAGTGTTGCTGGAACACTAGAAGTCTGCAACATGTCTGAGACTGACTCTGAGTCTGAGCACTCTGGTGAGCCCTCAACCGCAAAAGACCCTAAGGCCCAAATCACCCGTTCTTCCCGGGCTGTGCTGCAGTTCTCTGTCAGTCGCATAGACAGATTGCTCCGCAAAGGACAATTTGCAGACCGTATTGGAGCTGGAGCCCCAGTATAGATGGCCGCGGTGCTTCAATAAGTGACTCATGAGATTGTGGATATTCCTGGGGAAGTCGCTGCACGCAGCAAGAAGCGACCGATTTCCCCACGCCACTTGCAGCTGGCCATTCACAGCGACTCAGAGCTCAAGCAACTGCTGGGAGGTGTCACCATCTCTCAGGGCGGAGTCCTGCACTTAAATCAGCCTGTGGTTTTACCTTCCAAGAAGAGGAATGGCAGGAGAGCCATCAAGAGAAGGATTGCCCCTGCTCCTGTCTCTGTTAAGTGAGAACAGAGCAAAGGGGAGACTGCCACCCCAGATTTGGGAGAAATGACATTGACTTGATTGCAAGGCTCTTTTCAAATGCATCAGTATGGTCTAATAAAAGCAGTTAAAATGCCTGGTCTTCTTTTGTGAATTAATTTCCTCTTTTACTAGCCTACAATTTTAAGGGATCATTCAGTTGGTCAGGTAGCTGCATTGATAATATGGTATAAAAGCCTAGAATTATAGAACTCAATCATTTCATTAAGAAATTTACATCAGAAATTGTCTAAATGGTGTCAAGTATCAGAGGGGTAGGCGTGTTAGTCTGGATCTGTAAAAAGCGACAAAGAGTCCCGTGGCACCTTATAGACCAACAGACGTATTGGAGCATAAATGTCTAAATCGTGTAGATTCTGGGAGGTGATTTCTGTGGTTTTCTCAGGCATTTCCCCAATAGATTGAAGATTAGGAACATTTTTCCCATAGTGAAGTTGATGTGTACTGCAGGTTTTGTGAAAACAGAAAAAAGAACAACCTCATGACAGACAAATTTAATCCATTCCACATGAAGGATAAAGCCTATGGGCCTGGTTTTTCTTTTGGTTTTGTTCTTTTGGTTTGGTTTTGTTTTGTTATATTTTTAGTTCCCCCATTATAAAACCATTGACTCGTTTAGAGTAATATCAGATTTATACAGTATAAGTGATACTAGAATCAGGCTTTCTGAAATTATTAAATACCTGGAGGGGTTCACATAAACTTTGATCACCTTTTTAAAGGGAAAACATTACCCACTTGCCAGCACACGGGTCTACAGGGAGACTTAGAAGTAAAAGAGAGCCATCTGCAGACGATTGTCCTGGTTAATGGGAGTCATCAAGATTCCAAACCACCATGAATGGCCCACACTTTGCAGAATTACAAAAGGCCCTCAGACTTATATTTCATATTTCTAGTTTCAGATACATGAGTGGTACATTTATACAAATAGGATGAGCACACTCAGTAGATTATAAGCTTTGTAATGATACCTTACAAGAGACCTTTTGCATGAAGCATATTCCAGTTACATTATATTTAACTCATTAGCATATTTTCATAAAATCATATAGAGTGCAACATCAAACAATGGATTTGGCCTGATGTGAGGGGTTCTCTCCAGATGCTGTTTTTAAACCGGTCTCAGAAAATAGCTCACGAACAAGAGAAGCGGCTAATCAAACCTGAGAGTGACAAATGGTGAACATTTGGGTTTCTGGAATGGCAAAGAACCCTTACCATGGGCTTGGGTGCCATGAGGGTTCTCTAAGAGACGGGAAGCATCACCAAGTTAACGGCTCCAGAGAAACTGGCCAATATTTTCAAACTGTAATGTGCCTGAATTTCAGCCCCTAAACCCACTTTTAAGCAACTAACTAAAAGTGACCTGATTTCCATAGGTGCTGAGCACTCAAAACTCCTAGTCAAATCAACAGGAGCTGTGGGTGCTCAGCTCCTCTTCAAATCAGGCCACTTACAAGTTATTTAGGTGCCTAATTTAAGGCATCTCATTTTCAAAATGTAACCAAAGCCTATTTCATGCCGTTACAGATTGAGTTTTGCTAATAGCAGATATCACTGACTAAAAATCCCACACAAACGGTGGGTGAATGAATGGGAATGATGTCATCAAAGGATGACATATCCCCTCTGGCTTGGGTAACAAATGAAGTAGCTGCCCATTGGTTCTCAGACAACCAATCAGAAAGGATGTTTTCTCTGAGGTTATAAAAGGCTGCAGGCTCAGACAGGGTCAGCATACTACTGTGGTGATTTCAAGAGGTGGCTTAACCAAGCCACACTTTGTCAGGCCAGTCATAATCAGGCCAGACCAGGAAGAAATCAAAGAAGGCAAAAGAAGAGCGAGAAAACCAAGTGAACTGAGCCAGGAACAGAAGGAAAGAGAGTCAGGCAAGCCAAGCAAAGAAAGACACAGGCAAGTGGAGCCAAGCAAGGAAACATCCACTGAAGCCAAGCAAGTCAAGAAAAAAGCTAGGCAGGCCAATTCCTGAGGAAAGACTCAGGGAAACCAAGCAGAGAAAACAAAAGAGAGCCAAGAAAGTCAAGCCAAGTGTTGCTGGAACACTAGAAGTCTGCAACATGTCTGAGACTGACTCTGAGTCTGAGCACTCTGGTGAGCCCTCAACCGCAAAAGACCCTAAGGCCCAAATCACCCGTTCTTCCCGGGCTGTGCTGCAGTTCTCTGTCAGTCGCATAGACAGATTGCTCCGCAAAGGACAATTTGCAGACCGTATTGGAGCTGGAGCCCCAGTATAGATGGCCGCGGTGCTTCAATAAGTGACTCATGAGATTGTGGATATTCCTGGGGAAGTCGCTGCACGCAGCAAGAAGCGACCGATTTCCCCACGCCACTTGCAGCTGGCCATTCACAGCGACTCAGAGCTCAAGCAACTGCTGGGAGGTGTCACCATCTCTCAGGGCGGAGTCCTGCACTTAAATCAGCCTGTGGTTTTACCTTCCAAGAAGAGGAATGGCAGGAGAGCCATCAAGAGAAGGATTGCCCCTGCTCCTGTCTCTGTTAAGTGAGAACAGAGCAAAGGGGAGACTGCCACCCCAGATTTGGGAGAAATGACATTGACTTGATTGCAAGGCTGTTTTCAAATGCATCAGTATGGTCTAATAAAAGCAGTTAAAATGCCTGAGAGTGACAAATGGTGAACATTTGGGTTTCTGGAATGGCAAAGAACCCTTACCATGGGCTTGGGTGCCATGAGGGTTCTCTAAGAGACGGGAAGCATCACCAAGTTAACGGCTCCAGAGAAACTGGCCAATATTTTCAAACTGTAATGTGCCTGAATTTCAGCCCCTAAACCCACTTTAAGCAACTAACTAAAAGTGACCCGATTTCCATAGGTGCTGAGCACTCAAAACTCCTAGTCAAATCAAGAGGAGCTGTGGGTGCTCAGCTCCTCTTCAAATCAGGCCACTTATAAGTTATTTAGGTGCCTAATTTAAGGCATCTCATTTTCAAAATGTAACCAAAGCCTATTTCATGCCGTTACAGGATGAGTTTTGCTAATAGCAGATATCACTGACTAAAAATCCCACACAAACGGTGGGTGAATGAATGGGAATGATGTCATCAAAGGATGACATATCCCCTCTGGCTTGGGTAACAAATGAAGTAGCTGCCCATTGGTTCTCAGACAACCAATCAGAAAGGATGTTTTCTCTGAGGTTATAAAAGGCTGCAGGCTCAGACAGGGTCAGCATACTACTGTGGTGATTTCAAGAGGTGGCTTAGCCAAGCCACACTTTGTCAGGCCAGTCATAATCAGGCCAGACCAGGAAGAAATCAAAGAAGGCAAAAGAAGAGCGAGAAAACCAAGTGAACAGAGCCAGGAACAGAAGGAAAGAGAGTCAGGCAAGCCAAGCAAAGAAAGACACAGGCAAGTGGAGCCAAGCAAGGAAACATCCACTGATGCCAAGCAAGTCAAGAAAAAAGCTAGGCAGGCCAATTCCTGAGGAAAGACTCAGGGAAACCAAGCAGAGAAAACAAAAGAAAGCCAAGAAAGTCAAGCCAAGTGTTGCTGGAACACGTCTGCAACATGTCTGAGACTGACTCTGAGTCTGAGTCTGAGTCTGAGCACTCTGGTATGACCTCAACCGCAAAAGACCCTAAGGCCCAAATCACCCGTTCTTCCCGGGCTGGGCTGCAGTTCTCTGTCAGTCGCATAGACAGATTGCTCCGCAAAGGACAATTTGCAGACCGTATTGGAGCTGGAGCCCCAGTATATATGGCCGCGGTGCTTCAATAAGTGACTCATGAGATTGTGGATATTGCTGGGGAAGTCGCTGCACGCAGCAAGAAGCGTCGGATTTCCCCACGCCACTTGCAGCTGGCCATTCACAGCGACTCAGAGCTCAAGCAACTGCTGGGAGGTGTCACCATCTCTCAGGGCGGAGTCCTGCACTTAAATCAGCCTGTGGTTTTACCTTCCAAGAAGAGGAATGGCAGGAGAGCCATCAAGAGAAGGATTGCCCCTGCTCCTGTCCCTGTTAAGTGAGAACAGAGCAAAGGGGAGACTGCCACCCCAGATTTGGGAGAAATGACATTGACTTGATTGCAAGGCTCTTTTCAAATGCATCAGTATGGTCTAATAAAAGCAGTTAAAATGCCTGGTCTTCTTTTGTGAATTAATTTCCTCTTTTACTAGCCTACAATTTTAAGGGATCATTCGGTTGGTCAGGTAGCTGCATTGATAATATGGTATAAAAGCCTAGAAAGATAGAACTCAATCATTTCATTAAGAAATTTACATCAGAAATTGTCTAAATGGTGTCAAGTATCAGAGGGGTAGGCGTGTTAGTCTGGATCTGTAAAAAGCGACAAAGAGACCTGTGGCACCTTATAGACCAACAGACGTATTGGAGCATAAATGACTAAATCGTGTAGATTCTGGGAGGTGATTTCTGTGGTTTTCTCAGGCATTTCCCCAATAGATTGAAGATTAGGAACTTTTTTCCCATAGTGAAGTTGACGTGTACTGCAGGTTTTGTGAAAACAGAAAAAAGAACAACCTCATGACAGATAAATTTAATCCATTCCACATGAAGGATAAAGCCTATGGGCCTGGTTTTTCTTTTGGTTTTGTTCTTTTGGTTTTGTTTTCTTTTGTTATTTTTTAGTTCCCCCATTATAAAACCATTGACTCGTTTAGAGTAATATCAGATTTATACAGTATAAGTGATACTAGAATCAGGCTTTCTGAAATTATTAAATACCTGGAGGGGTTCACATAAACTTTGATCACCTTTTTAAAGGGAAAACATTACCCACTTGCCAGCACACGGGTCTACAGGGAGACTTACAAGTAAAAGAGAGCCATCTGCAGACGATTGTCCTGGTTAATGGGAGTCATCAAGATTCCAAACCACCATGAATGGCCCACACTTTGCAGAATTACAAAAGGCCCTCAGACTTATATTTCATATTTCTAGTTTCAGATACATGAGTGGTACATTTATACAAATAGGATGAGCACACTCAGTAGATTATAAGCTTTGTAATGATACCTTACAAGAGACCTTTTGCATGAAGCATATTCCAGTTACATTATATTTAACTCATTAGCATATTTTCATAAAATCATATAGAGTGCAACATCACACAATGGATTTGGCCTGATGTGAGGGGTTCTCTCCAGATGCTGTTTTTAAACCGGTCTCAGAAAATAGCTCACGAACAAGAGAAGCGGCTAATCAAACCTGAGAGTGACAAATGGTGAACATTTGGGTTTCTGGAATGGCAAAGAACCCTTACCATGGGCTTGGGTGCCATGAGGGTTCTCTAAGAGACGGGAAGCATCACCAAGTTAAGGGCTCCAGAGAAACTGGCCAATATTTTCAAACTGTAATGTGCCTGAATTTCAGCCCCTAAACCCACTTTTAAGCAACTAACTAAAAGTGACCTGATTTCCATAGGTGCTGAGCACTCAAAACTCCTAGTCAAATCAAGAGGAGCTGTGGGTGCTCAGCTCCTCTTCAAATCAGGCCACTTATAAGTTATTTAGGTGCCTAATTTAAGGCATCTCATTTTCAAAATGTAACCAAAGCCTATTTCATGCCGTTACAGGATGAGTTTTGCTAATAGCAGATATCACTGACTAAAAATCCCACATAAACGGTGGGTGAATGAATGGGAATGATGTCATCAAAGGATGACATATCCCCTCTAGCTTGGGTAACAAAGACAAAAACCCGTCTTTCTTGTAAAGAGAGAAATATCCCCTTCGATTTGCTAGTTGCCCTAGCACATTTAGACATTATTCACATGGACAGTTTAAACACACACACAAAAAATAAACACAATCATCAGTAAAATCATAACACCTCTGTCAAGGCTGCTTCCCCACTCTGAACTTTAGGGTACAAATGTGGGGGCCTGCATGAAAACTTCGAAACTTAACTACCAGCTTAGGTCTGGTCCGCTGCCACCATCCCAAAGCTAATTCCCTTCCCTGAGTAGCCTTGAGAGACCTTCACCAATTCCCTGGTGAATACAGATCCAAACCCCTTGGATCTTAAAACAAGGAGAAATTAACCATTACCCTCCTTCCTCCCACCAACTCTTGGTGGATCAAGATCCAACCCCCTTGGATCTAAAAACAAGGAAAAATCAATCAGGTTCTTAAAAAGAAGGCTTTTAATTAAAGAAAACGGTAAAAATCATCCCTGTAAAATCAGTATGGAAAATAACTTTACAGGGTAATCAAACTTAAAGAGCTCAGAGGATCTCCCTCTAGCCTCAGGTTCAAAGTATAGCAAACAAAGATAAACACTCTAGGAAAAGGTACATTTACAAGTTAAGAAAACAAAGTAAAACTAAGATGCCTTGCCTGGCTTTTTACTTACAAGTTTGCAACATGAGAGACTTGTTTAGAAAGATGTGGAGAACCTGGATTGATGTCTGGTCCCACTCAGTCCCAAGAGCGAACAAACTCCCAAACAAAGAGCACAAACAAAAGCTTTCCCCCCACCCAAGATTTGAAAGTATCTTGTCCCCTTATTGGTCCTTTGGGTCAGATGCCAGCCAGGTTACCTGAGCTTCTTAACCCTTTACAGGGAAAAGGATTTTGGAGTCTCTGGCCAGGAGAGATTTCATGGTACTGTACACAGGACAGCTGTTACCCTTCCCTTTATAGTTATGACAACCTCCTTTCAGGAGTCCCTTTAACCAGCCTGTTAAAGAAGAGAAGCAGGAAAATAAACCATCAAACCAATCATGTGTCCAGCTACCTTCATCAGATCTGTCTCGGATGATGTCTCTTAAGTGGGCTGCTCTGTCAAGGGTATTTTTATAGGTGTCATTTACAAATACACAACATTCTTGGCCTATAAGGGCACAAGTTCCTCCTTGAGCTGCTAAAAGAATATCTAAAGCCATACGATTTTGTAAAGCTAACTTTCTAAGTTGCTTAAGCTCAGTGGCTTGACTTGTAACTATGGTAGCAGTTTCATTAGCCATAATTTCTAAAATACCCTGGAGTCTTATAACCCCTCTTCTTAAGTCTGCGATTATTAGGGAATGTTGCCCACGTCATTGGTTCAAGGGCTGCATCCTCTTCAGCTTGAGGTTTGCTAGTGTCCCTTACATTTCTAATCTTGCCTTTATGTAATTGCTTCACAATACGAGTGGGGGGGGGTAACAACCAGGCAAGTTAACAAGAACCTGAGAAGTGTACTGGAAGGGTATGATAGGCTTTATTCCCATACACCCAGTAAGAACCCTGCTGGAACAGGGCCGGGAGGAGTATCCCATGTGACTCCCAACGCTTTTTGTAACAGGGATGTATAATGTCCCGTAAACCCAATAGGCCCGTGCTTCGAGGAGATGTCTCCGTCTCTACATTTCTGCCTTCATACAGACATTGTTCCATCAGAGTTTTCCCATACCACAGTGCAGCTTTCATAGCAGAAACTATTGGCGCAGACACCCTTGTAGTTAATGTTGTCAGTGGTGTCAAAACAATAAACGAGGGGAGTGACCCACTCTTCATCACCACCCGGGCCCACATAGTATTTGGAAGTACTGTTCCCTAAAAACAGGCCTAGCCCATTCCTCAGGAGACACCACTCACCCTGTGCCTTGAAGGTTAACAAATACCCGGAGTTAGGGCTTATACCGTCTTGTTGCCAGGTATGAGTCGTAGCCCGATGGGGAGTAACATACACCTTTGAATGAGTAATATTTGCAGCCGTCAAAGGGATAGGAAGGAAAGAAAGTCCTCATTCTGCATTGGGAGGCACCAAGGTGCATACCCAGCATGAGTCATTCCTCCATTCTGGGATTCTATTCCTCACCACATAGCTAAATCTAATGAAATTATTATGGCCATAAGAAAGGGAAGGGAAAAACAACAAAATCAACAGAGGAAACATTTTCACAATAGGTTAAAATACCAACAAATAAAAGAAAAAAGAGCAATAAACCTTAATCCAAATAATACAGTCCAATCTTCTATATCCATCTGTCAAGGCTGGATCCCCACTTTGAACTTTAGGGTACAAATGTAGGGGCCTGCATGAAAACTTCTAAGCTTAACTACCAGCTTAGCTCTGGTTCTGCTGCCACCATTTCAATGGATTCCATTCCTGGGAAACCTTGAAAAACCTTCACCAAATCCCTGGTGAAAACAGATCCAAACCCCTTGGATCTTAAAACAAGGGGAAATTAACCATTCCCCTCCTTCCTCCCACCAGCTCCTGGTGAATCAAGATCCAAACCCCTTGGATCTTAAAACAAGGAGAAATTAACCATTCCCCTCCTTCCTCTCACCAACTCCTGGTGAATCAAGATCCAAACCCCTTGGATCTTAAAACAAGGAGAAATTAACCATTCCCCTCCTTCCTTCCACCAACTCCTGGTGAATCAAGATCCAAACCCCTTGGATCTTGAACAAGGAAAAATCAATCAGGTTCTTAAAAAGAAGGTTTTTAATTAAAGAAAAGGGTAAAAATCATCTCTGTAAAATCAGTATGGAAATTAACCTTACAGGGTAATCAAACTTAAAGAGCTCAGAGGACTCCCCTCTAGTCTCAGGTTCAAAGTACAGCAAACAAAGATAAACACTCTAGTAAAAGGTACATTTACAAGTTGAGAAAAACAAAGGAAAACTAACACGCCTTGCCTGGCTATTTACTTACAAGTTTGAAATAGGAGAGACTTGTTTAGAAAGATGTGGAGAACCTGGATTGATGTCTGGTCCCTCTCAGTCCCGAGAACGAACACACTCCCAAAACAAAGAACACAAACAACAGCCTTCCCCCCCCCCCCCCCAAGATTTGAAAGTATCTTGTCCCCTTATTGGTCCTTTAGGTCAGATGCCAGCCAGGTTACCTGAGCTTCTTAACCCTTTACAGGGAAAAGGATTTTGGAGTCTCTGGCCAGGAGGGATTTTTATAGTACTGTACACAGGACAGCTATTACCCTTCCCTTTATAGTTATGACACCATCAAAAACTGATACCAATCGTTTAGGGCCTCAGTTGCCATGTAGTCATCTACTTCGGGTTGGCCTTGCCAGTCGGCCAACAAGCGTCGCTCCCTCGCTGGGGACATTATCTAGGGGTTCCCTTTTGAGGGAATTTAAGTTTCAGTCCAGGCAAGGTCTACACCATCCACTGATCCTCTAGTCAATCTTTCATTAGTGAAAGGTTGGGTATTTCGTTAATTTAGAAGGAGAGTAACAGCATGTGGAACTTTTACCACTAGGTGGTGTCTTTGGACCAACTCTTGAGCTTTCTCAACTAACAAAGCTGCAGCAGCTAGGGCTTTAACATTCTATTGCCCTTCTTGCAACAGAATCCAGTATTGCTGAAAAATAGGATCACAGCAACTGCCTGTGGCCTAACGCTTGCGTAAGAACACCAGAGGCCACCCCCGCCCTTTCATGAACAAATAAAGTAACAGGTTTCCTATAATCCGGGAATCCCAAGGCAGGTGCCGATGCAAGGGCTGTCTTGATGCTCTCAAAGGATTTGGTAGCATCTTTAGTCCATTTCACTGGGTCAGGTTCATCCCTGTGGTCATCTGCACTAGTGGTTTTGACATTTCCCTATACCCAGGAATCCAGGACTTACAGAATCCTGCCATGCCGAGGAACCCCCTTAACTGTCTCTTTGTCTTGGTCTGGGGTAAATTTAAAATGGCACTTATTCTTTCCTGAGCAAGGCTTCTCATTCCTGGTTTTAGTATGTGCCCTAAATATTTCACCTCCTGTGAGCAAGATTGAATCTTTGAGGGTGATACCTTGTGTCCTTTTATTGCTAAGGCACATAAAAGCTCTAACGAGTCCTGCTTATTAATTTCTTGTGTTTCTGAGCATAATAAAAGATCATCCACATACAAAAGCAACGTGGACTGTCCTGGGAGAATTACATCTTGTAAATCTTTATGCAACACAGCTAAAAATATAGCGGGGGATTCCACATACCCCTGAGGGAGACACCCCCATGATATCTGGGATGACCCCCTAAAAATGACTCAATTAAAGGAGTCAGTCCCTCTATTGACTCTCATGGGAGAGGGTATTGGGGAATGCGAGGGGGGTCTATGTCTGTCCTAAAACTTATCTGAACTGGCTCAGCTGACTTTAGTAATCCCACGTCAGTGTTTTCTTGTTCCCCATACCCAAGGTAGGACAGCATTTTCCAACTCCCTGGGGAGCATTGCTAAATATAAAGGAGTTTCGGGATTCATTAGAGCCATCAAGGGGTTGACAGAGTCATCTGGCAGGCTCAAAAGAATGCCTTGGTCAGAGCAGTGAATAGTAGCCCGGAGTTTGCACAGCAAATCGTGTCCCAATAAACTGGTTGGTCCTTGGGTAAGTAGGAAGGCGTGTTCCTCAGACAGGGGCCCTATGTGTATGTTTAAAGGTTTGGAAATCTGACAATGAAAAGGATTTCCTTCAATTCCCATAACACGCTCAATTTTGCCACTCTTAGGAAGATCCAAATCAATAAGGGAGGAAAGGGTGGCTCCGGTGTCTAATAAGCAATCATACTGTTTTCCTCCAATCATCAAAGGAACTAGGGGATCATTGCGGGATAAGGAAAACACTGGGCAACATAACATGGAACCCCCTTCATCCCATCAGACATAAAGTCCCCACCCTGCATCATCCCCTGGAAGGGTTGATTAGGCGGTGTCCAAGCTGGACCTTGGCCCTTATTAGCACCTTGAGGAGGTTTAAGTTGTCCCTGGGCTCTCAGTTTACAATCTCTCTTCATGTGCCCTTCTTGATGACAGTAATAACAAATTAAAGGTCCTCTGGATGCCCCTTTACTGGGTCCCACTCTACCAACGAACCCTTGTCCTCTTCCTCGGCCTCTGCTGACACCAGGCTCTGCTCCCTTCAATACAGCTGCCAACAGTCTTGTATTTCCTTTTTTCTTCCTTCACCCTCTCAGCCTTTCATCGGGCTTCTCACCCATTAAACACTCTGGTGGCAATAGCCACTATCTGAGAGAGAGAGGCATCCCTGCAAATTTTCCACATCATTTAATCTCCACCTTATATTTTCTGCAGCCTGGTCTTTAAACAATCCAGTCCTCTTATCACTGGCATATTTGCCTCTGCTTCAGTATCTAGACCCCCAAACAACCTAGCAGCTTTCATCAGTCTTTCATAATAGTCTGAGGGGTGTTCATTTGGGCCTTGATGGACAAAAGTTACTTTACTACAATTAGTAGTCCTCTGCCCAGCCTTCTTAATTCCATCTAAAATTACAGTCTTTAAAGAGGTTAACTTATATTGTTCTCCAGCATTGTTGTAATCTCAGTTAGGATCATCCCCAGTTACATCTCCTGCTGTCAGGGCATTCCGTTCTGGTGGCGGTGGGGATAAATCACCTATAGACTCTTGAGCTCAACTGAGCACTTGTTTCCTTTCTTTCAATATCCTATGTACAGATTCTGAGTCATCCCTGACCTTTGGGGTGGTAATCTTTCAATTCAATAGGTCACTGATAGAGAAAGGAGTGTGGACATAGCGGTCAACAACCTGACCCTCTCCAGTAGGAACAGGGTACTGTCTTAAGGGCAATTGGAGTGCCAGAAAGTCCTGTCCTTCTTGTTTAATGAGCTTGAAATTGACGTCTCCAGGAACACACTCGGGAGACTAACTCCATGAGCCGGTGGAGGAGTCGGGCAGACTTTGCCTGCGAACGTGGCTTCAGGTATTATAGGCCACTGGCAGATCAGGATACAATGTGGCTCGGGGTCAGGATAGGGTTAGAGGTAGATCCAACACTGGTGCAGAGGCGGTCCCTGGGACCACCTGATTTACCTGAACGGGAAGGGGTTGAGGGGATGCAGCTGGTGGGGGAACAGGCCTATAATCATCTTCCTCTACTCTACACTGCTGGTAAGGAGGAGGTTTAGTTTGTTGTAACATGAGAGTGCACTCTTTATCTTTGCAAATTGGAGCAGCGCTATAAAACAAATACAAATAATTCATTCGTTCTGGTCTTAAATCTTCCAGGATGGTTCTCAAGGTTTTGAGGCGAAGTCTTCCCCAATTCCTGAGAACACATACCAGAAGTGTGCTGGCATCGAATTTCCCCTGACAATTTCCCATGTCAGGTCTAACTGACTCCTAAATTCCCTGCTTCAGTGCTCCACCATCCGCAGTGTTACCGAGAACAAAGCCCTGGAGTCAGTGACGGTTTCTTTTATGTCCCGGAGAGACCACCCAGTCTATCCAGTCAGCCTCTGTTCCTGTCTGGGTAATCTCCTGTCATCCAAAACTTGTTTTTATACTGGGCTGGCACTCTAAAAGTGTTTAACTGCCAGATGGATGTCCCAGTAATTTCACCAAGGCTGTCCCAAGGAAACCGTCAGGTCCAAGACCCCTGTGTACACATAACATATAACAGAGACAATTTACCCATCTCCTAATGAGGCCTCTTCCAACGCGATCTGTCTCATTGCTTGTGGTCCATCTCTCAGAGTCCTCCTTATCGTCCCCACCGGGGGCCAACTCCCAAGACAATACAACCCAAGGTAAACTCACCTCGGCGCGCGCTGGTCCTTCTCCAGGAAGGGGCCCCGGAGCGGTTCTGAGCTGGAGAAGTCCCTTCATGGTCACCAAAACTGTCATAGAAATTTCTGTCCGTTCCAGCTGAGGAATAAGGAGAGACAGACACAGCTAATCAAACAAGGAGCCCAGGGAGGGGCGATCCGTTTATCTCAATTGCAATTGGGTTCGAGCTCATAAGTCAGCAAGAACAAAGAAAACACTTACACCAAAGCATTATATGCAGTTGACTATGATAATCTATTGCTTTATGATTCGCCAAAATTTGCCATCATTACCATACATAATTAGCAAGCAACATGTATCTGCCCCTCTTATGACCCCTTACTGTTCATCTACTTGCCCCCTCCTCCTTGCTTATTTTGCAAACCAAGCAGTTAGCTATCTACAGGACGCAGGCATAGAAAGGTCCATTGTCTCCAGGTTTGGAGTTTGGCTACATTTCCTCTCGAAGGAACTTCCTGGGTTAAGACGTAGCAATAGCTGTGCTGTACATCTTCCATGTGTATGTGACAAATTTGCCCCCTGGCAATTTAGCAGAATAATTTTATATCATATTCATCTGACAAGTTTCACATTCACCATATTTTCTTTCCTTTTGTAATTTGATTATTTATCACTACAAAGACAGGACAGTAAATAGTCCAGAGTCAAGTTACAAGAATGGACCAAAGACTCAGTGACTTTCACCTTGTAGTAGGGGATGTCCAACATTTCATGGGCAATAAACAAGCTTTAAGGCAGAGTTAAGAGCTCAGACCACCCTAACTCAGCTGAAATCCTGGGTAAAGTGATGAGTCTCAGAGCATTTTCTAAGGCCCTGTCCCTACAACTCTCAAGAAGGTTTCTGATGAATCCCATCTGATCTGCAGTATTCACAGGATCCCATCTGGAGGCTGCGATTCTCATGGAGCCTGGGCTCCTGACCACCACTGAATCTATGAAAAGGTCACTGGTTCCAAGGCCCCTAAGTATTTCTGTCTCGCTCACATTGCATTAGCTGAATTAAGATGTTGTTTGGGGCTCCCATGTCTAGGGGTCATTCTGGAGCCTCAGGGGCACAGCTTGGAGTGCCCTTAGCACAGTTCAGTTTGCCCCAAGGATGGTCTCAGTACGAATTTCTGAGCTCATGTTCCGAAGCAGCGAGACCAGGTTCTCTGAACCTCATAGGGGCAGATTACATTTTGTTGTCTTTGGAAGAGTGGGCACATCCAAATAGACTCCAGTATAATCCTAGGTGCCTACCATATGGCATATGTAACCCCCACTGGCCCAGCAACCAAAGGGTAATACACTGCAAGCCACTGTTGATTGGCAGCCTCACAGCAGTTGGTAGGATAAATGGGCTGGGAAGTAAAGGGGCAGGGCAGCTACCACAGGAGTGAGAAGGCTGGACAAGCTAATTCCTGTCAGCAGACTACTAAAGAGCAGCCCAGGGATAACACCCAGCAAGGGACAAAAGGACCAACAGACTGAAGAGCCTTCAGAGGCTGGAAGAAAGTTAGGAAGGCGCTCAGGGCACTGTCAGAGTTGGCAAATCCTCATCCTGCAAGTCTAGCTTGTGAGGGCCCTGAGCTGGAACCCAGTGGAGTGGGTGGGCCTAGGTTCCCCTACCAACCCCCTGACAGACCTTAGAACTGAGAGGGTTTTTCAGATTTCTGGGCCCCACTGAGCTGAGGGAGCTGGTGCCATTCCCTGCTTGGCCAGGAGGGGCACTGTTGGACTGATGCACCGACTCACACATGATACTAGAAGTGGGATTTCTCACTGTATCCCATCCCCACAGAACTGCAGCGTGGATATAGAAGCTCAGTAGGGCCCAAGGTGGAGGAAGCATTATGGTTATTTGCCAAGCAGCAGGCCGCTCCCTTAGACCAGGAAGCAACAGCCCAGGAGCAGCAGCGGCAGATGCAAGTCTTGACACTACAGCTGTTGAAGCAAACGGCAAAACAAGCTGCAAGCAGGCACCCAGCAGCAACAGCAGGAGGCTCACGCTGCAGCTCAACAACAGGGCCACCTGGACACGCTAATGAGGGTGCCCACCAGGAGGCCCCACCCCTGCCAGCTGGAGATAGGGCAGACTGGTCATGTTGACCCGGTGACCCAGTGTTGTCCAAAATGTTACCAGACAATGACCCAGAGGCCTTTCTAAAGACCTTTTTATTGATCAACACCTGTGCACATTGGTACCTCAAGACATGAAACATCGGCCTACTGACTGTCCTGACGCGGGAGGGGAAGCCGCTTATAGGCCCCTCAACTGGCAGTCTGCCCTGGACTATCCAACAGTGAAGACAGCCATATTCTATAGACTGCAATTAACCAAAGAGACTTACTGCCGCTGTTTCAGAGAACAATGATTCAGCCCATCTATATGGCCTCAGACCCTGCTGCAGAGGATCAAGGACATCAGCTGCAAGTGGTTGAGGCCTGAGTCCAGGACAAGCAGGCAAGTACCTGAACTGGTCATTCTCGAGTAGTTCCTTTGGGCCCTCCCCATGCCCATGCGCGAATGGGTACAGAGACACTGTCCAGAGGTGGTGGGAGAAGCAGTCAGACTAGCAGAGAACTATTTCAGTGCTTGCCTCCCCTAATTCAATTAGGGCAGGTGAGAGGGGGGATGGTCATTCTGTGACCACAGGGTGGATGGCGGCCTCACCCCACAATGGATAAGTCCCCACACCAAAGATTGGCCCCAACTTACTCCCCACCCTGTTCTCTGAAGGCCAAGACAGGGAGATCAGGGAAGGCCGAAACCCCGGCTATTCTGTTATTACAGAGCTCACTGGTGAGGGTTATCTGTTTCCTATGTGGGCAAGAAGAACATATCAGAAGGGATTATCAGACCATGGAGTGTAATTAATGGGGCTGGCTTGACTTTCCCCAGACTCAATCAAATGCCAGACAACCCAAATTGACCACCATGATGCACATCAATGACCTGGAGGAACCAGCCCTGGTAGGCTTGGGCTGTAAGCAGATCCTAGTGAGAGAAGACCTGCTGAGGGAGGCAGAGGTCTATTTGTAAGGCACCATGTCCCTGACATGCCTCCATGGGGACGTGAAGGGCTATCCCTGTGTGAAGGTTTGGCTAACAGCGGGTGGACAAACAGGCCACCTCTCACTAGGTCTAGCACATAAATTGCTGTACCCAGTTCTGTTAGAGCTGGCCTGGCCCTACTTTAACACACTGCTGCAGACCCCGTTGAAGGGCCAAATGGAGGCCACTAGAGGAGTTGAAAAGACAACCTCTTTCCATTTGAGACTGAAGATTTCTTCCTATCCCAGGCTAAGTCCCAGTGTACCAGACATGAGAAATGCACCACCGGACATGAGAGACGAGACTTAGATAAGGAGACTAGGGGTTGTTACCTAAGCAAAGCAGATGACTCCGCTGGAATGAGTTCTCCTAGGGCCTCATACAAGAACCGGTAGATGTGGGGAAGCAATTGGAGTCATCCAACTGCAGGTCAAAGAGCAAAGGGAGGATTCTTTCTGGAGGGTCTATGAGGAGGGTATAGACCCAAATAGATGAGGAAATGATCAACGTGGGCTAGCTACTCGCCTGACGCGGTTTGAGTTGCGGGCAGACCTGCTCTATCTCCCAGCACAAGGAACCCTACACGGAAAACAATATACCCAAATTCTCATACCCCATACATTCTGATGAGAAACACTCACGTTGGCCCATTAGGTGCCAATGGAAGGCCACCTGCATCAGGAGAAAACCCAGGCCTTTCTGTTACCCTGCCTTTTTCGGACAGGCATTCACAAAGAAGTAAAAGATTATTGTGCTTTCTGATCAGACTGCCAATTGGTAGCCCAGAAAGAGGTGTGACCACTGGTAGAAATCCCATTCGAGCGGATAGGGGTGGTCATTATAGGACACATAGAAAAGAACTCCACTGGCTACCATTATATGCTTGTTGTAGTTGACTATGCCACACGCTACCTTGCGGCATTTCCCCTGAGGATCACCATGGCCCTAGTGATAGTGACAGAATTATTGAAAATCTTTGCAACAGTGGGACTACCCAAGTTGATCCTGAAGGACAAAGGTACAAATTTCACCTCCAAGCTAAAGAGGGAGGTATGTGGTCTATTGTGAATCAAGAACCTGCACAACTCCATACACCACCCAAAGACAGATGGCCTAGGGGAGTATTTCAAACAGACTCTGAAGGAGATGCTCATGAGCTTCATCAGGACTGACCTCCAGTGTTAAGAGGCTGTCCTCCCCACACCTCCCATTCTCAGTACAGGAAGCACACCTAAATAGCGATTTTGTAGCAGTGGCTGCCATGGACCTGGTCATGAAGAGTAGATTCTAGGTCCCGAGGAGGTCCTGGTAAAAGACCAGCAACTCAGAGAGGTCTGATCGGAGGCCACTTAGGTGGAGATAGAAGAGCTGTCAGTTTTATCAGAGATCTTGGAGGGGGCAGAGAAAGGTGTGTGCCAGCACACTCCATGTTGGAATACCTGCCCCAGAAAGGAGCCTGTGCAGAGCCTGGAGGTGGAAGAAATGGACCTAACTGCAGAGGAAAAGCAGACACTGTCTTCCTTCCTCCAGGGAGAGGCTCAGGGCACCTGGGGAAACCCAGTCCAACCCTGGCCAGAAGAACTCCAAGATTTTATTCTGCAGAGCAGCCAGGGTGCCCGGGGCAGGGGCAGGATGTTGAGCCAGTTCCAGAGCATGGACGGGATCAGCTGGTTGAGCACCAGTGCCCTCTTCTGTAGGGAAAGGCACTGGAGAAACCCCCTACACCTCTGCAAACTGTCAGCCACCCTGGGCTTGAGATCAACCCAGTTCTCAAGTGTGGAGGGATCAGTGAGGGAAAGAGAAATGCCCAGATAGAGCACTGGACCCACACTCCACTAAATGGCCTGCGGTGAGCCAGTGCAGCTGAGTGAGCAGCCTTGGTCTGGCTGTGGGTTCGCCTCACACTGATACTGAGTGCTCAACTCAGAGCCGGGTCAGGCTGGTCCGGGCTTTAGGAGCAGAGGCAGTGCACCAATGGGAGTGTGCTCCCGAAAGCCACTGAGGCTGCTTTCCTACATTGCCCTCTAGTGGTGACCCCTGTTCCTGCGGGGGAGGGGAGAGGGCAGTATTATGACCATGTTCCCCTTTCAGCTGTACTGTACTGAGGTTGATGGTCCCATTCCATCAGAAAAGATCCTGCTGCTTCAGCCTCCCAGTTGGGTTTGGGAGCACGACACAGCCAGGCCTGAGCCAAACCGACAGGTGTCCTCTCCCCGCACTGCACCATGATTGAGAGAGAACTGGGGCTGACTCCCTGCTGACTGCTGCAATGTCCTGGAGACCACCCCGCTCCAGATCCCTGGCCAGGAGTTTGGAACTACCAAATAAGAGATGGACTCAGAAGATCCAGCTTGGGTCTCGTTCTGAGCCCTGCGTGTGGTGGGAGTTTCTTATACAGTGAAATCGCTGAAGGATTATAGGGTGATGGTGACACAGGGAGAGGATCTGCCCCCTCCAGCCTTAGTTACTCCCCCATGAGCAGCAGAGACCCAAACACGAGGAGGTCAAGCATAGGAGCGTTTCAGGGGTCACAATGAAGGTGGTGCTGCTGCATTGCCTCAGCCTCCTGCTCCCTGGCCCTTCTGTGCTGTGAGTGTTGGGGAGATGGTACAATTCTCCTTTCTGTGGTCCGCACCTTCAAATGGGAGGCGTTTCCCTGCCTTCCTCTCAGATTGGCCGGGCTGGGAGTACAGCATGGACCCCACACTGTGCCTATCTCTCATGGGGAGTCCATACTGATCCCTTTGGTGTTTTCCATACTGTGAAATAAACCGAGACTAACAGGGCTTTTGGGAAAGGTTCTTCTCTATCTGTGGGGGAGCGAATCAAGGCAAGTATTAAAATGCATCACCGTACAGGAGTAAATAGGAAATTCAAACAACAGGAAATGGTTACAGCATCTAGTCACAGGGACAGAAGCAAAATTTTTATTACTCCCCCGACCCCCAACAGACATACATGCATTCTCCATGTGGGGCAAAGCCAATACACTTTCTGGTTTAAGTCATAGTCTAGACTCAGTGCAAGTCATGAAAGCCCAGTTGCAGGACCCTATGGATATTTTGTGCTTTCTGGCAGTGGGATTTAGGAGGTTTCAGGCCTTCTCCCCAAACTTCTAACCCCAGATCTGTAGTATCACAGGGTGCAGTCTGGCACAGGCCCCATGGAATGGAAAGTGGCCATCCTTCCTTCTGTTTCCCCTCTGTCAGTTCCTTAACTGCTCACACCCCAGAGGGGGCAGTTAAGGCCCCCTTCCTTGGGGCAGTGACACCACTGAACTGTATCCCCTTCTTCACCTTCACAGCAGAGCTCTCCCACCTGCTTCATGTGGCCTTTCCCAGCTACACAGGGGCAGAACCTCACAAACCCATATGGCCCTTTCTCAGGGTTCCACAGCTACCCCTCATGTCCAGACTTCTGATCCTGTCCTTTCGTCTCCCAGCCACAGGCTCACCTGCCCACTCCTCGGGCCTCTCCCCAGCTTCCCTTAGGCAGGGAGCTCTGCTGGCTCCACTCCAGACACTAGGCTCTGAGCAGAGACCTGCCCCAGGACTTTCCCAACCCTTTCCCCCCACTTACTGGGCAACAATCATTGCCTGGCTGTTTCTGCCTTGCTCATGGGATCAGCCACATAACATGGTCAACCCTATTCACAGCATGGCCCTGTGCTTCTGCTGGGGGAGCTGCAGGACCCACCCAAGACACCTGCTCTGAAGGGGATGGCCTTGGAGTGGCTGTCACAGCACTGCTAGCTCTGGCAAACTGCTCCTGGTGATGGGATTTTGGTGGGGTGGGGCCCAGTCTCCAAATAACAGGAGAAGCTCTAACCACCTAGTGAATTTTAGCCTTTGATTTGCAGTCTGTCCCACTTGTCCACCTCCTGGGGCAGAAAAAGCAATGAGAGCTGTTGCAAGGAGAGCTCACCCCCTCTCCCAGTAACATTGCCAGCACCTTCTTCGATTATCAGTCTGTTCTTGAATTCTCTGACCTGTGTTCTGATTATTCAGGGTAAGTGGCTGCACTGTGCTGTACTGGACCTTGCATGGTGAGTTGCTGATAGGGTAGTATTTAAGGCAGAGCTGGTGTAGTTGCCACATGGTTCTTTGCCGCTCTCTGGATGGAGAGAGAACTTCCTGTGCTGATTCAGAGTTCTTGCCACTCAATAAGATGGCGTCTGTCTGGGGAAACAGCCTGTTGTTCATTGCCAAGGAGCTCATGCTACGGCAGTTTGGCCTTCATGAGATAGGGGTTGCAAAGTGCCAGAGATGCCTGCATTTGAGCTGTTTCCTACAAGGCCACCTTTCTGTTTGGCACCACAAATTGCTGTGATGGGCTGATTTAAAATCCATTCTAAATGCCTCGGTTAGGCCTGTTCTAACACGAACCTACACACAGCTCCTTCGGGCTGGATTTTATCTTTGATTGCTCCTTCCCCAGGCTGCTTTTCCGCTGGACGTCGGCTATGTTGTTTTCCTGGTTAACTTGCAGCTGTCTTCTGGGAAGCTCGTGTCCTATGGCCAATGTGCTGCTCTTCGCTGTACAGACGAGACGGGTTTCAGCTGCACTGACTATTAAGGAGATTCTCTATTCAGACGGATGGAAATGGCCAGGATGCTGTGATTCTCTCTAGCTCCCAGACTGACTAAGACAGCCTGTGCTGCCTAGAGTTACCACACAGGGCAGTCCTAGCACTGGCCTGGACAGAGAGTCCACACTACGGTATGTCAGATGGTCATGCAGAACCTAATCAGTAAGTGTTAAGAACAAGCTCTAACAGGGTGAACAGGAAGCCCTCTGAGATTCTGCTGCCACTGATGGTCACATCTGAAGAAGGAAGCTCCCTGACACACTCCTACCACTAATGTACCACTGCCATTCCCACTCTGTTCAGGAAGCCCTGAGCAGTCTGGATTCCACAAAGGGAGCAGGGGCTGTTCCCTTCTCCCTTGGATACAGTTGACCCCAGTGGTAACATCCCAGCTCTGTGGTTTTAGTGGCCTGGCTACAATTGGACACACAGCTCTGTGGGGTTCAATTTTAGAGGTTTCTTCTTTCCCTACATTTGTTTTCTTAATTAATTGATCAGATGAGCAGCATTCAAGGCTCACTTTTATTTGCCTAAAAAGACAGAATCATTTTTCACACTGTTCTGCCCTACGCCAAGGAGGGTGGTTACATGATGATCCGAGACTGAAGCGAAGATGACATCAGAAGCGGACTCGTCACTCATATATGGTCACAGCCGGAGTTTTAGAATTGTATTGGATGTTTTAGCTGCACAAAGTTTTAGATAAATCCTCTGATAATGTCTAAAAAGGTGAATATTGTTTCTATTGGTTCCTTCTGACAGCTGATGCCAGCATCTGAATCTATATATTTCCCTTCCACTGCTTTGTTGTCACTTATTAGACACAGAGGAGCCCTGGCAGAGTATTTTGGTGCAGCCAGTGCAGTGTCAGGAGGGGACAGCTAGTCCGGCTGGCAATGAAGGGACATCTCTCCACTCAGCTGCTTTGGTTTCTCCTCTTTCTTCAGGACACCATGGGTAAGTGTCTGATTTATTTTACTTTATGAATTGGGCAGATGAGAGCTAGAAATAGAGTTTTGAATCCACTAGAAATGGGGTTTTATTCCAGACATCAATGAAACAAAAGGAAAGCAGGCAATTGGGTTTAAGTAAATGTGTGTGTGTAATTATCTCCCCGTTGGTTATTCTGAGAGAGGAAGTTTATATATTTGCAATAATCATAGATTTGACCCGTCCCAGACTGTGTGTACTTTATAAAATACCCCAGTCTTGTAGCACTGTGAGCCCAGAGTTGGTTTTAGTGGACTAATGGCTTCAGTGCTTAGAAACTCCTGATAAACAAACTAACCACAAGAAAAGCAAAGTGGGCTTCTGTATTGTGACCTCCACCCTCATCCCCTGTCCAGCTCTGTGCCTGTGTATGGGACCTGTGAATAATTCCTGATATACAGTCCATACAATTTAAAATAACACTGCTGTCCTGTGTGCATCAAACATGCCAGGCCAACTTCAGCAGGGTTTGAATGATCCACTTGTAAGACATTGAACTGTCCATTAGCAGCCTGTTCTGTGAGTTGCTACAGTCTGAGACGCTGCTGTTCTGTAGCTGCAGTATGAACGGGTGAAGCTGAAGATGAAAGTTAGATTTTAGAAACCTCAAATATTTTGCTAGAGATAAACCGTGGTATCACAGCTGGTATGTACAGATCACAGATAGCTCTGCAACGTCTGTTCCTGGGAGTGTAGGTGCTGAGGATTCCAGAGCAAGATCATTTTCTGGAGCAGCTAATGTGGGGTTTGTACCTGAACGTCCAAAGAAATTCAAAGAGAATTAGCTGGAGTTTGATTTCGTGATAAAACTGACTTTTATGACAGGGAAACAGCAGAGAATTACACTGGGATTCCTGGATAAGCAGACTGACATGGCATGAGTGAATGCTCCATAAGAAATCATGGGGCCCTATTCTCCCCACAGGGTTGGAGTGACTCCCATTAGCCAAGATGGGTGTCCTTTGTACCCTGCATCAGATAGATTGGACCTAATATACATTAATGTTATTGGGGATATTTACCCTTATTGCGTGGAGTATCCCCAGAAAAGCCTGTATATAAAGAATTCTGTGCAGCTGAATGCACTGAAAACATTAAATGCTGAGTATCAGAGGGGTAGCCGTGTTAGTCTGGATCTGTAAAAAGCAACAAAGAGTTCTGTGGCTTATGCTCCAGTACGTCTGTTAGCCTATAAGGTGCCACAGGACTCTTTGTCACTTATTAAATGCTGAAGGGCTTTAAAATTCAAGCACATAAGAGCTAAAGTGACTCAGTTATGAGCCAGTTTCCTTTGCTTTGTTATATCTGGTGAGGCGGAGCAGAAGCAGGGGACTTTGTGTGTTTGTGTGAAGGGGTGGGGGGAGAGGTAGAGGGAGAGAGAGACAGAAGTTGTGGGCTGTGTTGGGGGTGGGGAATAAGGAAAAGTGATAAGCAAGCCTTGGATTGGTTGCTTGAGAAAATTTGTATTTTACTAGATCCTGCGAGGAGGGAAGGGGGCAAGTGGCTACTTCCTTATCTCGGGGTAGATTAATGTGATGTTTCCAAAGATACACAGCATGAAAGTTTAGAACCAACAGTGCAGGTACTTTGATTGCTGAGGGAAAAGAAATAAGCGCATTGCCAGAATTGTAAGTATGTGGGTTTTGGGTAATTCCTGGATCACAAGGTTTGTGGGAGAGCAGTGAATACACTATGACATGACATAGGGATTGCTGACTACAGGCTGCTTACAGGGTTGAGAGCTCAAAGAATCATAGAAGATTAGGGTTGAAAGAGACCTCAGGAGGTCATCTAGTCCAACCCCCTGCTCAAAGCAGGACCAATCCCCACCTAAATCACCCCAGCCAGGGCTTTGTCAAGCCGGGCCTTAAAAACCTCTAAGGATGGAGATTCCACCACCTCCCTAGTAACCCATTCCAGTGCTTCACCACCCTCCTAGTGAAACAGTGTTTCCTAATATCCAGGAACGGCTCTGGCTTTTTGGCCGCACCAAGCAAAAAAAAAGATGGGGCGGCCAGAACAGCAAAGCAAAAAAAAAAAACCTGTGGCACAGCCGGAGCGCGGGTGCAGGGACCGGCTGGGGGGGGGGGGGGGAGGGGAGAAGGTGAGGGAGCGGGCGGGGGAGAGAGAGAAGGGGGCGGCCAGGGCTACAGCAGGGGCGCTGCCACGCGGGAGGAAAGAAAGGGGACTGCCCTGGTTCTCCGGGCCGCTGCCCCCTACAGGGCGGACGGAGCGGAACAAGAACAACAACAACAAAAATCGGCCGTGCCGCCCTAGGATTAGGCGGAATGCCGCCTCCAACAATCTGCCGCCCCAAGCACCAGCTCTGGTCAGCGGGGAGGGAAGAAAGAGGACTGCCCTGGTTCTCCACGCCGCTGCCCCCTACAGGGCGGCCGGAGCGGAACAAGAACAACAACAACAAAAAATCGGCCGTGCCGCCCTAGGATTGGGCGGAATGCCGCCTACAACAATCTGCCACCCCAAGCACCAGCTTGCTCAGCTGGTGCCTGGAGCCGGCCCTGCTAATATCCAACCTAAACCTCCCGCACTGCAACTTGAGACCATTGCTCCTTGTTCTGTCATCTGCCACCACTGAGAACAGCCGAGCTCCATCCTCTTTGGAGCCCTCTTCAGGTAGCTGAAGGCTGCTATCATATCCTGCCTTACTCTTCTCTTCTGCAGACTAAACAAGCCCAGTTCCCTCAGCCTCTCCTCCTAAGTCATGTGCTGCAGCCCCCTGATCATTTTCGTTGCCCTCCGCTGGACTCTCTCCAATTTGTCCACATCCTTTCTGTAGTGGGGGGCCCAAAACTGGACATAATACTCATTTTGCCCACTCTGCAGCATCCAACCATTGACTAAAGAGGTTGTGATCTACCAGACATTGTGGTGATTCACATTGGCAGATATGATCTGGGCCTTATTCCTGGGTACACCTCATATGTTGTTTGGACTGCATCAGAGATTTGTGTCCTGGAGCTGGGATAGCTTTCTCTGATTTGGCTGAGCATCTGAATCATTGCTACAGCAACAATATGAAATCTATTAATGAATGTTGGAAGAAGATTAATCAGGAAATTGGAGTGTTCATGGCTGACCAGAAAATGTGCACTGACCTCGCAGATAAAGAACAACTGACATTCTGCAAAAGGGGAATGCCCCAAAAAATTAAAGCAATTTGTGCTTACTGTTTAGCATCCTGTGGGTGAGTGAGTGTGTTATAAAAGTAGGTGAAGAGCTTGCACATTTCAGCAACTGTGGGGTTGGCAGGGTAAAGCTATGTGTGTTAACAGGGTATATTGGAGCATTGCTGAAAGAGGGCAGAGCTAAGGGTGAATGGGAAACCTTAACTCTGCATTTCCTGGTTGAGTTTTGCTCCGCTCAACGTTCTGCAAGGGAACGACGTACCACCAAGCAACCTTAACTCTATTAATGTAGCTTTTGATTGGTGCCTCACTTATAATTTTCTTTATTCTTTCAAATGCCTGTTCTTGTTGCTCTGCACATTGCCACAATACATCATTGTGTGTTAACTAGGGTGACCATATGTCCCATTTTGGCCGGGACACCTTTGGCCGGGCCCTTTTTAAGCCCTAGCCCGGACACCTTGACTTTTTTGGCAAAACTGCGTATCATCAGTTGGCAAAAGCAAACAGGAAAAATGCCCAATTTTGCCAAAACAGTGGGGTGCCCAGAACATTCGGGGAGCGAGAATCGGTAATGTTTGGGGGGGATGTTGCCACAAATACACCCCCACGGGCAGCTCAAGGCCCATGCCCCACCCCCACCAGGAAGCTGCACAGGAGTCTGGCCAACGTATCTCTGCTATTCCCTGCCCCTCCAATCAGAGAGGAATGGGGTGTCACATACTCACTCTGCAGCCCAATCAGAGGGCAGCGCTATTGGGGCCCTAATTCAAACTCTTGTCTGCTTTCCATGGAGATGGCGGGGCCAGCTGGGCTATGGAGACACGACTGGTGGGCCCCACACCCTACTGGGCAACTGGTCTCGTAAGTGCCATCTGGGTCCCTCAGCATCCACTTATACAGGGCACCAAATGCAGCATGCCCCACCACCGCAGCCCGCACGGCAGCCTCATGCCCCCCACCCCAGGCTCGTATCCTCTCCACTCCCTGTCCTTTGGGCCCAGTCCCCAGAGCCCTCTCCAGCCCCCCTCTCCCACCCCAACCAGCCTTTTTACCTCCCCAGTACACATCCCAGCTGCCACCCATCTCCCCAGGGCTGCTATCTGGAGTCTCCTTGGTCCCTCCCGCTACCCTGAGCCTCCTTCCTGCCCCTCTGCTATCCCAGTCCCCAAAGGGGCAGCACAACACTAGATGGATCATAGTCAAATAGCTTTATCTCATGGCTCCGAGCTCAAAAGTACTCACATACACTCGCACAATCACACCCTGCTTTGCTGCCCAGATCCCAGATCATACCCACTCTTCTTTCCCCTATCCCTGCTATTAGGTTCAATTGGGGGCATGGAGGAATATTGGGGGGGGGGGATGAGTGGCAATGCCAGGTGGCTCGAGCCAGCCCCTGTATCCTGTTTTCAGTTTAGGGAAATATGGTCACTTTAGTGTTAACTGTGTCAGGGGTTCACAGGCTTCTGATAGAGGTGCTCAGAATCTGGAAAGGTAGTTGGCCATCCTTCTAAATCACTGCACTTCCTTCACATCCTTTAATCCGGCATTTCCTTAATGGCTGTCAATTTCTCAGGGTATGGCTGTAGTCCCTCAGGAGTCAACACATTTTCCATTGTAGGGAGCCTCAGTTCTTCTCAGCTTCAACTTGTCTACATTTAGCTGAATATTCTACTCCCAGGACTTGTTTAGGAATTGTCACAGCTTGGTATCATGGTCCTGGGTTGCTTCTTTCTTGACATCTCCTCTTACAATAAGAATGTCATCAGCTGCAATCTTGATGCCTGGAAGTCCCTGTTGTGCCTGGTTCAGTTTACATTGGAACACCTCTGGGGCTGGGCTGATGTCCATAGGCATTTGTACCCAGTAGTATATGACAAAAGACATGGCAAAGGTTGTCAGGTGCCTGAATGTCTTATCTAGCTCAATATGTCAGAATCTATTCTTCACATCACAAACAAGGAGCACTTTTGCCCTGGATAAATCGGCCAGTATGTCTTCCATTGTTATGTGGTTTTGAATCAATGCAGATCCTCAGTTTACCTAAAGGTTTTTTCATCACTGCTGGGCTGCTGTTCCACTGTCTGCAAGTAATAATACCTCTTCTTTTCAGACTTGTCAGTTTCTTCTTACTTGGTTATGCCAAGGTTGACAGAGCTCTGCATTTCAGTAGTCTCAGTGGCTACACATGGGGGCAAATTTCCAACTTGAGCTTGCCCCCTAGGTGCCCATTTTCTTGAAATATGTCCTTATATTCTATTAGACTGCACAGGGCCCAAGGTGACTGTCCTTTCTCCTCTCTCAAGTTGAGGATAATGTAGTGTTGTACAGTGATCAAATCCATGGCTCACACTGCCCTGCTGCCCAGTAGTAGGTGGTACTCTGGTGTATCAAGTACTATAAATTCCAAACTATAATGTGTCTTGTTTCATGGATTTCTTACTGACAGCCTGCATTTGCCTACTGGCCTCAGAATAATTTTATTGTACATCACTAGCACTTGGTCACATTTTCCCAGTCTAATTTGAATGCTTATCAGTGATGCTGGCACTACGGTGTAGCTGGCTTTGCAGTCCAGTTGGAATTGAACTGGCCATTGGACTAATAGCATAGTTGCAAATATGGCAGTAGAATAGCTGGCAGCCTTCTTCTGTAGTGTGTGTACACTGAGAGTCTGAATATGCTAAAGTTATATTGCAGATATCATCTCCATTGGAGGTCTCTGCATCTTCAGTCATTGCATGTACTTCTCCTTTTTTCTTCCTGGTGTATCTGGGGCACTGGGACAAAAAGTAGTTCTGTTCCCCAGTCCCCTTGAATCATTGCCCATAGGTTGAGCATTTTTCTTTCTGCCTTTTGTGTTGCTTTCCATAGTGTATGCATTGGACGATGATGTCTGCATTCTCAATCAGTCTCTTTTCTGCTTCCTGGATTCCATTAGTTTGAGCTTATGTACTTGTTCTGCACTAGTGGCTGTCATTGTTTTGATCCTTTCCCTGGACAGTTCAGCTGTCCTTGCTATTTGGAGGCATTTCTTCAGGGTTAGATCTATTTCTCTCAACAATCTCTCCTGTAAACTGGAATCACATATCCCACAAATGATTCTGTCTCTGATTAAGGAATCTTTAAAGTCTCCAAAGTTACATGTGGATGCCAGAGTTCTTAGAACTGTAAAAAGTTTCTCTTCCCTCTTCTGCTTCTTGGGTTCATGTTAAAAAAAAAACAACCCAGTATGTCTGTACAATCTCATTCTGTCTGGGGTTGCCAAGGGGATGCTATGAAGCACCACAGAGAAGCCTTTAAATACATTTAAATATATATTTTTTGTCCCAAGTCTGATACAGGCATTCCCATAGAGAGGTGAAAGGTCAGAAGAAACACCAACTTTATTAATCTGACTCAGTACTAGAGAATGAATCCCCTCAACAAAAGGGACACTGAGATGAGTCCACAGCTCCTGGAACCCCATAATAATCATTGTGCTCTGGGTAGTGTTGCCAACTTTATAATCACACAAAACTGAACAGACAGCCTGGCCCCTTCCTTGAGGCCATGCCTCCCTCTCACTACATTCCCCTTCCCTTGGTGGCTTGCTCTCCCCCACCCTCACTCACTTTCACTGGGCTGGGGCAGGGGGTTGGGGTGCTGGAGGGTGTGAGGGCTCTGGCTGCGGTGTGGGCTCTGGGTGGGGCTGGGGATGAGGGGTTTGGGATGTAAGAGGGGGCTCCAGGCTGGGGGGTGGGACCGAAAGATTTGAAATGTGGGAGGAGCTGCGGGTTGAGGCTGGGGGTTGGGGTGTGGGAGGAATGAGGGTTCTGGGGTGGGGCTGGCGATGAGGGATTTTGGGTGCAGGAGGTGGCTCCAGGTTTGCAGGGGCTCAGGGCTGGGGCAGGGAGTTGGGGCTCAGGGTTGGAGCACAGGCTTACCTTGGACGGCTCCCGGTCAGCTGTGCAGTGGGGCTAAGGCAGATTTCCTGCCTGTCCTGGCTCCATGCTGCGCCCCGGAAGCAACCAGCAGGTCTGGTTCCTAGGCTGGGGGGGGGCATCAGGAGGCTCCGCAGCACGCACTGCTTTCACCTCAGGCACTGCGGGAGTGTGGAGCTGGTGATCTGCTGGCCGCTTCCGGGGTGCAATGTGGTGCCCCAGGACAGGTAGGGACTAGCTTGCCTTAGCCCTGGAGCACCACCGACCGGGCTTTTAATGGCCCAGTCGGCGTTGCTCTCCAGAGCCGCCAGGATCCCTTTTTAGACTATGTGTTCCAGTCGAAAACTGAACACCTGGTCATCCTAGCTGTGGGGAGGGGGAGTCAGGAACTCAGCTGTCTCTAGGCTTGGTTGCCTAGCAACCCAATGAGTTCATCTGGGCCCAATAAAACCTCGCTACGTGACTGTGCTCCCTGATTGATCAGAAGAGCCGACAGATCACCATTTAAACCCTATAGCAACAGCAGCTCAGTGGCTGCTTAATGCATTCCATGCCTGCAGTCAGACCCCTGTCCAGCCCTTACTCCAGCCCTTGCCCACTCCACTCAGCCCTAGTCCCTGCCTACCTCTGAATTCCTGATTCCTGGCTCTGACCATTGGCTTGCTCCTGACCACAACTCCTGCTCTGACCACTAGGATGCACCACCTACACCTTAGTGTGTGGCAGGGGGTTGTTTTAGTCATGAAATATGCATATGTGTGGACAGCTGTAATTGAAGCTAGAGGGAGCCCTCTACTCTGAGGGCTCTGATGTCTTCTGACCCCTGGGATGGAGTTGCGGCCTCATTACTGGAGAATAAATGTGCTTTATAAAAACTAAATAAAAAATACTCAGCACAGATAAATCTGCATTTACACTTTGTAACCAGCAGGTAAATGCAGATGTTGGAAGAGCTCCTGAGACCATGGGGCTGGAGTTTGTTAGTAATTTATATTTCATGGCAATGGAAAATTGAGGAGAGGAATTTAAGAAGAGGCAAATCCATGCTACTGTCAGACTGTGATCAGCTAATACAGAAATTAGATACAAAAATTCTCCAACCCGAGGGTGGGATCTAACCCCTGTAGTGGAGAGCAATGGATATGCATATCACACTTCACTGGTGAGGAGAGTCTAAGGATTTGGAGATCAAAGTGACCTTGGAAATGCTTTACTTGTCAGGAGGGTGGGAGAACTTCCCAGGGGGTACTGAGGGACAAGGGACTGATTCCTTTCCTCTAGAGGGCACCTAGTCAAACACTGCTTTGTGGAAATGCTGATGTGATCTCACAGTAATGTGATGATGAACTCTAGCACGTGGATAAGGACAGCATGCAGGCCTTAAAAATGCAATGGGAAGAGACTGGTAGCAGAGGTTTGGAGACACAGCGGCAGGGGTGCTGTGCCAGATTGTCTCTGACCAGGGGGTCAGAACATGGATTTTGCTTTCAAGAGATGTGAGCTCACCTGCTCTTTTCTCTGTAACTATTCAAGGGAAGCCCAGCTCACTGGGCTTTACCAAAGTTTCACCTGGGGTTTCTTATCAAAATGGTTTCTTTTATTTTATTCTGATTTTCCGTGTCTCTAATCAATCTTGTTTTAAGAAAACTTCTGTTGTTGCAGTAATTTCTTACTCTCTGCCCCCAAGAGACGGGTGTCACTCAGCCCTTAGGGAGAGGTGCTGAGGGGATAGGATTTTCTGAAGTCTAACACCCTGACTCAGTCTCAGGCCAGAGGCAGGGACAAAAGTGTCCTCTCCCATGAGGCAGTCTGGCAGAGGTCAGAGGTCAAGTCCACACAATGGGAAAAGCCAAAGGACAATGATGTGGGGGTACAGGTGACACCCCCACTCTGTACTCCTTATGGGACACATTTACTGATCTGAGACTGGTGGGTCAGAGGTTTGGGGGAGATGGGAGCAGAGTTGGTAAGAAAAATGAGCTATGTGGGCACTGAGGGGGGAGCAGCAGTTTGAGGGAGGAGAGGACTAAGAATACATGGCTGGTTCTCCTTTACAGGTGGTTGCACATGAAGGGAGGAGCTGGTGCCCAATAGCGGGTGGGGCATGTTTTCTGGGGAGTGCGTGGGGAGAAGGATTGATGGATGGACGGTGTGGGCCTGGTGAGGGAGGGGAGGAGACTGTCAGGACACTGCTGCTGTAAATATCCCAACAGTGATGGTACTCAACATCCAGTAGGCCAGAGAGCTGAGAAAGGAGGAGACCCCTCGTACTTTTGCCCTAGTGATAGGCCTGACTGTTGGAGAAGGGAGTAAACCCAGGGCCAATGTGAGATACTGTCCTGGTCAGAGGAATTATTAACAACAGTGTGGGGGGGAGGGGGACTTTGTACTCTCTGTAACTCTGTTCTGTATCTGTTTGAAGGTGCTGATGAGCTGAGGCTGGTGAATGGAAACAGCTCCTGTGCTGGGAGAGTGGAGGTTAAACACCAGAATCAGTGGGGGACAGCATGTGGTGGTAACTGGAACATGAAAGGTGCTGTGGTGGTTTGTAAGCAACTTGGATGTGGCTCTGCTCTTAAAGCCCTTAATCGAGCTCCTTTTGGAAAAGGATCTGGACCAACTTGGCTGTATCGAGTTAATTGTCATGGTAACGAGTCAGCTCTCTGGGACTGCAGTCATCGAGGATGGGGTACATTCAAATGTAAACACGAAAATGATATTGGAGTGATCTGTTCAGGTAAGATGAGGGAGAAGGCAATGAACCCAAAGTGTGTGACATTCCTGGGCACTCAGAGCTGGACTGTGCCCTGCACTTGGTCCGTGTAGAGCCAACCAGTCTCTCCCTGAGCTCCCCTGGGCAGACTGGGGATGAGCAGGCTGCACCATCCTCTGAGCTGCCAACAGCGGGCAGCTGGGACAGTTGTCATTGGCTTGGGGTGGGCGGCCTCATTAGCAGGTCTGTGCTGGTAGGTGCCTGGGTACAACAGCCCAGTGTCTCCCCGGGGCAGCAGCAGCAGCTGTGACCTGCCTGTGGCTGCTGGAGCTGGGATAGGAGCCGGGGGGGAGGGGGGGGGCGAGTGCTGTGGAACTTTCCCCAGAGTTCCCTGTGGCAGCAGGAGAGGAGCCCTGAGCCTGACAGTTCTTCAGATTATGTCAGTTTGTACCTATTTTGGCTCCAGCTATGACCTATGGCAGCACAAAGGGGCCACAAAGTCACTAAAAGCCCTATCTCCACCCATTCTGAGCAAATACACATGGCATAAATGCCCTCCTCCAGAGCCCTGAGCTAGAGTAACCCCCAGCAGATGGAGGTGCATTGGCTCCCATCTCAACCTGTGCCAGGTTCAGCACTGGTGCAAGGATATAGAAGGGTCAAGTGTCTCTTTCTCTAGGGATGATTCTGGGTTTCCTGTGTAAAGTGAGTCCTGCAGCTGCACTGTGTCTTGTGATCTTGGTGCAACTGACTGAGCTGCACCATCCTTATTCCCCAGTATTTTTATACCAGAAATGCGCAAGTGCAGACAGCAGCTTATTTGCATAATGTGAGGAGCCAAACATGGGAGTCTTGCAGCCACACACCCCTTCCCACTGGGCCTGTTTTTGTCTCTGTGGCAACAGCTCTGGGCTTGTAAATCCTGAATTTGAGGGCCTGTCACTGCGGTTTGGGGACTTGGAGAATATCCAGAGGGTATAGAGGAACCTGACCGGCTGTCTGGGAATTAGGCACAAGCATTTACAAGCAAATATTGAATAAATGTGGAGTGGAAGCCTACCTGTATGAGAAACCCTCACTCCCATAAGTCCCACTCTGGTGTACCCCATTTTGAGGGGTGTAACTCATTGTGGTCTCAAAGTGACGGATGAGCCACTTACATTGACTGTCTACTCACATCTATTATTGAAAATAATTTTCATCAGAAATGAAGAATCATTTCCCAGAAGTTACAGAGTCATTTATACTAAAGGAAAGGGTCACAAAGCATTTTAAGTTTCCTGCACTAATTAGTTTTGTGTCCTTCATTTCGGGTCTTTGTCACACATTGCATCCCAAGTCTGGGCCTTGGCAGTTTGTGAGCTCTGCTCCCAGGCCACAGCCACTGTATAGTTGCCCAGAGTCTGTGCTAGGGCAATATTCACATGTATTGTCCTGCAAAATGATCCATTCCCCTTCCTGATAAGCAGTATGTTGAAAGGCCCCACTTTACCAACCAATAATCAGCTGAGCTTCTTTGCCACTTTCCTTGTCTCCCACCTGTCTTGCCTGCATGGCCCCTCTGTGGCCTTCATATCCTGCACCTGCTGAAAACCTGTATGGCCAATGATCCATATTGCACCAAGCCAAATACACCTCTACCCCAAGATAACGCAACCCAATATAACATGAATTCGGATATAACGCGGTAAAGCAGCGCTCCGGGGAGGTGGGGCTGCACACTCCGGCGGATCAAAGCAAGTTCGATATAACACGGTTTCACCGATAATGTGGTAAGATTTTTTGGCTCCCGAGGACAGCGTTATATAGGGGTAGATGTGTACATCACAATTCCCATAGTCTACATGCCAGGCAGAGAGTTATGTACACCGAGGCAGTAGAGGGGGAGAACCATGAAAATGGATGTGTCTCACCAAGGGAGAAGAGCAGAGATACCAGCATGGAGCATGACATTGATAGGTATTATTATCAAGTAGGATCCCTATACACCAGTTTTGCACTTCTGTTTAGAGCCACTTATGTCTGCACTGGTTTACACCAGCCACTTACACCAACATTACCCAGTCTTATCTGGAGAAGAAGAACAGAATAGATTTGCTACCTGTTCCCAAAGGATAAGACACATTACCCCTCAGGTCAATGAATATTTCAGATCTTACCCAAATACATGCTTACAACCAATTCTTATTAACTAATCTAAGATTTGTTAAAAAATAAAGAAAGAGTTTCTGTGGTTGGCAGATCATTATACATACAGATTAGGGCTGTCAAGCAATTAAAAAAAATAATCGTGATTAATCGCACTGTTAAACAATAATAGAATACCATTTATTTAAATAGTTTTGGATATTTTCTACATTTTCAAATATATTGATTTCAATTACAACACAGAATACAAAGTGCATGGTGCTCACTTTATTTTGATGACAAATATTTGCACTGTAAAAAACAAAAGAAATAGTATTTTTCAATTCACCTAATACAAGTACTGTAGTGTAATCTGTTTATCATGAAAGTTGAATTTACAAGTGTAGAATTATGAACAAAAAATAACTGCATTCAAAAATAAAACAATGTAAAACGTTAGAGCCTACAATTCCACTCAGTCCTACTTCTTGTTCAGCCAGTTGCTCAGAAAAACAAGTTTGGTTACATTTTCAGGAAATAATGCTGCCCACTTCTTGTTTACAATGTCACCTGAAAGTGAGAGCAGGCATTCTCATAGCACTGTTATAGCTGATGTTGCAAGATATTTATGTGCCAGATGCACTAAAGATTCATATATCCCTTCATGCTTCAACCACCGTTCCAGAGGACATGCGTCCATGCTGATAATGGGTTCTGCTCGATAACCATCCAAAGCAGTGTGGACCGACTCATGTTCATTTTCATCATTAGAGTCAGATGCCACCAGCAGAAGGATCGATTTTCTTTTTTGGTGGTTTGGGTTCCGCAGTTTCCACATTGGATTGTTGATCTTTTAAGACTTCTGAAAGCATGCTCCATACCTCGTCCCTCTCAGATTTTGGAAGGCACTTCAGATTCTTAAACCTTGGGTCGAGTGCTATAGCTATCTTTAGAAATCTCACATTGTTACCTTCTTTGTGTTTTGTCAAATCTGCAGTGAAAGTGGTCTTAAGATGAACAACATGTTCTGGGTCATCATCCGAGACTGCTATAACATAAAATATATGGCAGAATGTGGGTAAAACAGAGTAGGAGACATACAATTCTCCCCCAAGGAGTTCAGTTACAAATTTAATTAATTCATTATTTTTTTAACAAGCATCATCAGCATGGACGCATGTCCTCTGGAATGGTGGCTGTAGCATGAAGGGGCACACAAATGTTTAGCATAACTAGCACGTAAATACCTTGCAATACTGGCTACAAAAGTGTCATGCAAATGCCTGTTCTCACTTTCAGGTGACACTGTAAATAAGAAGAGGGCAGTATTAGCTCCCATAAATGTAAAAAAAACTTGTTTGTCTTAGCAATTGGCTGAACAAGAATTAGGACTGAGTGGACTTGTAGGTTCTGAAGTTTTACATTCTTTTGTTTTTGAGTGCAGTTATGTAACAAAAAAATCTACATTTGTAAGTTGCACTTACATGATAAAGAGATTGCACTACAGTACTTGTATGAGGTGAATTGAAAAATACAATTTCTTTTGTTTGCCATTTTTGCAGTGCAAATATTTGTAATACAAATAATAATATAATGTGAGCACTGTCAACTTTGTATACTGTGTTGTAACTGAAATCAATATAGTTAAAAATGTAGAAAACCATCCAAAATATTTAATACATTTCAATTGGTATTCTATTGTTTAACAGTGCAATTAAAACTGTGATTAATCGCAATTAATTTTTTTAATTGCAATTAATGATTTTTAGTTAATCGCATGAGTTAACTGTGATTAATCAACAGCCCTAATATAGATATGAATAAATTCCTTAGGTCAATTTAAGTGGAGAACTGGCAAGGCTTCTGATTTGTAAAAATCCTTCTGGAATCAATTTAAAAGCTATAGTCCATTAGACAATCCACATATAGCATTGGTCAAATTCTTCCATGAGAATTTGCAGGGTAATCCAGGCACACCTGGAGACCTCAGTCTTACTTCTTGAACTTCCCCTTGGGCAGTTCAAGTAGATCTGAAATAAACAGGATCAGGTCTGAGACCCTTTATAGTTCCCAAGCAGGCTGAGAAGCCTCTTGTCACCACAGGTATTTCTTGGATGAAGAATAGGTAATGTACATTGTTGCTTTGAAGCTAAATTTCCTAGGCACACACGGGTAACTAGCTGCATTAATTAGCATAAGGTTATTAACGATTCAAGCACTTCATAGGTAGTTTGCTACAAACTTCAAAGAGAAATAAAGACAATGATATTATTACACCGCAAGCTTCATCTAATTGCTAATATTCCTTTTTGATCTCTGAATCAATAGAATATAGTAACAGATAGGAACAGAAGTTTATCACCTACAAGCTAATGCAATCACATTGTTAACTTCTAACAGATATAGGTAATCACAGACAAATACAATTAGTATCTACTTCTACTTCTCTAACATTTGCATGTTTATATTTTGAAGATTCTGGTCTTTGAGAAATTGGCCCTATATTTCTGGGCTGGAGTTTATTCAGCTTGCATAGCATTATTATTACCGGTTTGGATTATGTTCTGTTTGCGCATAACAAGTGTGATCAAGTCATTATCACTTTCACCTGAGCAAACCACTAATTTTTATTTCTGTGATCAGTACCACTTTATTTTGAATAGTCATTGGGCCAGAGAAAGAGAGAGCAAAAATGACTATAACCTGGTGGTTGGGGCAGTCAGCTGGCAGAGGGAGAACCAAATTCATTTTCCTGCTTACATTGAACTATTTCATTATTTATACACAATGGAACAGCTTCAATAGGAGAGACTGAGAAAGACCCACATCAGAATGCCTCATAGCCCAGTGGCTGGGGCACTGTTTTGCATATGGAAGTCTCAAGTTCAAACTCCTTCTCCATATCATGCACAGTGGGCAACTGAATCTGGGTCTCCCACATGCCAGGTGAGTACCTAAACTACTGTGCTAAAGTTTATAAGAGAGGCTCCTCCTCCAGCCATTTTGTAAATCTAGCTCTTCAAAAATGCCCAGAAACAAAATGAAGAACAGGAGTACTTGTGGCACCTTAGAGACTAATATCCGAAGAAGTGGGCTGTAGTCCACGAAAGCTTATGCTCTAATAAATGTGTTAGTCTCTAAGGTGCCACAAGTACTCCTGTTCTTCTTTTTGCGGATACAGACTAACACGGCTGTTACTCAGAAACAAAATGTTTTGGGTAAAATAAAATGTTTCATTTGACTGAAAATGAACTTTTCTGATTCACCAAAATGTTTTGGATTTTTCAGATTTGGTTAGAATCAAAGTGATTTTTTTATCATTATTTTTCAGGCCTGCCAGAGAACTGAAAACTAAATTATTCACCAGCTCTACTCATTAATGAGCAATTCCAATTCTTCTTGTTTATTACCCAGATTCCTAAAATTGGTGTATAGGCCATTAAATAATTGTGTCTTTCCACATCCTTTGATGCTTTGATTTATTTTATTCTCAACATCATGTTTTGTGCTAAAGGAGTGCTTATTTGTTCCCCCTTTTTCCCCTCACCTTTTGTTGTTAGTTTAATGCCCTCCTGACCAGGGCCGCCGAGAGTGGGTTCGGGCCCTGGTGAAAAAAAAATTTCGGGCCCCCCAGCAAGGGCGGACCGGCTAAACAGGGCCAACGATGGGGGGGGGGGAGCCGGGCCCCGGGCCCCCTTCCGGACCGCTGGGCCCCGGTAATTTGTACTGGCTTCCCCCCCCAGCTTCTCCCCCAACTCTTGTTGGCCCTGCTCCTGACTAGTCTAGCCAGCTTGTTCCCTAGAGCAGAGGTTCTCAAACTGTGGTCTGTGGATCACTAGTGGTCCGCGAGCTCCATTCAAGTGGTCCGCAGATAGTTCCCTCTAAGGTGAGCACCTGGGCAGCCACACACAAGAGAATGAAGGGCCACCCCACCTAATTAGTGGAGCCATTCAGGCATGGCTCCACTAATTAGGTGTCTGGGCCCTGGAGAAGATGCACATGTAAGGTGAGGTGTTGGCCTTGGGAGGAATAGGGGGTATGTGGGACGGGGCAGTGGGGTGAGAAGAGAGGGTGGGGAGAATTTGGGATGTGCAGGGCTGCAGCAGCCAGAGAAAGAGGTGACTTTCCCCAGCTCCAGGGCTGCAGCTGTCTGGGAGAGACGGCCTCCTTCCCAGCCTTAGCTCTGTGGCTGCTCTGGTAGGGGAGAGACCCCCCTTCTTTCCAGCCCCAGCTCAGGGGCTGCTGCCGTGGGGGACAGAGGGCACATCCACCACATTAGGAAAGTAAGACTACTGATATTGAAATATGAGTTGTGTGCTTTTATTGGCAGAACAAAAAAAGTTAATTATTAAGTTGTTTTATTTTTATATAGCACTTTTATCCAAAGTGCTTTACAATAGTTAGCTAATGATACAAACAACATTTGGAAAGATCATTAAGTGGTCCGCCAAGACCCTCAGCAATTTTCAAGTGGTCCATGAAAAAAAAAGTTTGAGAACCACTGCCCTAGAGGATTGGTTCCCCTTCCACAGAGCTGAAGGCCATCCTAACTGTACCATAGAATGTTCCACAAAACCAAAACTCTCTACCATACACCACTTACCTAGCCAGTGGTTCACTTGCAGAATCTTCTGCCTTCTGTTGTCCTTTGCTTGCAGAACAGGAAGGAGCTCTGAGAAGATAACTCAGATATTCTTCTCTTTCAGCACCTAAGTTCCCTGAAGCCATCTATAATCTGTGAGGTATCTCGGGAAGCAGTGTCATTAGTGCCAATATGCACATCACCAGTGGATCCTTGCCCATTGACTTCAGAAGACTATCCAATCTTGGAGTGATGTCTCATGTCTTGGTTCTGGAAAGACAGCACACCTCCTGTTTTCCAGCTGTCCCTTGCAGAATGTTCTTTCCATTCTTAGGTGTGGTCTACACCAGTGGTTCTCAATCAGGGGTCTGGGTCCCCCTGGGAGGGCGTGGGCAGGTTTCAAGGAGTCTGCCAAGCAGAGCCAGCTTTAAACTCACTGGGGTTCAGGGCAGAAAACTGAAGCCCCATTGCATGGGGCTGAAGCCCGTTCCCTGAGCCCCCACCACCTGGGGCTGAAACCAAAGCCTGAGCAACTTAGCTTTGGGGGGCTCCCTATGGCATGGTGCCCCAGACAATTGTCCTGCTTGCTACTCCCTAACATCGGCCCTGGCTATTATATGCAGAAAACCAGTTGTTGTGGCACAGGTGGGCCATGGAGTTTTTATAACATGTTGGAGGGGTGTGGGGGGAGGGGCAAGGACGCTCAGAAAGAATAAGGTTGAGAACCCCTGGTCTACACTACAAACTTCTCCCGTCAACATAGCTTCCACCTCTCAGAGAGATAGAGTACCTATGTAAGCTCTCCATTCAGCATAGATAGCATCTAAATGCTGCAGTTCTGTATATGTAGACAAGCTCTTAATATATCATCTCCCAACAAGGATCGTCTTGTCTTCTTTGGATGGTTGAAAATCTCTGTGAGCACCTTTGATTGGGTTTATGGGTTTGCCTGAGCAGCCATCCAGAGGTGTGTCCCATACACCTCTCTGTTTCATTCAACCAGGTGGATCTTGAGAGACATTTTCTCCGATTTCTATGCTGAGAAAATAGTAACAATTGGCTACTTCTAACTTTGAGTTATTCCTCCAGGTCTTCTTCTCCATGGTGGTCACAGCTTGCACACCTTGTCTGATTCCAGCCATGAAGAAAGCCACAGGTCCTTTTGCTTCTCATGGTTATGAATTGCCAAACCTCGTCTCTGATTTCCTCTCTCTCTCGTTGCTTTGGGACCAGTTCCTTCCTTCCTTCCTTGAATATGGAGTGGCGCTGCTTCCTGAATTTGGCTGTCCAAGAGCTCCTAGGCCTCTCAGGTGCTCCATAGTGTCTACACCTCTCCTTTTAAACCAACAATATTTTGTTCCAGGTCAGCCACTTTATTCTTCATACACAGGAAAACCTTTCTAGTTTCAGGCAGGAAAATAAAAATGGCACATCCAATCACAGTCACTGTTTTATCACTGGCCATCATGATATTGAGCAAAGAACTGTGCCTAAAAAGAAACCTCACACAGCCCTCCTATAAACCCCCTCCAAAACTCTCCTGTTTGCAGCTTCTGTTCACCTGTTCTGGAGTTCATCTGACAACTGATCTATATAGAAAGCCTCTCTGCTCAGCTCCATCCCCTTGCTAACAGAGAGGGATTACACATTCAGAGACTTCAGACACCAGGCTTATCAAAGATCTAAGGATCCCAGCCACATGGCCCTCATTGAGACAAATAAACAGACCTCTCTCACCTGGCCAGGCAGCCACACAATCGTCACTGAAAACAAATGGATGGGCCAAACACCCCTCACAAAGTCCCTCTAAATGCATGATCTGCAGCTATGCATTCTGATACTCCCTGGATGAGGTCAGGGGTCGCCACCTGGCAGGGGAAAGGCAAAGGGATTTTTGGAGTTAGCACCACCAGCAACAGGAAGGGAGCTGTATCTGTCCTCTCTTTCAGTAATAAACACATGTTCTGTGAACTGTTGCTCTGTCTGTGAAGAAGATTGGGGCTAGGCCAACACACAGTATATGCCTGGCCATCTGTTTTTGGGGTTCCCAGCAAAGCAGAATCCCTCTCTTCCCCCAATCTTTGGGCAGAAGAAAAAAAAATTGGGCAGGTGATTGTCTCCCTGACCATTGCAAGTTGCAACTACTTGGTTTTACATTACATAGGGGTACTGGGCAGGCCTTATTCACTGGGGAGCTGAGCATCTGTTAGCAAGGTTCCTTGCAGGGCTGATGAGCCAGACCCTCACATCCTCTCCTCATCATCCTCTCCCAACTCCACTTTCTTCTCTCCCACCCTTCCTCCTTCCTCCCACCCTTTCACAACCATGGGGGCCATGTTGGTAATATTTGTTTTGTGGGTTTTGTTGTTTTTATGTCTATAAACATATACACACATTGAGCAAGCTCTGCAGCTGTGGGATTGTTGCTTGTGTTCAATGCTAGCAGTTACTCTGTGGGGGCTGTGGGACTATTTCACACCAGCACATTCACAAACTGATACTCAATCCACGTCAGTTAGTGCAAAGGGAGGACAAGGGACCTGAATTTGGTTTCCTTGGTACATTCCATACTCCTTGGTACATTCCATACACAAGCATTTCACAGAGGGATCAGTTCCAGCAGACTTGGCTCTTTTTACCTCAGGCAAAGTCATACTTTCCTCTCCCCAGTATAAACTCTGTTAGCTCCATCTCTTACATAAACACCATTAGAACATAAGAACGGCCATACTAGGTCAGACCAGTGTAGCCCAATATCCTGTCTCTGACAGTGGACAGAGCCAGATGCTTTGGAGGGAATGAACAGCACAGGGCAATTTTCAGTGATCCATCATCTGTTGTCCAGTCCCAGCTTCTGGCAGTTGAAGGTTTAAGGAAACCCGGAGCATGGGATTGCATCCCTGACCATTTTGGCTAATAGCCTTTGATGGACCTGTTCTCCTTGAACGTATCTAATTCTTTTGTTAAACTCAGTTATACTCTTGGCCTTCTCAACAACTTTCATGGGTTGACTGTGGATTGAATGAAGAAATATTTACTTTTGTTTGTTTTAAATTTGCTGCCTATTAATTTCATTGGGTGACTCCTAGTTCTTGTGTTATATGAAGGGGTAAATAACACTTCTCTATTCACTTTCTCCACACTATTCATGGTATGATAAACCTCTATCATATCCCCCCTTAGTCATCTCTTTTCTAAGAGGAACAGCGCCAGTATTTTAAATCTCTCCTTATATGGAAGTTGTTCCATACCCCAATCATTCTTGTTGCACTTCTGTGGGCAATTCTAATATATCTTTTTTGAGATGAAGCACACATAACTACACTCAAGGTGTGGTTTTACAATGGATTTATATATTGGCATTATGATATTTTTGTCATATTATCTATCCCTTTCTTAATAAGTCCTAACAGTCTGTTGGCTTTTTTGACTGCCACTGTACATTAAACAGATGTTTTCAGAGAACTACCCATGATGACTCCCAGATCTCTTTCTTGATCGGTAACAGCTAATTTAGACCCCATCATTTTGTATGTATAGTTGAGATTATGTTTTCCAGGGTACATTTATCAACATTGAATATCATCTGCCATTTTGTTTCCCAGTCACCCAGTTTTGTGAGATCCTTCGTAACTTTTCGCTTTGGACTTAACTATTTTGAGTACTTTTATGTTGTCTGCAAACTTTGGCATCACACTGTTTATCCCTTTTTTCAGATCATTTATGAATATGTTAAACAACACTGGTCATAGTACAGATCCTTGGGGGACCCAGCTATTTACCTCTCTCCAGTCTGAAAACTGACTATTGATTCCTACCCTTTGTTGCCTGTCTTTTAACCAGTTACTGATCCATGAGAGGACCTTCCCTCTTATCCCATAAATGCTTACTTTGTTGAAGAGCCTTTGATGAGGGACTTTGTCGAAGGCTTTCTGAAAGTCCAGTTACACTATATCCACTGGATCACCCTTGTCCACAAGTTTGTTTACCCCCTCAGAGAATTCTAATAGATTAGTGAAGCATGATTTCCCTTTACAAAAGCCATATTGATTCTTCCCCAAAAGAACATGTTCATAGATGTGTCTGATAATTCTGTTCCTTACTATTGTTTCAACCAATTTGCTGGTACTGAAGTTAGGCTTACCGGCCTGTAATTGCCAGGATCTCTTCTGGAGCCTTTTAAAGAAATTTTCATCACAATAGCTATCCTCTAGTCCTCTCGTACAGAAACTGGTTTAAATGATAAGCTACATACCAGAGTTAGTAGTTCTGCAATTTCATATTTGAGTTCCTGCAGAACTCTTGGGTAAATACCATCTGGTCCTGGTGACTGATTACTGTTTAATTGATTGATTTGTTCAAAAACCTCTGTGATGGGTTCCCCCCCAGGTACCACCTGGAACTGGGGTACCACTGAGCTCTCTGATCCAACAGCCTGCACTCCATCTCACACTGTGCTGCTGTGACAAGCTGCAGACATGCTCCCAATTTTACACTTCCACCAGCAAACACACAGATAGGGACACACTCAGCTGCAGTTACATGCAGGCTCTCTGACCAGCCACTGCACGAACCAACAATAGAAAAGCTAAAGCCAAGGTAACTCTCAGCTCCCCAAGCACATACCCCCTCTGAAGCAGAAACCCAAAATTATACCATGGGAACTGTACAGCACAAGCTCATAGAGGTCACACCCTCCCCCCAACCCACAATGTGGAGAGGAAGAACAGGAGGACTTGTGGCACCTTAGAGACTAACAAATTTATTAGAGCATAAGCTTTGTGGGCTGTAGTCCACGAAAGCTTATGCTCTAATAAATTTGTTAGTCTCTAAGGTGCCACAAGTCCTCCTGTTCTTCTTTTTGCGGATACAGACTAACACGGCTGCTACTCTGAAACCTTTCAATGTGGAGAGGAATATGCAACAGCCCCTCTAAGCTAAGACTCCCACACACTTCACTCCAAACTCACTGGTTTAGATTAAAACATAAAATAAATTTATTAACTACAAAAGATAGATTTTAAGTGATTATAAGTGATAGCAGACAGATCAAAGCAGATTACCTAGCAAATAAATAAAAACACAAACTAAGCTTAATGACTGGTGGATAGCTAATGTGAAGCCAATTTTTAAAAAGGGCTCCAGAGGTGATCCCAGCAATTATAGGCCGGTAAGCCTGACTTCAGTACCGGGCAAACTGGTTGAAACTATAGTAAAGAACAAAATTTGTCAGACACATAGATGAATATCCCCCATTATTATTGAGTTATCTATTTTTATAGGCTCTCAAATCTCCTGGAGCATTTCCCAATCACCAATGCCATCCTGGTCAGGTGGCTGGTAGTATATTCCTGCAGCTATATTCTTATTATTCAAGCATGGAATTTCTATCCTTAGAGATTCTGTCGCACAGTTTGATTCATTAAAGGTTTTTACTGTACGACTCTATGCTGTCTTTTGCATATAGTGCCATTCCCCCATCATCATGATCTACTCTGTCATTCGTGTATGCTTTGTATCCCGGGATTACTGTGTCCCATTGATTATCATTGTTCCACCAAGTTTCTGTGATGCCTGTTACATCAATATCCTCATTTAACACCCGGCTCTCAAGTTTACCCATCTTAGTATTTAGACTTTCTAGCATTCATATACGAACACTTATAAAATTTGTCACTTGTTTTCTGTCTGTCATTATGTGATGCAATTGAATGGGACTCTTTTTTATTTCACTGTTTCTCTTCAGTTCTTACCTGTACTTTATCACCTTCTATCTATGGTGATAGGTTTTCCCAGATTACTGAGGCGGTGGGGGTGGGGGGGACTTGAGCACGTTGTGTTTTGTATTGTTAAGAGGAACCCGTAAATGTGGCTGCTGACTCCACTTGGCAGAAGGGTTACATATGAATAACATTTTAAATTCAACCCTAATATACAAAATGGGCAATTCTGGTGAAAGTTTAATTTCTCTGACTAAAGAAAAACTCTTGTGCAACCTTAACTATCATGCTACTGCCATTCAAAATTTCATATGTCTCCATATTTCTCTAACTCACTTTCCCCGAACACACTGTGTCTGCATTTCCTCTTGGATAGGTATTCTGTATCTAGGGGTTCCGTTTATTGTCCTCCCTTTGTTGAGTTTTGGGGCTTTTGTTGTTGTTGTTGTTAACATAACGGTGTGTAGACGGAGTGTGACTGCCCCTCTCTGTCAGTCTTCGGGAGCAGTCATGCCTCCTCACTGTCATACAGGGGTGAAAGTAACATTAAACATGTACCAGTACGGGTGCCTGGCTCTGGGCCCCTGGAAGGGGCAGGGCCTTGGACAGAAAGGTGTGGGCTTGGGCAGAAGGGGCGGGGCTGGAGGTCAGCCTCCCCCAGCCAGCCCATCCATGCTGCCTGGCCCATGCCATCACTCCAGTGGTGATTTAAGGGCCCAGGGCTCCGGCTGCTGCTGCAGTAGTGGTGGTGGTGGCCGGGAGCCCCAGGCCCTTTTAAATTGGGAGCCCGAGGGCAGCTGCCCCTTTTGTCCTGTTCCCCCCCCCCCAACAGTGGCCCGGGGAGGCAAAAGGGGCAGCAACATTAAAGCACTGCTGCGGCAAAGGACCCTGCTACAGGCTGGTACCGGCAGCCACTTTTTACCGGTACACCATACCAGCCCATACCAGCCCACTTTCACCCCTGCTGTCACATCCCTAAAATAGCGGTCAATGAACAAAACAGGGGGGAGATTAAAGGTCTCGGGAGTTCAGGTGCTCCGGAGGTGTGGAGCACCTCAAAGTCTGTTGTTCAGGCCCTCATATAAGGCAGAGCAGCAAACAATCTCAGGCTCTCAGGTAGGGCAGAGCACCCAGCAGTCTGAGGCTATGACTACACTACAGAGTCTTGTCAACAAAAGTTATGCTGCTTTAATTAAACCGCTTTAATTAAACTGCTGTTGTATGTCTATGTAAGCAGAGTCTGGATATGCTCTCCCCTGACATCTAACGGTGAGCTGTGGAAAAAGACTTCTGAAGCTGATCTCGTTTGCATGGACATACCCACCCTGCCTAGGCGCTCAGCATGATGGGATTGTTTGCCCAAATGATCACTTGTGGCTGGCATTGGATCCCCAGTCTCCTTTTTATTGGGGCAGGAGTAATAAAGGGTTGCTATCCTTGTTGTGTGTGTAACCCTTCTGCCCATCTAAGTTGGCAGCACCAAGGGCCGGGTTCTGTATCTAGGGGTTCCGTTTCAATAACACAATGCAAAACCATCTCGAGCCCCCACCCAGTGACCTGGGACAATTACATACCACCCCCTGGGTGCCTCTAAGAGGCAATACTTCCCCTCTCGCAAGCACGGAGTCTGAGTGTAACAGAAAATGTTTAATAACATGAGATAAACGACATCAGCATTAAATTGGAAAAACACCACCAACAGGATTCATAACACAAACCATGAGCAAAAAAAAACCCACCCCAGCAAGTTGGGCTGTGTCCTTTCCCTTGGGTTCTTGAAACCAGCAACCCAAGGATCACCAAAGTCCTAAAAGTCCAACAACCCCCCAAAGTCTCTGTCCCTGGTCAGTGCAGCCCCAGAGTTCGGGGGGGGGGGGGCACGCAGGGTGTTAAGGGGCACCTTACATGATCCGAGGCCAACAGGGTTCCGCCACAGCCTTCACCACGAGCCGCTCCACTCCACTAGCTGTCCCGTGAGCTGCTCCCGCCGTCCCATGAACTGCTCTGGCAGCTGCTCCACTCTGCTCACCGACCTGTGAGCCGCTCAGCTCTGCTCCACTTCAGCCATCCCTTGGGCCGCTCCCACAAGGCTCCACTCTGCTCTGCTCTGCCAGCCACTCCGCTCCGCTCACCGACCTGTGAGTCGCTCAGCTCCACTCCAACCATCCCCGCAAGGCTCCACTCTGCTAGCTGCTCCGCCAGCCACTTAGCAATATAGCTTCAGGCTCCCCCACTAGTTATCACAGCCTCAGTGATCTCAGCTCTTAATAACTTTAGCTCTTTTGTTATTTCAGCTCTTAGCAATTTCAGCTCATAGTAGGGGAGCCCCAGTGCTAGTGCACCATTGGCCCAAAGTGAATTCAGCTCAGCAGTCTGTAACTAGACTCCTAATGGAATCAAAGTTAGCTCTGATATTCAACAGTGGAGAGAGGAGGTAGTGCAATTGGTGTTTCAACCCCTCAGAAAGGGCCCATACTATCAGGTACAAATACCTGTCCACATCCTCTCTCTATTCACTGGAGTTTGTAACCCATGCCCCTTGTCAAGCAAGTGCTACTTAGGTAAAAGGGCTCTCCCGAACTCTCTCCTTGAGTTCTTCTCATGGTTTTTGGTGTGAAATCTGTGATTAAAAGTCCCTTGCAGTGTGATGTCTAGCAGTCAGTTGTGAAAAAAAATGAAATATTAATGTATGAGTCCCAACCAGATCTAGACCTAGCTTTATCCACAGATCACGTGGTATGGCTAAAGATTGTAGCAGGCAGTTGTCACACAGAAGTTGATTTATTACAATTTCTGATCAATTATTCAACATCTGAGTGCCAGAAAAGCCATACAGCACAAAATGTGTTTAACAAAAACAAACAGTAACTGGGGTCATCTTGGAGTTTGGAATCACAATCCAATCTCCTTTTAATACAATACCTTCCAGGGTATACAGTTCATTTGTGGTTCTCTGAAATGGAATTCTTGTCCATTGTTGTGTTTGGCCATTTTCCCAATTGTCAAATTTTATAACATTCCCTTAAGAGGTCATCTTGCTAAGAACCAATCCTTAAATGCACCAGAGCTAATACTTCCAAATCTGATTTACATACTGTATTCTGTTATTAAGTAAGAGGTAGTTATGGAAGCTGAAGTTATAACAAAGACTATGAATGTCTCCGACTGTCGCTCTTAATCATGGCCCCAGTTCCGAAAAAACAACACAATAAAACCGGAGTCCTATTTCTTTATTCCAAGCTGGAGTATTCCGGCAACCAGCCTGCTTTGAACACTTTAATTTTTTCGAAGAAAATGCGTTGGTCCCCTAGAGCATCCAGGTCATATTGCCTTTCCTGTGACATGTGCAATAGTAAAATGTGATGGTTGAAGTCTCCACCCTAGTTTCTGGATTTTAAGTGGTAACACAGTAGATTTATTATAATGGATATGTGACTTAGGGGGTTAAGATCAGACATTCACTTCCTCAAACATATATATGAAATAAAAGGATCTATTGCCTATGCATGGCCAAGAACTTCCCTTTCAATTTAAGAATAATATCTTTCAGTGTTTTATAATTTCACTCCCATTTGACACTTTTTTCTGTTCAGTCTTCAGTTTTGAAATATTCACCTAAGAAAACCAGAGGTTCCCCTGAAGAAATGCAATTCTGGTACAATTGCTGGTCTTGGTGCTTTAGGAACAGCTTTCACCATCTTAGGAACAGCTGATTGTATTAAACCTGATCGAAAGTGTCACAAATATTGGTATTTCATTTCAGTCTAAAACAACTTTTAATTTCATTGGACATTCAAGCGTCTTTCTTGAAATTGATCAAAAATTTCCTTCAGTCTTTCTTGCAGTTAGTCCTCATTATCAGCAAAGATAACCAAGACATCCATATATCAAACAGCTCCAGGTAAACTACACTTGAGGTAAACTATTTAGTACTTGTTGATAGATGTTTGGCTGCATGTGTGTGTGTATTCTTTCAGAGTGCTGTCCCAGCTCTGTGCAGATAGCAGAGATAGCAGACTTCAATTGAACTGCCCAATAAATCCACCGACTCCGTTTTTAGCAAAGGTATCCAGACAGGTTTATTGTCAATGAGGCATGGTCCTACTATCTCTCAGACTTTACAGGACCGCTAACACATGTATGCCCATTACAATGGACCAGCTTAGTGAATGGCGGGACTCTCCATTCCCCCCTAGGGCAGACCATGATACCCCCCAGAGATACCTCTTTATACCCCAATACAAACAAGTTATGTACTGCCCCTCTGACGTACTTAGGTGCCACCCTCTGATGTATCTAACCACTACCCATTATCTTATAGCTGTTGGTTCAATCAAAACTTCTCTATCCATCATGCTGTCATCCTGACCTTATTTTTAGGATGGGTCAGCGTGTTCCTCTTATCTTTGGGGAATGTGTTGGTATCATGGTGTTCTGGTACCATCCTTCTGGAATGTGTTGGCATGAGTGTTCTGTGCCCACCACCTCTTAGGAATGTGTGTTTTTGCTATATCAGCCCTGTTCTTCCCAGATTCTGTGAGCAGGGCCTGCCTCTGGCTCACAGTTTAACTTTGCTTTATATCAGCAAAGCTTTGACCACTAATTTAGCCCAGGCCTCATGCCTGATACCAGGCTTCTGATACAAGGGCTTATGTTTCAGGCCTTCTTCCTACTACAGTACTGAATCCTTTTTATAGGCCTCAGGAGCACTGTAAGGTCCAAAATGAATTTTAAAGACTCTGTAACAGACACAGTGAATTAAAATGGCGGATTCTTGGATTCAGGTCATTACACAACTTGCCAGACACCTTCCCAACATCAAGTTTAACAAAAAATTTTCAGTGGTTCATGGCATGGAGAATATTTATCTTTTGTAAGTACAGAGTCACACTCTCTAACCACAGGTTTATTGAGTTTTCTTAAATTTGGTCTTCTCAAAGTCTGATCTCTTCATTGTCATTTCTGACACCCATTCTGTCCCCTTCCTATGGGGAGCTGCCTGGCCGAACCCTGAGCCTAGGAGCTGGACATGCTAGGCGCTTCCGGGAGCCGCCCAAGGTATGCGCTGCCCCGCCAGAGCCCGCACCCCTCACCCCCTGCTGCCCTCCAAGCCCCTCATCCCCAGCCCCACCCCAGAGCCCGCACCCCCAGACAGAGCCCTCAGCCCCTCCCGCACCCCAACCCCATGCCCCAGCCCGGTGAAAGTGAGTGAGGGTGGGGGAGAGCAAGAGATAGAGGGAAGGGGGATGGAGTGAGTGGTGGTGGGGCTTCAGAGAAGGGGCGGGGCAGGGCCGTGGCCTCGGGGAAGAGGCAGGGCAGGGGGGTGGGGAAAGGGTGTTCAGGTCTGTGCAATTAGAAAGTTGGCAACCCTATATGTCTCTGTGTGGGCTGCAGCCAGTCAGCCAATCAGACATACCTTGGCTCTCACCAGCATTGGGTATATTGCAGGGTGACTCCAGCATACCTCCAGTCTGGGATCTTCCCCCAGAAATGTATGTCTGGTACTGCCCAGCCCTCTCCTGAACAATACAAACTGATATAAAGTCAATTTTATTAATAGAAATGATATGCACAAATCTTGTTCTCCCAAATGGAGTTTCCCAAACAAACTTCCATTCACATAATAAAACAAGTTAATTAACTACAAAGAAATAGATTTTAAGTGAATACAAGTTATGAGGCATAACAGTCAGAAATGGTTACAAGACAAATAAAGATAAAACACAACTAGTGCCTAACTTAAACTATGTTAAATTCAAAGCCAAGTTTTTATCATCACAGGCTCTAACAGTCTTACTGGTCAAACTTCTGAGGCCAGGACCCGTTCTTCTGTTTAATGGCTGCTTCCTTTGTTCCTTCTGGTGCAGTGAATCAATGGGCAGAGAGAGTAAGACAGGAGGACCCGGGGGCATGGAGTGCTTGTCCCTCATTTTTATAGTATCAGTCCCCTTCTTGGAAAACATTTCCAGATGAGATTCAGGAAACAGAAAGTCTCCAGGAAAGGATGTTTCCTGCTATTTTTCCTCACCTGTTTGAGGTTTCTTTGTCCACCCTTCCTGCTTCATGACTCTGATTACTGCTTAAATGCAAATTAGGCAGAGCACACATTTCTTTGTTTGAAACGGATGTTTGCTAACCTCAGTTTGGAACATGTGTTAAGATCACCATACAGTGGAATCTTATAACTTCACAGACAATGTTGACGCACACATTTTAGCAGGAAATATTGACCAGCGAATTTTATGAATTTTCAGGTGATACCTTACAAGACATATTTTGTACAGAGATTATAACAACAGTGTGTAGGATGTGGACACAGGAGTACCTTCTGTCACACCCGCCTACATCTGAGCTCATAAAATAAGCTCCTCTGCCTCTGAGTCAATGCTATAAGAGAGCTCACACTTTCCCACATCAATCTTGGGACTCTTTTACTTAGGAGTTTCTTTATTTTCTTCCTTTCTGCAAGCTTTAGCATGGTGTCTTCCCCCCCCCCCTTTTTTTTCTTTTTTTTTTTACTGTATGTTCATTTAGCACTCCTTTTCCCACATTTATCTTATGAATGCATAGACTGGCCACAATACTAACAAATACCATTATCATTTACTGTGCATTTAATGCATATGCTGAAGATTTATTTTATTTATTAAAACAACTGTTAGCTGTGAGCCTGCTCTGTGTAAATGCTCTGATCTGCAGACACAGCAGAAAGAATTCTACATTCTGCCTGCGCTGACTCAGACAGTCCTGCCATTGCTGCTACCATTTTCTATATTTAAACTCAACTGTGATGGCTAGAATTTTTCCCTAAATTATTTATGCTTTTGTGTCTGTCCAAGCCACTCCCCCTTCTCTTACCATCTCTTGCATTTCCTATTAGCCACATACAGCGTGCCATAGTCATCTCCTGCCTGGATCACCTCTGCTGGATACAGGGATTCCCATCCTCACTGCGGGCAGCCTGGCTTCCATCCCATTGGGAACAGTCTTGTGTCTACATGCAAAGGTGACAGGGAAATGGCAGGCATCTTGGCTGAGATCAGCTGGTGGCTTCTGTCCTGCTGAGGAAAATAGGAGATAGTGGCCATTTTTTCATAAAAGCAAAAACTATGAGAGGGCCCCAGATTTTCCTGGGAACATGGCAACTTTAAAAAAAAAAGCATATAGGTTCACGAGACTCATGTGTGATTGGGCTACTTTGAGACTGTCCAGTCATTGCTCTTAATGCAGATCCTGTGCTGCTGGGCACTGACTCTGCTGGTAACAGCAATGGGGGTGGAGCACAGTGCTCTTTGTATTCTGTTCTGTCTCTCATTGTAGGTGCTGATGAGCTGAGGCTGGCGGATGGAGGCAGCCACTGTGCCGGGAGAGTGGAGGTTAAACACCAGGGTCAGTGGGGGACAGTGTGTGATGATGGCTGGAACATGGCAGCTGTTGGAGTTGTCTGTAAGCAGTTGGGATGTGGAGCTGCTGTCAGCGCCCATCGTGATGCTCATTTTGGAGAAGGATCTGGACGGATATGGCTGGATAACATTGTCTGTCGTGGTACTGAGTCTGCTGTCTGGGCATGCGAACACAACAGTTGGGGTGATCATAACTGCAAGCATAAAGAGGATGCTGGCGTGACCTGTTCAGGTAAGGAATTGGCCAATTCAGTCCTAAAGGCAATTCCTCTGAGAGAAAAAGGCTTAAACCCAGAGGTGTCATGGGCCTGTGACCCTAATGAGAAATTAATTAAAACTAGAGTAAGTTCTGTAATTATTATCCATCTTACTGGATAGTTTAAAAACCTTGGGTGATTCCTATCAAACGAGAATTCCTATCTCTGAAGGGTTTTCATTATCCCACTCTTCATAGTTTCAATGCCATGTCTTTCATTTTCCTTTTAATGGTGGCAGAGGGGTGTTTAGCCCAGGTGCACGAGGCTGAACCATGGACCTGCGGGTCCTCACAGGGAGAAGACCCTGATCTGTCCGGCAACTTCTCTGCACTGCAGGGCTGAACATCTTTGTGGTGCAGTTCACTTAGCCAGGTCCAGTGCTGCCTGCTGTACAGGGCACTGTGGCTGATTCCTAGAAACCGAGAGCAGAGACAGGATGAAAGGCAACCACATGATCGTGGGGAGAAGGGGAAAGGGAAGAGGCAACTAATGGCCCTCTCCCTACCCACACAGATTTGTAGCTGCAGGATCAGATTTCCCCCATTTCCCATCCAGCTCCATTGATGGGAACTGGAGGAAGATTATAAGAAAGTAGGACTTCCCTCTATCCCCTTAATAGTGTCCCCCCTGCTCTCCCTTCCCCTTTTATTCTCCCTCCCATTGGAATCCCATCCATACCTTCTTCAACAGATGTCCACCTGGTACTATACTTCCCCTCCCTGCTCTGCTTCCTTAAGCATGTAATTCCTGTTGCAAGGGAAATTACAAAAGTAATAATAAATAATTCTTATTTGGAACAACAATTTAGAATTTCAAAATGTCTGTGTAATGGGAATGCTGAAATTTAATTTCAACCTTATGGAAACATTTTTGTTTCAACTTTATCTGCTCAACTATTATGTATTATATATAAAATAAAAAGTTTAAGTTAAATGTTTTGATAAGGCTGAAATGAAATATTTTGACCTTATCAAATCTTTCTGATAACTTTTCATCTAAAATTTTGACAAAATGTGTCTATTTCTGCAGAAAGTTTTGATTTTGTCAAAACCAGCTTTTTCAGATGGAAATCTGTTCCATCATAAAAACATTGAGCAGCTCTACTCTTTCCCCTAGGTGTCTTAATTTGTGCCTCCCTATTCTGTTCTCTCTCTTCTCCTCTTCCTGTGTATGGGATATATATCTCTGTATCTTCAATTCCCTCCCTCTCCCTGCCCTGAAGGTCTCGTTTTCTCTCCCCCAACCCCATGCGTGGTCTTCATCTCTCTTCAGAGCATAGAGTAATAGAGATGAGGACTCCTTGGTAGAAATTATATCAGACTACTCCCTGCCCCAAGGAGTGAGATTGACGGACACCTCAGGAAGGAAGGAAGTATGAAAGAGGAGGGTACCAAGGGAGCGGGAGAGTGGAAGACAGATGAAAGAGTAGAAAATAGAGGAAAAGTAGAAATGCAGGGAAAGAAGAATGGAGTCAAATCATTCTCCTTTATCTGGATCAGCTGTTAGTCTTGCATTTCCATTTGATTGGCTGAAGTTTAAGCCACTTGGCTCATATTGGGTGTACACAGATAAAACAGTCCATTTGCAGGTTCCATAGGAGGCTTGGACCGTGGAGAGCTCAGCGTTCCTCTGTCAGTGTGAGCAAGTAACTGAACACTTCCTCAGAGTTGGTTCCCTGAGATGTAACTAGCAAGGAAGAGCTCAGCTGCCGCTCAAACAGGCAGAGAGGAAGCACTGAGCAATTGCCCTTTGCTGCCCTGCTGTTCCCCTCAGGGGTTCCCTCCTTGCTAGGGCTGGATTAACCTAATACAGGAGCCTAGGCTCACCAGCCTCTGAAGCAGTATCACTCTGTGTGCGGTGGTGGTAGAAAGAGTCAAGTATGCATGAGCTTTCTGAAGAAATAGTGGGTCCCTGCCATTGCCACTGGGGCATCAGGCTGGCTAGAACCTCCCTTATTCCCCACTCCCTCTCTTCAGGTAGGCTGGGGTCTGGTCCAGGACAAAGGTGGTCTCAGGTCCCCACCAATCCAGGACAGGACCCTGTTTGTGTGGAGGACAGCCACCACACACAGTCACCTGACACAGCCCTTTGCTCTGGGACATGGGGGGTGCCATACACAGGGCCCTCTGCTCCAGTAAGTTGAGGAGCAATGGCAGGCTGGAGGCCCCCTCCATTCTAACCCCTGCCCCTCCCCAAAGAGCTTTAGGGCAGCAGCATCAGAGGCAATGGGCTTGACCCGGTTGAAGAGCAAGAGTGACAGCGCTAACTCACAACTGCTGCAAGGGGGTAGCATAAGTGATCTCTGTGGAGAAGGGAGGTCCCTTGGTACCTTATGATCCAACCACAGAGGACCCTTGAAAAGAGTTTTTTTAACACGGTTTGCTTGAATAAATTTCTGTCAATGGAGCAAGGATTCCTTCAGAGCCCTGCCTCATTCTAAATGCATCAATACATTGAATTAGATGGAGTTTTAAAAAAAATTATTAGTACAGTTCCAAGTTGTTACATATACAGATACAGTGATGATAAAATATTGGAGATTATTATTAAAACATCTTTATCATTATTAAAATATTAGTGTACATGAGCAAAATACATTTCCATGGCCTTATAACTCAGCCAAATCAGAGTGGATCATCACCCTTTATACCAACTATATTCTCTCCAAATTTCAAGTTTTTTGTCCTATTCCACTGAGATGCCAGAACTGTTCTACAAGCTCAAAAGTGTACTTATTTCACTGCTTTCTTTCTCAAAAATACCTTGCTCCATCTTTTTAAAAGATTCACATTTGACAGAGGACAGACCTGGAAAATTTCAGGCCAAAAGGTGGTAGTTTAACAATGCTATAAGCAACAGAAAAGGTGTTTTATGATGCAAAATGCTTAGGCAACATTGAGTAGAGGCACAAGTTATACACACTGCTAAGAATGCCAATGGCTGCTACCCCAGCAATGAAGTCTACCCACTTATAAAGCTGTACCTTCACAGAAAAGCAGGAACTGCCATAACAGATAAAAGGTCTCCTGCCTGTTTGAAAGTATCTCAGTGCTGGTATACAAGAAAGTAAACTTAATTTTAGTCAAGTGTGAGGGAGATTATAGGATGTCAATGTAACTAACACATGGATTTATTCACGGTCTAGGACGCCTTGAGCCCCAGCTGATTGGAGGGAACACTGCCTGCTCAGGACGTGTTGAAATAAGACACGGAGACACATGGACCACAGTCTGTGATTCACACTTGGACCTCCAAGCCGCCAGTGTTATCTGTAATGAATTAGGCTGTGGAACAGTTGTATCCACCCCAGGAGGAGCGCACTTCAGTGAAGGATATGGGTCAATCTGGTCTGAGAAGATCCATTGCTTGGGGAATGAAACACACCTTGTGTACTGTCCCAGAGCACTGCATCCTAATGAGACATGTTCACACTCGAGTGATGCCAGCATTGTATGCTCCGGTAAGGGTTCAAAGTGATGGCTTTAAAATAACTGTAATGTGTCCTACAGCTGGGGTGCTCAGCAGCTCTCTAAACAGATCACATATTCATCCATATTTTTCCCCTGAGAACCCACAAGCCTTTGCATTACTGGTTACAGTGATACTTCAACAGACTCCTGACTGCTAGGAGGGATGACTCCACTCTCTTCCTCTCCCAGTGCTCTAGTTGCCAGGAGAGGATCAAGAAGAGCATTATTGTCTCTATCCCTTGTCCTTCTGTTGAAGTGGAACAGTTCTGCTCTCCTCTTCCCTACTGAGTGTGGTGTTCCAGCAGCGCTCTCACTCACACTCTGTCTCTTCCTGTCCCCTCACCTCTGCCACAAGGTGCATGTTATTCAGGGCTTCTTGGATGCTAAGCATGCCCTACTCTGCCATGTTTATAAAGGGAGTGATATTGTGTAAAGGTCAAAACAGAAAACCAAGAATTGGGAGACCTGATTTATTTCCCGCTCCGACACTGACTCTGTCACTCAATCTTTGTTGCAGTTTACTCATATGGAAAATGGGGCTAATAACACTTCCCCCTCTCCATCCTATTGTGAGGTTTAATCCATTAATTTTTATAAAGAGCTTTGAAATCCTTGGACGTATGGTGCCAGAGAAGCACAAAGTATTATTAATTTAAAAACTTGCACGATAGAGTTGCTAGTTGCAGTCACCTTTATTTGCTACTGCCCTGTAACTGTCTCTACTACCCATTGATACTGATGTAAATGTTATGAATAATTGTGTACAAAAAGTCTACCAAAAATTAAGATTTTGCATCCAAAATTGCAGGAAATGCTAACAGTAAGGTTGCTCATGCAATCTTAACTCTGCCCCCTTATGCTTTATCATATAATATTTAATTACATGATCACATGCTATTGTTTCCCATGCTATCTTGCCTCATCTATTGTGTGTGTTGTCCCTTTGTCTCACACTTTTGTGCTTCATAAACTCACCTGGCTCCTATAACATTCCCATATTATTATTGTTATTTAACAGTTATGTTTAGGGCCCTACCAAAATCACGGCCATAAAAAACACGTCACGGACCATGAAATCTGGTCTCCCACTGTAAAATCTGGTCTTTTGTGTGCTTTTACTCTATATTATACAAATTTCATGGAGGAGACCAGTGTTTCTCAAATTGGGGTCTTGACCCAAAAGGGAGTTGCAAGGGGTGGTTGCAATATTAGTTTAGGAAGGTCATGGTATTGCCTCCCTTCTGCAGTGCCTTCACAGCCAGTTGGCCAGAGAGCAGTGGCTGTTTGCCAGGCACTCAGCTCTGAAGTCAGCGCCCCGCCAGCAGTAGCACAGAAGTAAGGGTGGCAATACTGTACTATGCAACCCTTACTTCTGCACTGCTGCCTTCAGAGCTGGGCAGCTGGAGAGTGACAGCTGCTGACTGAGGGCCAGCTCTTCAGGAAGCAGTGCAGAAGTAAGGGTGGCAATACCACACCATGCCATCCTTACTTCTGCACTGCTACTGGCAGCGGCTCTGCCCTCAGAGCTGGACTCCCAGCCAGCAGCCACTGCTCTCCAGCTGCCCAACTCTGAAGGCAGTGCCGCTGTCAGCAGCAGTGCAAAAGTAAGGGTAGCAGTACCACAACCCCCCTGCTCCCCGACTCCTTTTTGGGTCAGGATTCCTACAATTACAACACTGTGAAATTTCAGCTTTAAATAGCTGAAATCATGAAATTTATGATTTTTAAAATCCTATGATTGTGAAATTGACCAAAATGGACCGTGAATTTGGTAGGGTCCTAGTTATGTTGCAGTAATGTCTAAAAGTTGCAACCAGGTTGAGGCCCCATTGTGCTAGACACTACACAGACATAGAGAAAATAACAATCCCTGACACAAAGAGCTCACAGTCCAAGACATAACAGGGGGATGAGACAAGCAAGATACGAATGGGAGGAGATGGTAATAAAAATAGTGTGCGCACAATTTTGTACCATTATTCATAGGCTGTGGAGCCAGAAGGGCCACCCAGACCATGGTCTGACCACTTTTTGGCCAGGCCAAACCTGAGTGGTGCCATGACCCTGTGTGGCAGGTTGCAATGCTGTTCACTCACATTAGGAGGGTGTGAGTATAGGGGCTCATGGGCCATAGGGGCTGCTGGTAGGTGAGGGGCACCAGAGAGGGGAAGAGAAGGGTCAGGTGGGGGAGGGGGCTAATCTGTGTTTCCTGCACACACACTTTAATGGCACTCTGTAGCCCATGTTACAGGACAGTAATGACAACTCACCAGTTGCCTTACCATTGTCAGGTTGCATGTTGCTCTATGAATTATGGAAAAGGTGAGTTTTGAGGAGGGACTTGAAGGAGGATTAGATGATGGTGTTATGGATTTTGACTGGGAGTTCTTCCTACTCAAGGGAGGATCATGCAGAGATGTTTAAGGGAGAAGCAAGAGATGAAGGCTGCCTTCATTGACAGAGCAACAGTGGGAGTTGTTAGCTTGATAAGTAGAGTTAAGCAGATAATTGATTTTTTCAGTTCAACGACCAAAAATAAACACCTGAAAACTAAACAAAATCAAATTTAAAAACATTGTTTTGGGCCAAATGAAACATTTTGTTCGTCCCAAAATAATTTTATTTCAGTTTTTTGTTTAATTTCATTTTTCAATTTTTTTCACACTTTTGTGGGTTTTTAAAACAAATATAGCTAAATTTCTAAGCAAAATGTCATTTTGAAATGAGAAGTCAAAAAATTTTCTGAAACTATTAAGCAAATGCAAATCAGCAATTTCCTGTGCAGACAGGACTATAAGGCTTTGAGCAGTGAGTCAAAGATAGCAAAATGGTTCCTGGGATTGCAGGTGGGGAATCAATCAAGGTGGAAAAGGAGAGTTGCTTGGCTAAGAAAATGGCGGATTTGAAGGAACAGAACATGAATGTGTAGTGGAGGAAGTCAGCCTGGCTATAGGATTTCCACCAGAGATGCTCCGCTGCAGGAGAATAGGAGTGCTGGGGCTGAGGCAGGGCTGGGGGTTGGCAGGCCGGACCTTGCAGAGGGACAGTGGGCCTAAAGAGTCAAAGGTGCAGGAAGCAACCACCATGTCGCTGGGGGAAAGAAAAGAGAGGAGAGGCTAAGCAGGTCATTGAGATTGATGGACTGGAAATCAAGTAAGGATCAGACAATGAGGCAAGAAGGAGGAGACTGGTGGACAATGCTGGAAGTGACCAGGTGATGGCCAGAGTCAGGGAACAGCAACAGCAATATGCAAATGAGAACTATGCTTGTTGAAGACCAGGTTGAGTGAATGTCCCTTTAGGGGAGGGGGAGAGCTGATCCAGGGCTGTAGGTCAATGCAGAGGGGAGGGCAAGGAGACAGGCAGCTAACAGGTTAGAAATTGAGCTTGTTTCAAATTTTTTAACAAATCCTTCTTTCATTGGAAAATATTAATTTGTCAAAACTCAAACTGCGGGAAAGGTTGGTTTTGGCAAATTTTCTTTTTTAAAACAATTTTGAAGAAAGTTTCAAAATTGTTGAAATGTCCCATTTTGATATTTTTGAAATGGAAAATTCAAGTTTTGGGGTCAAAATGATTTTTTTTGTTTTGAAAGCAAGTGACTTTATAGTACCTTTTTACATTTCAATGTGTAAATCATAACTAAACATTTAGACATTATGAAAACTGATCTAAAAATGTTTCAATTCACCTGATCCAAAAAAAAAATATGGATATTCAGTTTGTGAAAAAATTTGAAATTTCAGCATTTCATTCCAGTTCAGTATGGGAAAATTTATCAAAATCTCAAACATTCGTGAACAGGAAAATTGTTTCCCTTCAAGCTCTAGTCAGATGGGCCATTAACATTGGCGATAAAGTCTCCGGGCATGAATGTGGAAGATTGTGATAAGAGGAAGAGAGAGATCCAGGAGCTGAAATCACAGAGAAAGGCTGATGAGGAGGAGCTGGGTAGGCAGCAGCTGACAGTAACATAGAGGGGGAGAGGAGAGAAGAATAGGTTGGAGTGCTGCTCAAAGGAGAAGAAAATGTGAGAGCAGAGAAGTCCAACACACTCAGCTTGTTTCTTTGCGGATGATTCAGGGCTGGGATTGTGAGAGGCGGAGAGGCCTCTAAAACTGCAGTTGCAAAGGCAATGTCAGATGGAGGGATGCAGGTCTCTGTGAGAGACAGGAGCTGGAGTGAGTGAGTGATGAAAAGGTTGTGGGTGTTTGTGATCTTTTTAGGGATGCAGTGGGCATTCTAGAGACAACAAGAGGAGGAGGGAAGGAAGGGGGCTGGACATGAGGTTAGGAATGGTGGCATGAGAGGGGATGATGGGGATGGGTGTGGAAGGTGGAGACGATGGGAATGAAGGGGGTCCAGGATTGGAGAAGTTGTAACCGGAAACCAAGAGGAGGAAGCAGAGGAGGATGTGGGATCTGGATGGAAGTTGGTGGTCAGGCTCAAGCTCAGGCTTTTCGGAAGAATCACAGCTGGAGGGGTGCACACAGGGGCCCAGTGGCTAACTGGACTTCTTGATCCACATTTATTTTTTTTATTTAAAAAAAATAGCCTCTTCCCCAAAACACACTGTGTTAAAAGAAAGTAACTTAGGTTACAAGTTGAGCACTTGAAAGCTAGGAAATGCCAGAGTTAATGTGACCTGGGCAATCCCCATATGTGTGTAGATTATGATACAGATTTTATTTATGTGATCACTTACTATTTTTCCACAGGAAAACACTGTCTCCTCTGATCTCCCTTCTCCTTGTTCTCAGGGTACGGCGGGTACAGACTGGCAAACGGCAGCACAGGGTGTTCGGGGAGAGTGGAGCTTCTCCACGGAGGTACCTGGGGAACTCTCTGTGACTCCCAGTGGGATTTACAGGCTGCCCACAGCCTCTGCCAGCAGCTTGACTGTGGATTCGCCCTGTCAATTCCAGCAGGGCAGCTCTTTGGCAAAGGAGATGGGCCTGTCTGGAACGGCACATTTGGCTGTGAGAGGAACGAATCCCGCCTGAGGGACTGTCCTGTTACTGCGCTGGGCACAACTGAGTGTCCCCCTGGGAGCGAAGCCAGCGTGGTGTGTTCAGGTGAGCTGCAGTGGGAAAGGAAAGAATTGGGGATTGGGGAACATCCTCAGCCAGATCTTCACAGTGTGTCAATCGGCCAAGCTCCATTGGGCTCAGTGAGGCTATGTTGATTTACACCAGGTGGGGCCCTGGCCCCTAAATTGGCGCCCTGTCCCTGCACCAGCCAAGTCTGCTGGAACTGATCCCTCTGTGAAATGCTTGTGGTGCCTTGAGTATGGACTGTACCAAGGAAACCAAATTCTGGTCCCTTGTCCTCCCTTCGCACTAAGTAAGATGGATCAAGTATCAGTTTGTGAATGTGCTGGTGTGGAATAGCCCCACAGCCCCCACAGAGTAACTGCTAGTATTGAATATGAGCAACAATCCCTTCCTGTTCCCCACTCCCCTCCCAGTCGTTGCCCTTAACTCTGATCACTGCGCCACCTCGACACTCACTTTTCCTCGTGCTCAGGGTGCCCGGGTGGCAAGTTAGTGAATGGCACCGAGTGCTCCGGGAGAGTGGAGATTGGACATGGAGACACATGGGGAAGCCTCTGTGCCTCCCACTGGGATTTGCAAGATGCCAACGTCCTCTGCCATCAGCTGAACTGTGGCTACGCCGAGTCGATCCGGGGAGGAGTCCATTTCGGGGAAGGGAACGGAACCGTATGGAGTGACGCTTTTCATTGTGAAGGGACTGAATCCTGCCTGTGGGATTGTTCTCGCATGGCCCTGGGCAACCCAGCCTGCTCCCCCAGAGACACGGCCGGGGTTATTTGCTCAGGTAAGTTTAACATAGACTGTATATGTTAGTTACAGTGCAGTGTACTGCCCAGATTAGGATCATCATGAGTAGTCCCATTGACTACTGTACTTAAGGTAAGTAGGGGTATCGGTATGTTGCTCTCCTTGTTTAAGTTCCTCAGATCAGAGACTCCTCTGGGTGCAGTGAGGGATGGCAAGGTGGATCCCAGCACTACGCTAGCGTGAACCGGAAAGAATGGCTCTGTGCGATAAACTTGGGGTTTGTGATTCACAGATTCCCTCAGTCCCAGCAGGGCTGACTCAGCCCTTCATCAGGTTGAGGTTGGTGTTGCAGAAGCAACCTATACACAGAGATCTCATCCAAGCTGTGGGGCCATTACAATCCCATTTCACTCTGGAAAAGTAGGTGTTTGCCCTGGTGTTCCTGGCCAAAATGTCCCCCTCCCCGTCCATCCCGGGTTGTGTGCTGGTGGACTGCAGCCCTCAGCTGCAGAGTTTGCTCAGTGGCTGTGTAGGTTGATAGATCATTAATTCCCCACAACACTTCATAGAAATAGTCACTTCTTTTCCAAAGATCCCGGTTTTCAGATGGCTCCAGAGCCAGCTGGGAACTTTCACAAAGATGCTGCTCTTAGTGAGAGCAGCTGGTGCTTTGATGAAGATCCTCCTCTACAATGCAACACAAATACTCAGGGGTCCTTTTTCCTGCAGGCTTCTCCACAGATTTTCCCTCATCCAATGTCAAAAACTTCCTCATAGAATATCACGGTTGGAAGGGGCTTCAGGAGGTCATCTAGTCCAACCCCTTGCTCAAAGTAAGACCAATCCCCAGATAGATTTTTGCCCGAGATCCCTAAATGGATCCCTCAAGGATTGAACTCACAATGCTGGGTTTAAGCCAACCAATGCTCAAACCACTGAGCTATCCCTCCCCAAAAATATATGGAGATATACCTATTGTGATGGGTTGGATCACAGAACCCTCCTTGGGAGCTGCCACCTGATGTACCAAGACTACCCCTGCTCCTGTTTTCCCTGCCAGCTCAGAACTCCAGCACCCTGTCTTGCTGAGCCAGACACTCCCGTCTGCTCCAACACAGACCCAGGGTCTGAATAACTTGCCCCAAAGCTGCAAGTTTACCTGAAAACAGGTCACAGAAGTGTGCTTGTCTTTAGCACTCCGATGCCCAACTCCCAATGGGGTCTAAACCCAAATAAATCCGTTTTACCCTGTATAAAGCTTATGCAGAGTAAACTCATAAATTGTTTGCCCTCTATAACACTGATAGAGAGAGATGCACAGTTGTTTGCTCCCCCAGATATTAATACATACTCTGAGTTAATTAATAAGTAAAACTTGATTTTATTAAATACCGAAAGTAGGATTTAAGTGGTTCCAAGTAGTAACAGACAGAACAAAGTAAGTCACCAAGCAAAATAAAATAAAATGTGCAAATCTATGTCTAATCAAACTGAATACAGATAATCTTACCCTCAGAGATGCTTCAGTAAGTTTTTTTTCTCAGGCTGGACACCTTCCTGGCCTGGGCACAATTCTTCCTCCAGGTACAGCTCTTGTTCCAACTCAGGTGATAGCTAGGGGATTCTTCATGCTGGCTCCTCTCTCTCCTCTCACCTGGTTCTGTTCCACCTCTTTATATATCTTTTGCATAAGGTGGGAACCCTTTGTCCCTCTGGGTTTCCACCCCCCCTTCCTGGAAAAGCACCAGGTTAATGATGGATTCCATTTCAGGTGACATGATCACATGTCACTGCAAGACTTCATTACCCACTTGCCAGCACACACATATACAGGAAGACTCACAGGTAAAAAACCAGCCATCTGCAGACAATGGTCCTGGTTAATGGGAATCATCAAGCTTCCAAACCACCATTAATGGCCCACACTTTGCATAATTACAATAGGCCCTCAGAGTTATATTTTATATTTCTAGTTTTAGATACAAGAATGATACATTTATACAAATAGGATGATCACACTCAGTAGATTATGAGCTTTGTAATGATACCTTACAAGAGACCTTTTGCATGAAGCATATTCCAGTTACATTATATTCACTTATTATCATGTTTTTAATAAAACCATATAGACTGCACAATGTCACACCTGTATTTCATAGAACTGGAAGGGTCATTGAGTCCAGCCCCCTGCCTTCACTAGCAGGACTAAGTACCAATTTATGCCCCAGATGCCTATGTGGCCTCCTCAAGGATTGAGCTCACAACCCTGGGTTTAGCAGGCCAATGCTCAAACCACTGAGCTATCCCTCCCCATCTTAGAAAGCAACACTGGCTGATAGATGGCAAGTTATCTGAGGGCTACCCATAGTGGCATAGGCCCAGATTTTTTAAGGTATTTAGGCATCTCTGCACTGATTTAGGAGCCTAAGTCTCATTTTCTAAAAGGATTTAGGCACTTACCAGCCTTAATCAATAGGATCCATAGGCTTCACATCCCTGAGCATTGTAGCTGTGCCAACCTAACCCCCAGTGTAGACAACAATAGAAGAATTCTTCCATTGACCTAGCTAGCACCACTCAGAGAGGTGAGTTACCTACAGCAATAGTAAAGCCTCTTCTGTCACTCCAAGAAGCATCTACAGTATGGTGATACAGTGTCATAGGTGGAATGCTGTAGCTGTGTCACTGTAGCACCTGTAGTACAGACATGACCTTAGTAAAACAAACGTTTAATGCACACTGAAAACATCGTAAATAGTATTTGGAATACTATGAATAACTTTAAAAAAATCTGTTAGACAGTAAATCTACTGGTTTTCCTTATACAGCCTTCCCCTCTTTTGTTTGTTACAAGAAGAACAGGAGTACTGGTGGCACAAGTACTCCTGTTCTTTTTGCGGATACAGACTAACACGGCTGCTACTCTGAAACTTGTTTGTTACAAACATTCAAATATAAGGTTTCAACTTAACATGTTCTGTACTTCAGCACACACATCAAAACACATTCCCCACTGATCTTCTCTCAGAGATGATTTCTCAGGCTTTGCAGTGCAGTCATAACATGTGGTGTGTGTCACCTGGATTCTTCTGAGTTTGACAAATGGCAGCACCTCAGTCGTTTCAAACACTTCAGAACTTGGTCAGCAACCAACCAGTCTGGGGATCTCAGCTGCTAGCAGTGTTCCAGCCCTTGGGTTAAGAGCTCACTGGCTCTCAGTTGCTGGTGAAACAGAAATCTGTAGCCTATATTTAATGTGGTACAGGGATTGGAAGCAGCCCTCACAGCAGATAGATCTCTCAGTCCTTCATCTATGAGCCACAGAGGCCACAGGGCTGCATTTGATATAAAAAAATTAGGTTGACCAAGCTACATCACTCCGGGGTGTGAAAAATCCAGTCCTCTGAGTGACATAGGTAAACCCACCTAACCCTTGGTATAGAGAGCACTAGGTTGAAAAAAGAATTCTTCCATAAACCTAGCTACTGCCTCTTGGGAAAGTGGATTAACTACAGCGATGGGAGAACCCCTGTCATTGGCCTAGGTAGTGTCTACACTGAAGGACTACAGAGGTGTAGTTGCAGCACTGCAGCTGTGCCGCTGTAGCCTTTCAAGTGCAGACAAGCCCTTTAATTCCACTATTTATAACCCTTCTCCCATTCCACTCTATTGGCTCAGCCCTCAAAGGGTGACTAGGGTGTGACCTGCCAGGTTGGTTGCCCACAATGTAACAGAGGCCCAGAGTATCCAGCTACAATCCATGGCCCCTCCCCACTGCTTTTCTCCCTTCCTGTCGGAGAAACAAAGTCAAATGCTGCAGTGCGAAGAATCTGTGATGTAAGTGAGGGGAGAGTACACTGGGTCCGATTCTCACTAACCCCAGCTACTCAGTGTAAAGGAGCCTTAATGGGAGAATCAGACCATATGTAACTTAGTCTGCAGAAGAGAAGAGTGAGGCGGGATTTGATAGCAGCCTTCAACTACCTGAAGGGAGGTTCCAAAGAGGATGGAGCTCAGCTGTTTTCAATGGTGGCAGATGACAGAACAAGGAGCAATGGTCTCAAGTTGCAGTGGGGGAGGTCCAGGTTGGATATTAGGAAACACAATTTCACTAGGAGGGTGGTGAAGCACTGGAATGGGTTACCTAGGGAGGTGGTGGAATCTCCATTCGTAGAGGTTTTTACAGCCCATCTTGACAAAGACCTGGCTGGGATGATTTAGTTGGTGTTGGTCCTGCTTTGAGCAGGGGGTTAGACTAGATGACCTTCTGAGGTCTCTTCCAGCCCTCATCTTCTATGATTCTGTGTAACTTTTTAATAGAAAAGAGTAGTTGACTCCCTGTCTTATGCACAACGTTAAGCCCATCCTGAGCTATGAATCACTACTAATCTGTGTATGTATATTTATTTAGGAAGTTTTAACTGGTTTACAAATCATGCTTTGGGAGCACATTGGCTCCTTTTAAATGCAAGGTGCCGTATACACTGTATAAAAAAATCTCCAATGGTAGTAAACACATGAAAGGGTTTTGGTTTCTCCCACAAGGAACTCCAACAACTTTGTGCTCACAGTGGACAAACTTTTAAAATGAAATATATATATATATATTGAAACTTTTAAAATGAAACATATATATATATTTGAGGAAAAAATGGGACCTTCTTTCCCATTGACCAGTGGTCACTCACCCCTCCAAGCATCATCTCCAGCCAAGCCAATAGCTAGAGTACATGGGAAAGGAAACTCAAGTGTTCAGAGTTGTAGACCTGGCCTGGAAAAACCCTGCTGGGTGCAGAAAAGCCTTTTTTGTATTAGCTCCTTATGAGTTTGGAGCTGAGGTGGTGATCACAGGTCACCAATGTACATTGAACAGTGAAAACAGGGCAGGGTTTTCTTTAAAGGAGCCACGTGTCCTGGCAGTGCTGGATCTGGGAATTGCAGCAGGGAAGTAGGCCAATACCCAGACTCCTGTTGTAAATCACAGCGATCTCACAGTGCTTCCGCTGTCAGTGCATTGTGTGAGCACGGAGGCCTTTTGTACTGGGACCTGATCTGCCAGGTGTTCCTGAGCACCTTCCACTCACAGTAACTCCAGAGAGAAGTGAGAGCGCTCTGCATCGTACAGGAGGGGCCCAGCTCCTCACAGGATCTGGCCTCAGAGCTGGGGAAGCCTTTCCCACCATCACCCCCTGCATTTCTGAGTAGAGAGATAAATGGAGCCCTTGAGAGAGGTTGTTCCCTGTAGCACTGCACAGCAGTGAGGGTTACCTTCCACTTGCCACAGAAAACTGTGTTTCACATCACACCTGTGCATTATTTCTAATGCAGTACCGGTGGGGAGTTTTATTCAGTGCATTTCCTGTCTCTCCATGCCCAGGTCGTTCTGAGTCGCTCAGGCTGTTGAATGGAGAGAGTCAGTGTGATGGCAGAGTCGAGATTTCCCTCCATGACGTGTGGGGCAGAGTGTTGGATGACCAGTGGGACATGAACGATGCCAGCGTGGTGTGCAGGCAGCTCCAGTGCGGAGTCGCTGAGAAAGCTTATAACCCCCCTATGTCTGAGCGAGGAACGGGCCCTGTGGGGCTGAGAAGGGTCCAGTGTGCAGGAAATGAGACTCGTCTGACTCTCTGTGACAACTCCACGTCTGAGACAGCCCAGGCAGGAATTGCTGAGGACGTCGGTGTGGTTTGCTCAGGTGACTTAGTGTGAAAATCTTATAAATATCCTGTCCTTGTTCAATGGGAACATAACCCACCCCAGGGCCTGCCTCCACCCCACCTTGTGCTGAAATCTCAGCAGTCCTTGAAACAATGTGGATCTGAAGTTCAAACTTTTGCCAATTTACAGTAAAAAATATCATATTATATACAGACCAAGCATAGCCACATTATAGGGTTAATAAAATGCAGCAACCTCCCCCCGTCTTTTCTCTCTCTATCATATATTTTTATGTATTGGAGCTGATAAAAAAAATGATGAAAAATCTTCACAATAAGATTACTGATTTTCACAGAATGTCTGTTTCCATTGAAAATGTTCAGATTTTTGTTGAAGAATCCAAATTTAGTTGCAGAAGAGAAAAAAATATTCATGGTCATCTAAATATTGTGTGGGAAAAAAGAATGAATTTCCTGAACAGTTCTAGTGTATATAGTGGCTTATTTATGTTAAAATCTTAACAAACGTGCTGTCTTGAATCAGAAAACAATAGTAAGAAAAGGAAGTCATATGTAATCTGTTTTGACCAAGACTGCCATGGATAGTGGCTCTTGGCTAGATCCCCGAAGGAACTTGGGCATTGCAAGGCCTGACTCCTAGGTGTCTTGCCATCCAATGAGATCCTCAACCCTGAGTCATGTGCCCAGCTCCCCATACAATGCATTGGGAGAGTTAGACACCTCAGAAGCCTGCAAGCTGAACAGGGAACCAGCTAAACTTGCCAGCAGTGAAATGCCAAGGAAGGGAGTAGGGCGTAGATACACAAAGTTATTTAGATGCCTAACTGTCATTGATCTAAGCGTTAGGCCTCTGACACGCTGGTCAGAGGTAGGCACCTAGCTCTGCTCAGGACTCTCAGCCATGAACTCACTTCTTTAACCCAGTAGTTAAAGCACTCAACTAGGATGTGGGAAATCCATGTTCAAATCCCTGCTCTGTCTGATTTGGAGCAGGGATGTGAAGACAGGTGAGTGCTACAGTTACTATAGGGTATGCTGGGGTGGGTCTCTCCTGCTGGAAATGTTCCACTTTGTACAAATAATTAGTCACTGAATCAGAGAAAAAGCAAGAGACTGACTCTAGCCTACTGGCCAGGGCACTTGTGTGGAATGTGAGAGAGTTAATTCCCTGCTTCAATAAATATGTAATGATTTATATATTATCTATTTATAAAGAGGCAGTTAGGTATCTATGTACCTTTGTGGATCTAACCCTCTGTCACTTAGGAAATACATCAAAGTTGCTGTTGTAATGTGACACTGTTAAATCCTAATCTTATAACTGTGCAATTTTCCTTTATTTAAAAGGGGGGACAGGAATCTGTGATGGGATTTTTTTCATTGTTCTTGGTTGTAGATGACTATTGTACAAGATAATTCTATCATTCTTTTTGATGGTATATTATTTATTTTAAGACCCCAAAGTAAAAGTAAACATAGAACCATAACACTGGTATTCCCGGTATCCTTCAAGTAACATATCCCTATATCATGCACTCTATGTTACTGCACTGAAATTATTTTCCATGCCCATTCCAACTGCAGGGTAACTAAGGCACATTAAGGGTCCATTCCTGCTCCCATTGTGTCAACGGGAGCTTCACAGTTGATTTCAGCAGGGTAGAATTGGGCCCTAAGTGTCCAGGACTTTATTGTAGACACATGGATCAAATTGCCTTTCTTTCCCTATATTTCTGAAATAAATTGCTACCATGTCTGCGTTTCTCTAATCCTCTGGTGTCTACCCTAGTTCTATAACAATTTAAAAGACTATTTCTTTTTTGTTAAATTTATTGTCTAATAATTCCTTGAACAACTTGATGCTTATCCTTTAAGAGCAGTTTGAAAATATTCAGACTTTCCAGTAAGGGGTGATTCTGCATAACCTTAGTCTCACTAGTACCTCTTACCCATGTGATGAGCCCCATAAGATGGGCCCTACCAAATTCACGGCTATGAAAAACATGTTAAGGCCTGTGAAATCTGGTCTACTCCTGTAAAATCTGGTCTTTGGGGTGCGTTTACCCAATACTATACAGCTTTCATGGGGGAGACCAGCATTTTTCAAATTGGGGGTCCTGAACCATAAAGGAGTTGTGGGGGGAGGGGTCACAAGGTTATTTTAGGGTGGTGGTGGTATCGCCACCCTTATTTCTGTGCTGCCTTCAGAGCTGGGCAGCCACAGAGCGGCAGCTGTTGGCCGTGTGCCCAGCTCTGAAGGCAGTGCCCACCCAGCAGCAGTGCAGAAGTAAGGGTGACAATACTATACCATGCCACCCTTACTTCTGTGCTGCTGCCTTCAAAGCTGGGTGGGTGGAGAATGGTGACTGCTAACTGAGGGCTCCGCTCTGCAGGCAGCAGTGCAGATGTAAGGGTGACAATACCGCACCATGCCATCCTTACTTCTGTGCTGCTGCTGGTGGTGGCTCTGCCTTCAAAGTTGGGCTCCCGGCCAGCAGCAGTGCAAAAGGGTAGCAGTACAGCAACCAGGCCCCCTCTCCCCCGTCCCCTACAATAACCTTGCAACCTCCCCAACTCCTTTTTGGGTCAGGACCTCTGTAATTACAACGCTGTGAAATTTCAGATTTAAATAGCTGAAATAATGAAATTTATGATTTTTAAAATCCTATGACCATGGAATTGACCAAAATGGACACTGAATTTGGTAAGTCCCTACCCATAAGGGTTACTCAGATGAATAAGGAGTTCAGAATTAGGCCCTTACACTCACTTGGTGTTTATCAAAGCTGATCTCTAAAAATCTTCCTCATTTCCTTACATTACAGCCTTCTTTTCTTTTCTGTGTTTCTTGCAAAGACAGATTTTTTAAAGTATTTCAGTATCTCAACCATTGCAGTATCATCATTACTTTGCCTGGAAGCTGTTCAGTTATTATTATACTGCATATTAACAACTGGGATTCATCCTTGCAGGAAGCAGGCGGATCAGACTGGTGAATGGGGCAGGTCGCTGTGCCGGGAGAGTGGAGATTTATTACAATGGCAGCTGGGGGACAGTCTGTGATGATTCCTGGGATCTGTCAGACTCCAATGTCGTTTGCAAACAACTGGGATGTGGACACGCCATCAATGCAACTGTCTCTGCTCATTATGGGCAAGGATCCGGGCAGATCTGGCTGGATGACATGAACTGCTCTGGGAACGAATCCAATCTCTGGGCATGTCCTTCCAGGGGCTGGGGCCAGCACAATTGCAAACACAAAGAGGATGTGGGAGTTCTCTGCTCAGGTCTGGTCTGGGAATGCTCTTGTGAGCCTGGTTACCAGGCTATTTAATGGAGGGGGCAGAGATTTGAGGAGAGAGCTGAGAATGATTGAGACTTTCCCTTGCTGTCTCTCCTACCTACTTACAGGGATCATGATTAAAAAGTTACCATTTCCCATCGGTTCCCACCCAGGGGTATTGGAGATATTGAAGCATTTCTCTAGTGTTGGGAGGGCAGTCACTGCTGTACTGCAGGTATCTGTGTGTATAACTGCTGGGAACTGGCGATTTTTCAGAGGTAACCATTGTATTTCTAATGGGCCTGTGACGTCCAGAAGAGTCTCTGCTTCTTGGAGTGATTGTCTCTGGCACTTACGTCTGCAAAATAATGCACAGGATTCATAGATTCATAGATTCTAGGACTGGAAGGGACCTCAAGAGGTCATCGAGTCCAGTCACCTCCCCTTACCAGCTGCTGTAAGGCTGCCAATCACCAGTGGCTAGCAGTGTCTGTATTAACCTTTTGGTTGTTGGGTGAGCGTGGAGTACATACACCCGATGACAGGCATAGATTCATAGATTCATAGATTCTAGGACTGGAAGGGACCTCGAGAGGTCATCGACCCAAGTCCCCTGCCCGCACGGCAGGACCAAATACTGTCTAGACCATCCCTGATAGACATTTATCTAACCTACTCTTAAATATCTCCAGAGATGGAGATTCCACAACCTCCCTAGGCAATTTATTCCAGTGTTTAACCACCCTGACAGTTAGGAACTTTTCCCTAATGTCCAACCTAGACCTCCCTTGCTGCAGTTTAAGCCCATTGCTTCTTGTTCTATCCTTAGAGGCTAAGGTGAACAAATTCTCTCCCTCCTCCTTATGACACCCTTTTAGATACCTGAAAACTGCTATCATGTCCCCTCTCAGTCTTCTCTTTTCCAAACTAAACAAACCCAATTCTTTCAGCCTTCCTTTATAGGTCATGCTCTCAAGACCTTTAATCATTCTTGTTGCTCTTCTCTGAACCCTTTCCAATTTCTCCACATCTTTCTTGAAATGCGGTGCCCAGAACTGGACACAATACTCCAGCTGAGGCCTAACCAGAGCAGAGTAGAGCGGAAGAATGACTTCTCGTGTCTTGCTCACAACACACCTGTTAATACATCCCAGAATCATGTTTGCTTTTTTTGCAACAGCATCACACTGTTGACTCATATTTAGCTTGTAGTCCACTATAACTCATAGATCCCTTTCTGCCGTACTCCTTCCTAGACAGTCTCTTCCCATTCTGTATGTGTGAAACTGATGTTTCCTTCCTAAGTGGAGCACTTTGCATTTGTCTTTGTTAAACTTCATCCTGTTTAACTCAGACCATTTCTCCAATTTGTCCAGATCATTTTGAATTATGACCCCGTCCTCCAAAGCAGTTGCAATCCCTCCCAGTTTGGTATCATCCGCAAACTTAATAAGCTTACTTTCTATGCCAATATCTAAGTCGTTGATGAAGATATTGAACAGAGCCGGTCCCAAAACAGACCCCTGCGGTACCCCACTCGTTACGCCTTTCCAGCAGGATTGGGAACCATTAATAACAACTCTCTGAGTACGGTTATCCAGCCAGTTATGCACCCACCTTATAGTAGCCCCATCTAAATTGTATTTGCGCAGTTTATCGATAAGAATATCATGCGAGACTGTATCAAATGCCTTACTAAAGTCTAGGTATACCACATCCACAGCTTCTCCCTTATCCACAAGACTCGTTATCCTATCAAAGGAAGCTATCAGATTGGTTTGACATGATTTGTTCTTCACAAATCCATGCTGGCTGTTCCCTATCACCTTACCACCTTCCAAGTGTTTGCAGATGATTTCCTTAATTACTTGCTTCATTATCTTCCCTGGCACAGAAGTTAAACTAACTGGTCTGTAGTTTCCTGGGTTGTTTTTATTTCCCTTTTTATAGATGGCCACTATATTTACCCTTTTCCAGTATTCTGGAATCTCACCCGTCTCCCATGATTTTCCAAAGATAATAGCTAGAGGCTCAGATACCTCCTCTATTAGCTCCTTGAGTATTCTAGGATGCATTTCATCAGGCCCGGGTGACTTGCAGGCATCTAACTTTTCTAAGTGATTTTTAACTTGTTCTTTTTTTATTTTATCCGCTAAACCTACCCCCTTCCCATTAGCATTCACTATGTTAGGCATTCCTTCAGACTTCTCGGTGAAGACCAAAACAAAGAAGTCATTAAGCATCTCTGCCATTTCCAAGTTTCCTGTTACTGTTTCTCCCTCTTCACTAAGCAGTGGGCCTACCCTGTCTTTGGTCTTCCTCTTGCTTCTAATGTATTGATAAAAAGTCTTCTAGTTTCCTTTTATTCCTGTAGCTAGTTTGAGCTCATTTTGTGCCTTTGCCTTTCTAATCTTGCCCCTGCATTCCTGTGTTGTTTGCCTATATTCATCCTTTGTAATCTGTCCTAGTTTCCATTTTTTATATGACTCCTTTTTATTTTTTAGATCGTGCAAGATCTCGTGGTTAAGCCAAGGTGGTCTTTTGCCACATTTTCTATCTTTCCTAACCAGCGGAATAGCTTGCTTTTGGGCCCTTAATAGTGTCCCTTTGAAAAACTGCCAACTCTCCTCAGTTGTTTTTCCCCTCAGTCTTGATTCCCCTGGGACCTTACCTATCAGCTCTCTGAGCTTACCAAAATCTGCCTTCCTGAAATCCATTGTCTCTATTTTGCTGTTCTCCCTTCTACCCTTCCTTAGAATTGCAAACTCTATGATTTCATGATCACTTTCACCCAGGCTGCCTTCTACTTTCAAATTCTAAACGAGTTCCTCCCTATTTGTTAAAATCAAGTCTAGAACAGCTTCCCCCCTAGTAGCTTTTTAGCTTTATTTTAGCTATGATTGTTAGCAATCATTGGGATTTCACTCTTTACACCCCAGTTCTTTTCAGAATCAAAGATTTAAATTCCCTTTTTCTGCATTTCCTTCTAGAATTCACAGATCTGAGGCTGGTGAGCGACAGTGACTGTGCAGGGCGGCTGGAGGTTTTCTACAATGGGACGTGGGGCAGTGTTTGCTACAATCGGATGTCTGGAGTCACCCCAGCAATTGTCTGCAAACAGCTGACCTGTGGGGATGGAGGGCAGCTTGCAAAAGACTTTGCATATGGAGAAGGTTCTGGTCCGACGTGGCTGGACCATGTTTCATGCCGTGAGCAGCACAGCTCCCTCTGGCAGTGCCCATCAGGCCAGTGGAAACAGCAGTCCTGTGATAACCGTGCAGAAGAGACCCATATTTTTTGCAGTGGTAATTCTGAAACTGTGTGCTCATGCACACACACACCCTCTACGTGTTTAACTCATTGAAAGGCTGTGATAGAAATTTTGCATGTATTTAATTTTCAGAATAGACAGTCTTACATTCTCAGCAGTGACCCAGACATATTTTCATTGTCCACCCTAGGAATGAGAATGAGGCCCATGGAAAACAAACAGGGGAATTAGTTATTTATGCAAGCTGTGTGGTACACAGTGCAATCACCTAGTGAGAGCTCACAAATGCCTCCCATTAGCTAGCGTCATTTGGGAATCTCTGTGGTTATCCTTTTGGGCTAAACAATCAGAGATGGGCCCAATGTCAGTGACAAGGACATAGGCGGTTGTGGTCAGGGTCGGCTCCAGGCACCAGCTTGGCAAGCAGGTGCTTGGGGCGGCCACTCCGGAGAGGGGCGGCAGGTCCAGCTATTCAGCGGCAATTCGGCGGATGGTCCCTCACTCCCGCTCCGAGCGAAGGACCTTCCGCCGAATTGCCGCTGCAGATCACAATCGTGGCTTTTTTTTTTTTTTTTTTTGGCTGCTTGGGGCTGCCAAAACCCTGGAGTTGGCCCTGGTTGTGGTGAGTGGTTGGAGCAGGAGTCAGGTACAGTGGGTAGAGCAGGAGCTTGTAGTCAGAACTCAGATCCAGGGGTCAGAGCCAAAGTCAGAAATCAGGAATCAGAGGCGAGAGCCAGGATCGGCAAGGCAAGGCTGGGGTAAGTCTGGGGTCAAAGCAAGAGCAAGGTTGGGAACCAGGCAGGAGCACGAGGTATTGCAGCTGTGGGAAATGCTTTGAGCAGTCGCTGAATGGTTGCTAGACTCAAGAGCTACACTGCAGACTCTCCCACCAATCAGGCAGCCTACTACAGGCCAGCTGCCTGGAGACTGCTCTGCTGCAGGTGCTGATTCCCGAAACCCTGCCTGTGAAATCTGGGTCAAGATCAGAATTCCCCAAAAGTGTCTGTGTGATGGGGGTGCTCTATTCACTGCAGTATGGCACCTCCTCCTGGTTGTTCTGCTTCTCCCCATGGTTGCAAACCATCCCTCCATCTCTGTCTCTCTATCTGCAGCTGCTTTCTAGATCCAGGAGCTGCTACGGTTTCTTCGTGACTCAGCCCTCCAGCTAGGTCACTATTGTGGTTTGCACTTCTGGGCGGGGGTGTCTCTTCTCCCAAACAGGCTCAGCCAGTCTTCCTATGGTGCCACTTCCCAAGTGGCTGGTTGGGGAAGCCGGGTCCCCGCTCTACTCTGGGTTCTGGCTCAGGGACTGCATCTAGTCAGCAGTCAAGGTTTGTTCCATCCGGTACTTTGCTGCATTTCCCTAAGCACTTGCCTAACCTTCTTGCTATCTCTTTGTTCTCTGTGTCTACCAGTGTTCCCGCTACCTCCTGCTAGGGATTTAGATTTAAGCTTATGAAATTGCTGTAATTTAGAGGTTTAATATACCGATAACCCTACTCTCTCCTACATCCCACATGCTTCTCAGCCTGTTCATGTCATAATTTTCAATCCATAGGAATAAAAGAAAAACCATCTCAGACCCTGTTTGGTGAATGCCCAAACTCCACAATCTGCACAGGTATCTCTGCTTCTCACTGTCTCCCTCTTGGTCCCTAAGGACTTTCCCAGCTGTCCCAGTAACATGTGAGGTTTCTGCATTTCCAGACCAGGAGAAGTTACGTGTCGTGGAAGGAGAGGACAGATGCTCGGGGAGAGTGGAGGTTTGGTACCGTGGCTCCTGGGGAACAGTTTGTGATGACTCCTGGGACATGGTGGATGCTAACGTTGTGTGTAAACAACTGGGCTGTGGATCTGCTGTATCTGCCCCGGGTGAGGCTGCATTTGGCGAGGGGACTGGTCCCATCTGGGTGGAGACGTTGAATTGCAGAGGGACAGAGTCATCTCTCTGGGACTGTCCTGCCAAGCCCTGGGGTGAGAGTAACTGTGGTCATAAGGAAGATGCTTCTGTAAATTGCTCAGGTGAGTGACAGGAGATGGTTCTGCTACATGCTGTAATTTTCACAGAGGGGATGGATCCAACTGCCTCCCCCCCCTTGGTCCCAGACCAGGCCTTCCCATCTCCTGTGTGCAGGAGCATCATGGATGCTGTGGGGTGGAATCTTTGTGGGGCCAGATTGGCTCAGGCATCAGCCCACATAGCCCCTGCATCCATCACAGACCCCAGTGTGCTGGTTTGTTACTAGTGTTCTCAGCACAGGGGACTTAAGTTGGGCCCACAATCTCTAACATACAGGCCCTATGCTGCTGTGCAGGAGTTTCTGGGAATCAGAACAGGTCACAGCTGGAGACCCCCAGGGACTCTCAGAGGGCCCCTTCTCCTGGTAACAAACACCTCACCCCCCCCCCCACTCCAGACTCCAACTCTCCTCCCTTTCCCTTTGCAGGTGTGACAGAGACAAAAGATTCACTGACTAGAACAGGTAAAACATCTATCTCCTTCCATCCAGGGTTAAATTTACCTGGTGCTGGGTCACAGAGGAGGAGCTGCAGCCTGAGGGAAGGAGCTCCTTTCCATGGTCTATGAAATCTGAGGGTGAATGACACCCGGGTGCTGAGCAGGACTCCAGCTGACAGGGCAGAGCCCATGATTTAAACAGCACCCTGTGAGCTCCCCGCATGGCGCACAGACTGTGTCCCAGCCCATTACCTTGCTGTCTTGGGCTGTGCAATGAGTGACTGGGGAGCTCCCTGGGACCCCCTCGACTCTCACAGGATAATCTCTCTGTTATATGTTCATTTCCATCCAGCTCCCCCACGCCGCCCTCTGACTGACAGTGGGAGACTCACGATGCCCGTGGTCATCTGCATTATCCTGGGGGCCCTGCTCTGCCTGGTCTTAATCATCCTAGGGGCACAGGTGCAAAGTGCCAGGGCACAGCGCAGAGGTGGGTCCTTCTTGGTGCCACTGAGTGAAATGCCTCTGAAATAGCAGGAGGAGCTGTAGCTGAGGAGAGGGGCATTGGCAGTATAATGGAAGACTAAACTGTATTATGCTGTTCGGCTACAAGGTGGTGCTGTATGTTGCAATTTATTTAAACTAACCTCAGCCATGCCATGAAGAGCATTAAAGGGACCTTATAGAGAACACATCTGGCATGAATCTATATAGGAAGGAAGCTCTATAGCTGGTCCATGAGTGGTACAGAAGTCTGACCAGCTAATAGCAGCCCTGCCACCTACTTGTAAAAGGTGTAGATGACATGGTGTCCAAAGTTCAGCAGTGCCAGAGGAGAACAAGAACAGAAGGAAAACAGCAACAGAAGTTACGTGCAGAAGGAACAGCAACAGAAGTTGCAGACAAAAAAAAAAAAAAGAACAGAGGTTGCAGGATCTCATCAATATCCCCCTTTCCATTGCCCCAGAGAACTTCAGCTTAGATAAACCTTCACAATGGACAGACTAGAATCAACATTTTGCAAGATTTCAAATTGCTACAAAATTATGTAAGGAAACTGAAGATATACAAGTATGCTCTTTAATTTATTCTATGAGGAAGCAGGCAGAGCATAACTTTAAATCCTATGATTTTAATCAAGACTGCCATGAAGACAACCACGAAAGGGTTCTGGATGAGTTTAATGCATACTTTATACCTCAGAGAAATGTGGTTTATGAAAGTGAATGTTTTCACCAGAGAATTCAAGGACTAGGGGAAAATGTTGAATGGTTTATTAGAGCTCTGCATGCATTGGCTGAAAACTGTGATTTTGGAACAGAAAAATATGAAAATATCAGAGACAGACTAGTACTGGTTTTTGGGTTAACAAATAAAAATCTTTCACAGCAGCTACAATTAAAAACAGACTTCACCCTACACAGTGCTATTCAAAGAGAAAAGCAATCTGAGCTGATTAGACAGCAAAACCCAAAGCAACTTGCCAAACTTGAAAAACAAGAAACCAGCTTGAAAGAAAGAAGCTGTTAATAAATGCAAGTAATTCCCATAAGACTGCTTAGGTAAGGAGACAGAACTCCCAGGCTAAGAAGGTTGAATTCCAAGCAATTACAAAAGCCTTACAGCCTGAATGCATAAGATGAGGACAAATTCATATCCCAAGAGATGAGGAATGTCCACCCAAAGGCTCAGGATTTAATAAATGCACAAAACATGGACATTTTGCTGCTGTTTGCTGCATCAAAGTAGTCAGGGAGTTGATTCATATTACAGACAATCAAGAGCCATTGTTTCTGAGATCTATAATATGTAGGGCCCTACCAATTTCTCGGCTGTGAAAAATGTGTGTCAGACCGTGAAATAAACCCTTCTCCGTGAAATCCTATCTCCCGCTTGCTGCTGAGAGCACCCCAGTCAGGGGGCTCCTAGCTGCAAGTCTGGGCTGGGCTGGGCGGGAGAGGACTTGTCCTTCCCCTGCATGTCCGCTCTCTCTCTCGGGGGGGATCAGACCCACATCCGAGTGCCTCCCCCTGCTGCAGGAAGCTCCCTGACCAGAAATGGAGGTTTCTGCAGCTGGAGAAGACTTGTGGGGGTGGGTCCAATATCCCTGTTCCTGGAAGTGCTCCTGCCAATGAGCTCCTAGCTGTGAGTTCCTGCTGGATTGGGGAGAGACAGGACTTTTCCTTCCCTTGCATGGCAGCTCTGGGAGGGGGGGGAAAGAGCGAGGGAGATCAGACCCACTTCCAGGTACCTTTTGGGTTTGATCCCCCATGGTTACAATGCCATAAAATTTCAGATGTAAACAGCTGAAAATGAGAAATTGACCCATTTGAAAACCCTATGGCCATGAAATTTATCAAAATAGACCTTGAATATAGTAGAGCCCTAATCATGTGTGAAGATATGGAGCCTGTCTGGAGAGTGAAACTCAATATTCAGAGAAAGGCTATTGACTTTAAAATTGACTCAAGAGAAAATGTCACAGTCATCTCAGAAGGGACTGAAAATAACCTTCAGCCCGTCCCAGAGCTGAAGTCACCTGACACATCTCTGACTAGCCTTGGAGGCATTCTGATTGCATGGGCCAGTTTACCACAGAAACAATTTACCAAGACAAAAGCTTTGCATTCAGAGTACATGTGATCAAAGCATCAAAGATCAACAACCTTCTCTGCCCCACCATTATGGGCCTAGTGAGAAAGGTGGAAGAGCTTCACAAAGGATTTGTTGATACTGGATTTTTGAAAGGCTATCCAGTAAAAATAAACTCAAGAGACAATGCTGAACTATACAGTGTACAAATACCAGACAGAACTTGGAAGAAGCTAGCTGCAGGTTTATGCGAATTCAGAGGATATCATTCTCTGATTGTAGTGGACTATTTTTCCACATATATAGAAATAATATACTTGAAAGACAAAACATTTCACAGTGTTATTGAAAAACTACAATCCACCTTTGTTTATTTCGGTATTCCAGAACAACTAGTGATAAACAATGGACCACAATTCACTGCAGGAGAATGTAATTCTAAACAAAATATGAGTATGGTCATATTACTAACAGTCCACATTACCCATAAGCAAATAGAGAGGCAGAGAGACCTGTACAGACAGCCAAAAAATCCTGCAATAGGAAGAGCCATTCCTTGCTCTTCTGAGTTACAGATCAGCATAAATAGCAGCTACTGGATGTGGTCCAGCACAACTCCTGATGGGAAGACAACTCAGAACTACTGTTCCAACTTTAGAAAGGAATCTATCTCCAAAGTGGCCAGATGTGAAGAGAGTAGCCAATTGGATTAAAAAAGGCAAAAAAAGAGTGTAGGAACACTTTTACAACAGTTGTCACTCAGTAAGAGAACTGCTGTGTCTAGAAACTGGTGACAATTTTGTGCCATAAGAACATAAGAATGGCCATAATGGATCAACCAAAGGTCCATCTAGCCCAGTATCCTGTCTTCCAACAGTGACCAATGCCAGGTGCCCCAGAGGGAATGAACAGAACAGGCAATCACCAAGTGACCGATCCCCTGATGCCCACTCCCAACCTCTGGCAAACAGAGGCTAGGGACACCATGCCTGCCCATCTTGGTTAATAGCCATTGAAGGACCTATCCTCCATGAATTTATCTATTTCTTTTTTGAACCCTGTTATAGACTTGCCCTTCACAACATCCTCTGGCAAAGAGTTCCACAGGTTGACTGTGAGTTGTGTGAAGAAATACTTCCCTTTGTTTTAAACCCGCTGCCTATAAATTTCATTTGGTGACCCCATGTTCTTGAGTTATAAGAAGGACTAAGTAACACTTCCTTATTTACTTTCTCCACACCAGTCATGATTATATAGACCTCAATTATATCTCCCACTTTGTCATCTCTTTTCCAAGCTGAAAAGTCACAGTCTTATTAATCTCTCCTCAAACGGAAGCTGTTCCATAGCCCTAATCATTTTTGTTGCCCTTTTCTGTACCTTTTCCAATTCCAATATATATTTTTTGAGATGGGGCAACCGCATCTGCATATAGTATTCAAGATGTGGGTGTATCATGGATTTATATAGAGGCAATATGATATTTTCTGTCTTATTATCTATCCCTTTCTTAATAATTCCTAACATTCTGTTAGCTTTTTTGACTGCCGCTGCACATTGAGTGGATGTTTTCAGAGAACTATCCACAATGATTCCAAGATCTTTCTTGTGCGGTAACAGCTAATTTAGACCCCATCATTGTATATGTAGAGTGGGGAGTATGTTCTCCAATGTGTATTACTTTGCATTTATCAATATTGAATTTCATCTGTCATTTTGTTGCCCAGGCACCCCGTTTTTGTGAGATCCCTTTGTAACTCTTCGCAGTCTGCTTTGGGCTTAACTATCTTGAGTAGTTTTGTATCCTCTGCAGATTTTGCCACCTCACTGTTTACCCCTTTTTCCAAATCATTTATGATTATGTTGAATAGTACTAGTCCCAGTACAGACCCCTGGGGGACACCACTATTTACCTCTCTTCATTCCATTCTGAAAACTTACCATTTATTCCTACCTTTTGTTTTGTATCTTTTAACCAGTTACCGATCCATGAGAGGTCCTTCCCTCATGTCATTACAGCTTACTTTGCTTATGAGCCTTTGGTGAGCAACCTTGTCAAAGGCTTTCTGAAAATCGAAGTACACTATATCCACTGGATCACTCATGTCCACATGCTTATTGACTCGCTCAAAAAATTCTAGTAGATTGGTGAGGCATGATTTCCCTTTAGAAAAACCATTTTGACTGTTTTCCCCAACAAATCATGTTCATCTATGTGTCTGATGATTCTGTTCTTTACTAACACTTCAACCAGTTTGCCCAGTACTGAAGTTAGGCCTGTAATTGTCTGGATCACCTCTGTAGCCTTTTAAAAAAATTGGTCTCACACTAGCTATCCTTTGGTCATCTGGTACAGAAGCTGATTTAAATGATAGGTTACAGACTACAGTTGGTAGTTCTGCAATTTCACATTTGAGTTCCTTCAGAACTCTTGGGTGAATGCCATCTGGTCCTGGTCACTTATTGCTGTTTAGTTTATCAATTTGTTCCAAAACCTCCTCTAACGACACCTCAATCTGGGACAGTTCCTCAGATTTGTCACCTAAAAAGAATGGGCTCAGGTTTGGGAATCTCCCTCACATCCTCAGCCATGAAGACCAATGCAAAGAATTCATTTAGTTTCTCTGCAATGGTCTTATCATCCTTGAATGCTCCTTTAGCATCTCAATCGTTCAGTGGCCCCACTGGTTGTTTAGCAGACTTTCTGCTTCTAATGTACTTAAAAAAAAAATGTTGCTGTTACTTTTTGAGTCTTTGGCTAGCTGTTCTTCAAATTCTTTTTGGCCTCCTAATTATATTTTTACACTTGACTTACAGAGTTTATGCTCCTTTCTATTTTCATCACTAGGATTTAACTTCTACTTTCTCAAGGATGCCTTTTTGCCTCTCATTGCTTCTTTTACTTTGTTGTTTAGCCATGGTGGCATTTTTTTTGGTTCTCTCACTATGTTTCTTAATTTGGGGTATACATTTAAATTGAGCCTCTATTATGGTGTCTTTAAAAAGTTTCCATGCAGCTTGCAGGGATTTCACTTTTGGTGCTGTACCTTTTAATTTCTGCTTAACTAACTTCCTCATTTTTTGTGAAATTAAATGCTACCGTGTTGGGCTGCTGTGAGGTTTTCTCCACCACAGGGATATTTAATTTAATTATATTATGGTCACTATTACCAAGTGGTCCAGCTATATTCACCTCTTGGACCAGTGCTCCAGTTAGGACTAAATAAAAAATTGCCTCTCCCCTTGTGGGTTCCAGGACTAACTGCTCTAAGGAGCAGTCATGTCAAGTGTCAAGAAACTTTGTCTCTGCCTCCCATCCTACAGTGACATTTACCCAGTCAATATGGGGATAGCAGGTGTTGATGTGGTCCAGTACAACTCCTGATAGGAAGAAAACTCAGAACTACAGTTCCAACTTTAGAAAAGAATCTATATGAAGAGAGTAGCCAAATCGGATAAAAAGGCTGAAAGAGCTCAGGAACACTTTTAAAACAGATGTCACTCAGATAACTTCTGAGTCTAGAATCTGGTGACTGTGTTCACGCCAAATTGGGTGGAGGAAAAGAATGGACAACTCCAGCTGTCTCAAAGAAAAATAATTCGGTACTCAGATCAAATGTGATTGTGACCAACAGTGGAGAGTTCAACAGAAACCATCAACACCTACAGTTTATTCCTCAGAAACAACAATCAACAAACCAAACTCTACAGATGGTGGATGCATAATAAGAAGATGATTCAAGGATTCCAAACCACCTGTAGCCAGTTATTGCAACTAATGTACAGCTGGATGACCATGTTATGTGCTTGGGTCGGGTAATTAGAAAACAAGTACGATTGAGAGACAGACACTTAATAGACTGATTCATACTGAACTACAATGATAGCATGATAGTTTAAATTTTGTAAATGGTAGGAATGTAGAACTTAAAGTGGAATACTTAAAGGAACACTTAACTGTATTATACTGTTCAGACAATAGGTGGCATAAGTTTTTTCAACTAAGGGTACATCTACACTACAGGGGGGAGTCGATTTAAGATACGCAAATTCAGCTACGTGAATAGCGTAGCTGAATTCGACGTATCGCAGCCGACTTACCCCGCTGTGAGGACGGAGGCAAAATCAACTTCTGCAGCTTTCTGTCGACGGCGCTTACTCCCACCTCCACTGGTGGAGTAAGAGCGCCGATTCGGGGATCGATTGTCGTGTCCCCACGGGACGCAATAAATCGATCCCCGAGAGGTCGATTTCTACCCGCCGATTCAGGCGGGTAGTGTAGACCTAGCCTAACATCAGCTATATTTGGCAGAGTATTAAAAGATCTTATGATGTACACATGCAGTGAGTATCTCTCTGGAAGGAAAGCTCTGTAGCCAGTCCGTATCTACTACAGAAGCCTGACATGCTAGTAGGTGAAACCTAGGTGGTATAACAATAGCAGTGAAAGCTAGTTCAGGTGTGTTTACTCATGCAGTGCTGCAATCACACCTCCAGATTGCAGTGTGGATGAACCCTTATGTAGATAGCACTTTCCATTGTTAAAGCACTGCACAAATAGTAGCTAATTCTTCCCCAGATAGTCTCTAGGCAGTACATAGATATGTAAGTACTATTTTGCCCATAGGTGTAAGCACAAGGATGGAAGAGGTATGATTTTGGGTGCTACTAGGAGTTGCAGGACACATTTATCAAGGGACCATAAAGGCTGAACATCAAGATAAACTTAATGACAGTGAAATAGCCAATAGAACAAACATCAAAGGGGCATTGTCCCTGTCACCTGGGACGTTCAAATCTAGATTGGACAGAGCAGTGGGAGTGTGCTGGGCCCAGGGGAAGGGGCTGGATGATCTCATAGGGTTTCCCATCCCTAGTTTCTGACCCTGTGCAAACCTTGTCCTTTGTTTTCAGGCTCCAGAAGATCCTTGGACCCTTTCTCTGAGGCTGTGTATGAGGAGATCGATTATAACCTGATGAGAAAGAAGCAGATGTTTGGTCGCTCAGGTCTGTGTGTCATTCCTAACAGGGAGCAAATCTCCAATGCACTTCCCATCCTAATACTCTGACTCAGAGTTAAATCTCTGCAGCCTTCAGCCCTGAGAGTCCTGGATGGCTGCTGGAGCTGGGTCTGTGGAGAGACCTGCCAGTTACTGGATTCAAATGAATGAGTTTCCTCCCAAGCAGACTCCTCCAGCCCCATTCTGAGGACAGTCAGTCCCATCTGTACATCCTGCAGCCTTGAAGGGTAACTAGTTATGGGTCAGCAACCTGTCTGTTTACACCATTTTGACTCAATGTCAATCAATTGGGAAGATGCTGCTCTCGGTTTAGCACATTGTCAGGCTCTCTGAGCATGGTCAGTGCGTCTCCTTGAGGCTACTTCTTAGATCCCTATTCACTAATGGCAGGAGTAGATAACAGGCTTTGACCCTTGGAGGGATGTGGCCTACTCTGGCAGCAAGGCAGGGGAGGGGAAGTATCTTGCTTAACAAAGCGGGAGTCACATCCATGGCTGAGGAGGTCTGGACCTTTCAAAGACCAGCAGCCTGAGCCATGATTTTCTGCTGGAGAAGGCCATGAAGTAGCAACATTCAGGAGGAGGAGAAAAACATTCCTCTCTAAACCAATTCTTACAGTCTGCGTATGAATGAAAACAGGCTCCCCACTTAATGAGAAGGATTCAAATTAAATCCACAGCAGTCAAGGATCCCATGTTAAAGGGCTCACTCAGTCCCTCCCTCACCTCATGAGGTCAATATGGCTGTTCCCAGTATCTTCCCAATCTGATTTTATCCACCCCAAAGTCACATTTAACACACACACACACACACACATACACACACACACACACACACACACACACACGATATTTCTCTTGGAAAGTCAGTGTCAGTTGCTGTGAATTCAGCATCTTCTCTAGAAGGAGAAAAATACCAAGACCATAAATCCTGCTCCAGGACCTGGATGCATTGCCCATCAGCCAGTTTTGCTGCTGTCACTGTGATAACATCCCATTTACCATCTCTCCAGTCTCCTTTTCAGATGATTCAGTGTCGAAGCTGCAGTATTACACCGGGGATAGTGAGGGGGAAAACGATCCTGCATCAGAACAAGGTAACAAGGGAGGGCGGTGAATACAAAGACAGACACCCACATCTAGATGGGGAATTTAATTTCCACATCAAATTAAAGAAATCGACCTCTCGGGAATCGATTTATCGCGTCCCATCGGGACGCGACAATCGATCCCCGAATCGACGCTCTTACTCCACCAGCGGAGGTGGGAGTAAGCGCCGTCGACGGGAAGCCGCAGAGGTCGATTTTGCCGCCATCCTCACAGCAGGGTAAGTCGGCTGCGATACATCGAATTCAGCTACGCTATTCACGTAGCTGAATTTGCGTATCTTAAATTGACTCCCCCCTGTAGTGTAGATGTAGCCAAAGATGTAAGAGTTTCTTAACGGAAATGTATGATCAAATCCTGACCCTTTCTCTGCATGGCTCATGGTGCCCTCTCCCAGGATAGAAACTGCAGAGAATAGGATACAGAAATATTCACTTAACATGTAAGAATCTGAATTTAACAGCTGGCACCTATCACTAAACAGCCCCGATCTGTGCCTCGTGATCTTAGCCCCCTGCCTCTCCAGCATGAGCATGTAGCCCAAGCCCTTATAAAAGGAAGAGACTTACTCCTGAGGGAATTCTGCACCAAAAAGTTAAAAATTCTTCACACAATATTTTTAAAATTCTGCAAAATTCTGCATATTTTTGTCAAAATAACCCAATATAATCACACCATTATTTGCTGACAAGTATTTTGAAATAAATTATCAAAATAATTGAAAATGGTGTGACTATATTGTTGTTGTGTTACTGTGTTATTTTGACAAATAAAATATGAACTTTGCACAATTTTAAATTTTTTAATTTTTTTGGTGGATAATTCCCTCAAGAGTACCAGGGTTCTGTGTGGCGCAATCTGGGTGCAGGCAGCTTGGCAGGGGGTCTGAGTGCGATCTGGATGCACAGAGGCTCGGTGTGGGGTTCGGAGTGTAGGGGAAATGGGACTCTGCAGGGGAGTCCCAATGAAGATGGTTAGGGCTCAGCGGAGGAGGGTCCAGGTGCAACTGGTTGGGGCTCAGTGGGATGAGAGTCCGGGTGTGGATAGGACAAGAAGGAAGCAATGGGCTCCCAATGCAGGGGATGAGGCTCGGAGAGGGTGGAGATTTAGGTGCAGAGGGGGCTCAGTGGGGGATTCTGGGTGAGGTCTGTGTGAGGGGGGCTCCTGATGCAGGGGGTGAGGCTTGGGAGGGTGTGGAATTGGTTTTGGGGGCTTGGTTGGGGGGTTCTGGGTGCAGGGGTCCCCGCTGCAGGGGAGACTCTGGAAGGGGTTCCAGTTGCAGGGGGGAGGAGTCACTGTACAGGGAGCTGCTCCCCTGTCCTCCCATCCCCCCCCCATCTGTTCATCCCCCCCAATCAATCCCCCCCCCACCAAACCTCATTTCCCCCCTCCCCCCGAACCTGCACCAAGCTTCATCCCCTGCATCTAGACCGCCCCCTCCAATCCCCCTCTTCCTCCCACCGCCCAGCTCAGACTAACATCCCTGATCTGCAATGGAATCCCCAGACACCCCCTGCAAGTGATTTACCTCTCTGACAGCTGACGGAACAGACAAGCCTGGGCTCTGCTGGGGAGAAGTGAATGAACACTGGTGCAGTTTCTCATTGCTTCCCCACAGAAACCATTTTCTGCAGAAAGTAAAGAGAATCTGCAGGGGGTGGGGGTGTTTTTCTGCACTCTTGCAGGAGCACAGAATTCCCCCAGGAGTAGAGACTTTAAAGCATGCCTTTATACAGTTCAGTTTGATTCACAACTGTTGTGTCTGGTGTGGCAGCTTTTATCTTCCAATATGTCCAGGGTTAGTGCCTCACCAGCACAGATCTTGATCCCATTGAAGGGCATGACGAAATTGCTATTGGATACAGTGGGACAGGGCTGGGCCTTTGTTATTTATGAGGAACTAAAGGTGGCAAAATTCTCATACACTGTCCATGACTTTGACCCTGGTTCACCTGTGACTTCTCCTACAAACTCCATGATAAACAGCCCAAACTCCAAGGCAACAGGTCTTTAATGGGGAACTAAAAACCTACTGGGGAAATGGGTGTGTTCAGGAGATGCTGAATGTGCTGTTTGCTGTTCCAGATTGAGCTTTCCCTGGTGGTTCTCAGTTGGATTACAATAATGTGGAGGAACCTGCATCAAGCGACATCCCCCAGACTCCAGATGGTCAAGGTGAGCAGTGAATCCATCTCCTGAAAACATTACTCCATGGCTACTGTTGCTCACCCCCACTTCATTTTCTAGTCTGCCCTTTGATCCTGAGCTTAGGGCTGGGAAGAATTAACCAGACTTGCCTGGTTGGAGCCAGAGAGGGGCATTCCACAATTAACAGCACCCCTCAAAAAAAACAAGTATGTAGGGGCAAAATGTGTAAGTCCAAGGTTCAAAACAAGATTAAACTAACTAGAGACATAAAGGGTAACAAGACAACATTATACAAATATATTAGAAGCAAGAGGAAGACCAAGGACAGGGTAGGCCCATTACTCAATGAGGAGGGAAAAACAATAACAGAAAATGGAGAAATGGCTGAAGTGCTAAATGACTTTTTTGTTTCAGTTTTCACCAAAAAGTTTAGTTGCAAATAGACATCTAACATAGTAAATGCCAGTGAAAATGAGGTAGGATGAGAGGCTACAATAGGGAAAGAATAAGTTAAAAATTACTTAGACAAGTTAGATGTCTTCCAGTCACCAGGGCCTGATGAAATAGTCCCTTGCACTCTTAACTCTATGCAGTCTGGCAGGATAATATCAAACAGGTAAACTGAGGTGTATATTACATTCATAAGAAATAATATACATAAATCCCTCATTCTCCACACCTGGCATGTAGTTTATTTCTCTATTCAGTGGAAAGCCCCTTTTCATTATGATTAATTACCATCTTTATTTCAGAGGTCCCTGTCCTGTCTGCAGGTGCCCCATGGGATGGTTATGATGATGCCAGAGAAGTTTCTAACACTGAAGATGACCCTGCTTCTGGACAGAGTGCCCAGGAAGTCCCTGGAGCCCATGGGGACAGTGACAGGAACAGAGATGATCAGACTGGTGAGTGGGGAAATGTAATGTTGCCAATTGTCACAATTTTTTCATTAGTCCCCTGATATTTGTTTTTCTACGAGTTTCAGTTTCTGGAATTTAACCTAAAGCCTCAAACCACAAGACAAAACTGAGAAATGAACCAAAACAATTGTTTAAATCTCATTATTTGTAAGCCAAACTCAAGATATTTGAGGCCTGACCCCTCATTTCTGAACACTTGGGGTTGGCAATGCTGGAAAGGTCTGTGTTTCCCAATGATTGATCCACAGGAACAATCTACAGTTGGGAATGTGGGTTATGCAGCAAGGAAGCGACCTTGGCCAAAGCAGTGGTTGAGAGGAGTCTCCTCTCCCGGTGAGGGGACACGTTTGAGATAGAAATTCCAGATGGGATTGTTGGGCCTGTGTATTGGGATCTCTGTTGTTGGCAACTCACCTGGAAGAGCCTTTACTGGCCGCTAGAGGTCACTCTCACTGCACTGCAATACAGTCATTGGTAAACTGCCAGGTGTATCCCCACCCTGACCTTTAAATGGAGTTAAATGGACTTAAACCAAGAAAGAGAGATTTCCCAGATAAGGTCCCTGATCCTACAAATACTAGATCCCATCTGTCACTACTCACATTAAAGTCAGCAAGACTATTCGTGGGACTGTCCAAATCAGCAAAGTTGCATGTGACCATTGGCAGGATCAGGGCCAAAGTTCCTTTCCCCAAACCAGGTGTCAGTGCCCTGGATGGTAATGGGAAGAGCAGGGCCCTGCTGTGGAGTTGGTTACTGGCCCAACTTCAGGTTTGAAATCACTCTCTTCTATATGTAAATGTCCCTTTTAGGATAGAATCAGACCTGGGGCCCAGGGATGAAATGTGCATTTCTTTGGTCTTGATGGCAATAACATGCAAACAAGCATTGTGTGGGCAGGTGAGATCTGTGATGCCCAGGCATGTCCCATGGGCTAGGGCCCCCACCCTACTCCAGCCACCAGGAACTATATCAGCTGTCAGGAGTTACAGCAGCCCCTAGTGGCTTATCAGGGAGTCGTCACCAGCTCACTGCCATCCCCACACTTCTGCACCAGGGAGATCTCAGCACAGAGAGAATCTGTTCCCACATGTTTTCTTTGAAGAACAGAAAGAGATAATGGATTAAACTAGTCAGATGCCCACTCAGAGGAACTGTGGGCAGGGGCTGATTCACAGCCCATGCTGTATGTTGCCCACCCATTATGTAAGTGCACATGGGTGGAGAATGGATACATTGACTGCAATGTGACCTCCTTGCTATTTTTAGGCTGGAGTCTGCACTCGCTAAGAAGTGAAGGGGCCTCTGGGGCTGAGAGGGACGCCCTGTCCCCACCTCCTCATGACCTGGGTTATGATGATGTTGATGATGGCGTCTCTGGGACATGAATATAAGAACAGCTGGGTTCAGATCAAATATCCTGTGAGGATGTAGATGCTGTATGGTTAGACTCTTCCTGTCCCAAATGCTCATTCACCCATGGAGGTATCAGAGAAAATCCCTGCCTGGGAACTACTTCAATTAGCTTTTTTTATTGCAGTTTGTTTAGATGCAAGAAATGTAAGTGTGACTGAGACAGGGGCTGTGATTTTCCCCTGTAACTTCCCATTGATCAGACAGTCTGGAACTTCCCTGATATTGTGTTCCTAACATTTCTTCATCGTGAATTTTTGCTTTTTCTTATTAAACCCTTTTTGAAGATCTGTTCCAGGCCTGATGTTTCTCTCATGAGGTCTGTTGGGTGGCTCCATGGGGACCAGCAGGGAGAGAGATGGAGACTGAATCACCCAAAAGTAATAATGTTAAAATGTCATTTCTCAGGTATTGCCGACTCCAGGATGGGCACTGCACTGAGAGTGAATGTTCTATCAGGGGTGTGGTAGCTGGGTTTCTCACTAACGCCAGAGAGGGCCCTAACCCCCAATCCAGACTCCAGACTTACCTCTGAAATCCACAAGGATAAATGGGAGGTTATTTACAGGTACCTTAATACACGCATGCGCACACACACACACGATTAATGAAAAGAGGCTCCTAACCTCTTCTCTGCCCTACAAATTCTGATACTATGGCCCATCACTGTGGGCACCAGAGCATCTTAAAGAGGTGCATTAAGTGGCATGATTTTCTTCCATCACATATGGTTCATTCTCCATCCTTCCCCCCGCGGAAAGTGCATATGGATTCTTATGGAGGGTTATTTGTGGTTTTATTGTATGACCTGCTATGAGCTTACATTAGTGAAGGCAGGTTTTAGAAGGTCATTTTCAATTGAAAACAGAAAGAGGGTTCAGGTGATTTGTGATCCTGTGGAGTTTGGTCCAGAGTCTTAATCAACCAGCAAGAAAACGGTCTCCTGAACAAATGAGCTTCCTCTGGCAGGAGACGGCTCCACTGTGCCTGAGGGACAATCTTTCTTTCCTTTGTCACAGGCCCAAATCTTAAAGGCTCAGATCCTCAGAGGCATTTAGGCCCCCCTAACATCCATTGATTTCAATGGAGCTTAAATACCTCTGTGGAACTGGGTCTAAATACTTTGAAGTTAAGGACTGAGATGATATTCTAAGAGAAGGTTGAAATGCTTTGTTTTAGATAAGGGTTAGATGTGCTCACCTTTGTTTAAAGAAGGCATCTTTGTACCATTTTCACTCTTACGTTGCATGGTGCATTGTGGGTGTGGCACATAGTGGTGGTGTGTGTTTGTATCTGTGTGGTGGTGTTGTGTTATGTGTTTTGTATGGGGTCTGTGATAGTGGGGTGTTGCATGTGATGATGTAGGTGTCTGATGGTGAGGTGTTTGTATGTTGTGTATGTGTTTGGTGCGATGTGGATGATGTGTGGTAAAGGATTGTGTTGGGTGTCTATATGTGACTGTGGATATGATATGTTGTGTGGTGTGATATTGCAATTTAAAAGTAAAAAAAAAGTAAAATGAAACATTTCAATAATTTCCTCTCAGAAATGTTCACAAAATCAATACTTTCTTCAAAGTGTTTCCATTTTGTGGAATAAGCATTTTCTGATGGAAAAAAAAAACATTCAATTGGAAAAAATTGCAGCTCGCTTTCCTGGTTCTCTTTCTAAAAGATATGGCTTTAGTTGGACCAGAAATTATGGGCTTGATGTCAGAATTACTAGGTGAAATCTGTGGTTATTCAAGAAGTCAGACTAGATGATCATAATGGTCCTTTCTAAGCCTTGAAAGTCAAATATGAATCTCTCTTGTGAGATAACCCATCAAGGTACACCCCCCCTCAACAGAAGTATACACAAGTAAATAAGCATCCTGGATGAGTTTTACAATATCGAGCAACTGAACAATCTAGGTACTCATACAGCCACCGTCACTGTAATATTTGAGAATGGTCCCAGGACATTCATCAGTTTTCCCTCACAACAAACCCTGTGAATCACAATAACTATCACTATCCCCTGTGTACAGGTGAGGAGCTGAGCCACAGAGAAGTGGGTAACTTAGCCATGTGTGATGCTTCAGGGTTCACCCAGGCCGGTAAGGGGTTCAATCAACACCTACCTTGCATCTCTGGGTTCCTTAAATGCTTTGCTGCTTTGGCTCACAGCCCTGAAAACCAACAGCCAGCAGACAAGCCTGAAGTTCACATCCTGGCTTGCTCCACCCAGTTACTCTTTGCAGGGTGACTTCAACAATGCTTCCAGCCCCCAGTTCTCCCCACAAAACCTCTGTCTATGCACTGCTCAGTCCCCTCTTACTGGAGCGCCTACAAAACCTTGTCAAGTTTGCTGCTCCTTTTAAGAGGACAGTACACAAGAGCTTATCAAGTTAACTGGGCTTGACAAACTCTCCACTTCAATCAAAGCACTGAGATGGTTTATAGGGCAGAGTAAAATAACAAAAGGACATAGGTTTAAGTGATACCAAGTATAAGGAATAAGGAGAGAAACAGTTACAAGGAAATAAAAGTAGAAAGACAGTTCAAAGACTAAAGTTCAGCTTAAGAAACTTGAGTGTCTTGTTCAAAGAAGTTTCTCTCATCACACCCCTCCAGTATAACTGACTCATTCTTTAGCCAGGGCCCAACATACAGAGCTGAAAGTGCTTGGTTTCTTTGACTCCTCAGATGAGGAATAACTTAGGGGTTCTCTCACCTTCTCTTTATAGTCTAATAAATCTTTGGTATGTATTCATCTGAAGTATATCCCCAAATAGAGTTCCTTTCCTCTGCTGGGTGTAGATGATATACAGTCTTCACCCTGCTGGTTAGCTTGATAGTGCCAGGATCCTGGACAAACATAAGCAAGACTAATGGCAGGAGCTTGGGATCTCAGGACTGAAGCCAGGGGTCAGAGTCAGTATTGGGGTCAAGAGTCAAACTGGAGTCAGAGCCAGGAATCAGGCTGAGGGGCAATACCAGGTATCAGGGCCCATGTTTGGGGACCCAGGGCCGGCTCCAGGCACCAGCCTGCCAAGGCATGTGCTTGGGGCAGCACCTGGAGGGTGGCGGCGCTCACCCAGAGAGAGCGGAAGCCGCAGCGGGCTCGCCGCCCTCCCCCGGCACTCGACCGGCCGGGGAGAGTGGGGCTGTGGCCGGGCTCTCCGCCCTCCTCCAGGTGCTCCGGCCGGCCAGGGAAAGCGGGGCCCCCACCGGGCTCGCCGCCCTCCCCATGGCGCTCCAGCCGGGCCAGGGAGAGCGGGGCCGTGGCCGGGCTCGGCACCCTCCCCTGCCGCGCTCCCCGCTGGAGGGCGGGGGGCGGTGGGAGGCTTTTTTGCCTGGGGCAGCAAAAAAGCCAGAGCCGGCCCTGCCCCTTCTGCAGCATGAGGGAGAACCTGGCGCATGCCTATCTCGAATGCACCAGGTTGCAGCCCGTATTCCGGCTTCTCCAGAACCTCTTGTTGAGGTTTTGACTGCACTTTTCCCCGCACCTGTTCCTTTTTGCACACCCCATCCGTGGCCCCATGAAGTCGCGAGACCTCCTTGTCAACCTCCTCCTGGCCCTGGCCAAACTCTCCATCTACACTACCAGGAGGAGGATGCTGGATTGGGGGGTGCTCTGCGACTATGGGGCCTATTTCCATTCCTCCCTCGTCTCATGTATCCAGGCAGAGTCCCACCTGGCACTGTCCACTGGCTTCCTCGACACCTTCGAGGACCAGTGGGTGCTGTCCGGGGTTCTCTGCTCAGTGTCCCCATCTGGTACCCTCATTTTGAACCTATGACCTTCACTTCGCTCCCTGTTATTTATTAGTTGTCCCCCCATAATCACTTGGTTCCTGGGTCCAGTGGTCCCTCCCGCTAGGCTGGGGAAGGGACCTTTAGACACCTCCCAGGTTTTCCAATAAGTCTACACCATCCATCTCCACCCTGTGACAAACAGAGGTTAGGGACACCATTCCTTACCCATCCTGGCTAATAGCCAGTAATGGACTTAACCTCCATGAATGTATCTAGTTCTCTTTTAAACCCTGTTATAGTTCTAGCCTTCACAACCTCCTCAGGCAAGGAGTTCCACAGGTTGACTGTGTGCTGTGTGAAGAAGAACTTCCTTTTATCTGTTTTAAACCTGCTGACCATTAATTTCATTCAGTGGCCCCTAGTTCTTATATTATGGGAACAAGTAAATAACTTTTCCTTATTCACTTTCTCCACACCACTCATGATTTTATATACCTCTATCATATCCCCCCTTAGTCTCCTCTTTTCCAAGCTGAAAAGTCCTAGCCTCTGTAATCTCTCCTCATATGGGACACGTTCCAAACCCCTAATCATTTTAGTTTCCCTTCTGTGAACCTTTTCTAATGCCAGTATATCTTTTTTGAGATGAGGAGACCACATCTGTATGCAGTATTCAAGATGTAGGCATACGATGGATTTATATAAGGGCAATAAGATATTCTCCATCTTATTTTCTATCCCAGGGGTTTATATAGGATCAATGACCAAATCAGGGTTTGCTAAAACCACTGTCAGTCAGATCACTTAAGGCGGAATTTCCTGTGGTGTTCAGCCTCTGCGAATTGTGGATCACAGGAAGAAGCCCAATTACTGCTGCTGGGTGGGAGCGTGGGTTGTTGGTTGCCTGCTAGCCCTACTGGCCAGGCTTCAAGTCATTCTAACTTTGTTTACCTTACATGTAAGTTTACCTTCATTGTCTCAGCCTGACAACCAGGCTGGTCAGACAAGCAAATACACATTCCTTTGTCTAGGGCAGACTGGGCTTATGTATTGCTTGCCAAACACATGTTAAGAACATAATTCTAGATCACTAGTACATATCCATAACTCTGTGTACGCACCCCGTACATATATCACACAATGATTGTTGGCACCAGGCTATTACCAGCTTGTATATGATATCTTACATGACACCTTCAGATCCAGATTATAACAACAGTGTGTCAGGTGTAGTGAGTGTGTCAGACCTGACAAGAGTTGTTAAAACAGAGACGTGAACCACCAAGGGGCCTCTGTGTCACCCCATATAACTGCAAGCACATTCCCCCAGGGTTGTCTGAGGCATTGGCACAGAATCTGTCGGGGGTGGGGAGGGCAGAAAGAGAAGACATGGCCAAAGTCTGCTAGTAGACAAACACCCCATGATTCCCCCACACAGCAGTGAGGACAGCAGTAATGAACAGACACAACATATTCATGGCTCCCACCCTAGAGTTCTGTTTGCAGGAGCCCAGCAGACATATGACAGGGGCCTACATCTTGCCTAGGATGTAACTGGGGTTCATCCCAAACACTCCTGTTCTGTCCTGCCCAGGTACAATATCCCACCATGACCCACATCACTGCAGGCACTTTCAAAAAGGCAGCTGTGGAGGTCATGTGTCTCTGTAGAACGGCTGAGACTGCTCTGACTGATCAGCTTTTATCTGGATCCTGTGCTTTTCAGATGAAATCCAGCCAAATCACTGCAGACTTGCAATAATATTCATTATTATTAATGTCTAATCAGTGACTGCACTCTACAAATTAGGCACTGACCTACATTCCCCATAGCCACGGGCAGAAAACTTCTTATCATTCCCAACTGAGAGTTGTACAGACTTCTATGGCTGTAGGGAAGTGAGGAACATTTGATACCCTGTTATGCCAAGGCTGGGACTAAGGAGACAAAATCTGTAATTTCTTCCACAACCATTTCTGAGAAGTCCTTGCTTGAGGAATTGCTCAGAGTGGTGGATCCACGTGAACCCAGACTATTTGCCCTCAGCAGCAGATTTGGATGGTTCTCATAAGGGCAATAAGAGAACCATCCATCTACTATTTCAGAGACATGGCTGATGGGCTCCAGACTGGTTTGGCTGAATCCCTGGGAATCTGTGCCATGTCAGCAGGGGGCAAAAGCTCCATCTCCTCACACTGGGTTGATTACTGCAACTCATGATGGCACTGGCTGTTCTGGGGCCCTGTAGCCTGAAACTTCCATGTTAGACCAAAACCTTTTATGCGAGGGTGAGGTCATTGTGTCCACTACTAGCTGAGACTATTAATGCCTTGCTATGGAAGAGCAAAGATCCATCTTCGCTCAAATGGTCCATTGTTAGGTAAATGCACAAGAAGCCATGACTTCAAGCTCTCATTGCCCGGCCTTTACTCTCCATGTTCTGATAATTTCATTGAGCAGGTTGCGAGGAAGCTACTCTTGTGTCACCTGAGGTCTCCTGCTGTACCTGAGTTGTCTTGGTCAGGACAAATCCTGGGCATGGCAAGGAAACTGCTCCAATTTCATTGTTTGATGATCTCCTCCTAGCTGTGCTGGCTCTCTTAGATCTGCCATCAGCTTCTGACATCCCTGACATTTGTTTTGTGGCTGGTCTGCATGCTATGGCTGGGGTGCAGGGTGCTGCCTTGAAACGGCTCCATTCCCTCTTTCCACAGAGATCCCCAAGGGTCAAGGAAGATAGGGCGAGGGGAAATTTTAAAGTTTTCAAATTTTTAACAAAAATAACAAAAATTGAATTCAAAAAGGACAAATGCAAAGTGTTCCATTTAGGAAGGAACAATCAACTGCACACAGCAACTCTGAGCAAGGAAGAAAATATGGCATTTCCCCACCAATTCAATATTCTTGTTTGAATCAATTTATTAAATAACTTTTTCTTTGTCTGACAAGTTTCACATTCACCAAACACACTTTTTTCTCCTTTTTAATGTGATTTTTGGTCACTAGGAACAGAGGACAGTTAATAGGCCAGAGTCAAGTAATGAGAATGGACACAAAACTCAGTGACCGTGACATCCTAATAGGGGATGACCAACATTTCATGGGCAATAAACAAGCTATAAGGCAGAGCTCAGACACCCATAACTCAACTGAAATCCTGGGCAGAGCAATGAGTGGTCAGAGCACTTTCTAAGTCCTTGTCCCAACAACTTTCAATCAGGTTTCTGACCAATATGATGTAAGCTGCTGTAAAACACAGGATCCCATCCGGAGGCTGCGATTCCCATGGAGCCTTGGCTCCTGACCACCACTGGATCCATGAAGAGGCCACTGGCCCTAGGCATGTCTATCTTGTTCACATGGCATGAGCTAAATGTAGGTATCATTTGGGACTCCCTTGTCTAGGGAAAATTCTGGAGCCCCAGGGGCACAGTTTTGGGGTGCCCTTAGCCCAGTTCAGTTTGCCCCATGGACAGTCTGAGTTCATCTTTCTGAGCTCATGTTCAGAAGGAGCGAGACCGGGTTCCTCTGAACCTCAAGGGGGCAGGTTACATTTTGCAATCTTTGGAAGAGTGGGCACATCCAAATGGACTCCAGTAGAATCCCAGATGCCCCTCTGGTAGGGGCCCGGGCAGAGACAGATGCATCATGGAGGTGAATGCCTGGCTGCGAAGATGGTGTCGCCAGGAGGGCTTTGGCTTCCTAGATCACGGGACGCTATTCGAAGAAGGACTGCTAGGCAGAGATGGCGTTCACCTTTTGAGGAGGGGAAAGACCCTATTTGGACACAGACTGGCTAACCTAGTGAGGAGGGCTTTAAACTAGGTTCGACGGGGACAGGTGAGCAAAGCCCACAGGTAAGTGGGGAACATGGAGACCTGGGAGATGAGTCGGAAACGAGGAGGGAGTGTGGGCTATATTGGCAGAGAGAAAGGAGGGTCAGGACAAAACTGGGAGGAAAGATCAAACCAGTATCTTAGATGCCTATATACAAATGCGAGAAGTATGGGTAATAAGCAGGAAGAACTGGAAAGTGCTAATAAATAAATACAACTAATGACATTTTTTGGCATCACTGAAAACTTGGTGGGATAATACACATGATTGGAATGTTGGTGTGGATGGGTACAGCTTGCTCAGGAAGGATAAACAGGGGAAAAAGGGAGGAGGTTGTTGCCTTATATATTAAAAAATGTACACATTTGAACTGAGGTAGAGATGGACATAGGAGATGGAAATGTTGAGAGTCTCTGGGGTTAGGCTAAAAGGAGTAAAAAAACAGGGTGATGTCATGCTAGGAGTCTACTACAGGCCACCTAACCAGGTGGAAGAGGTAGATGAGGCTTTTTTTAAACAACTAACAAAATCATCCAAAGCTCAAGATTTGGTGGTGATGGGGGACTTCAACTATCCGGATATATGTTGGGAAAAGAACACAGCGGGGCACAGACTATCCAAACAAATTCTTGGACTGCATTGCAGACAACTTTTTATTTCAGAAGGTTGAAAAAGTTACCAGGGGGGAAGCTGTTTCTAGACTTGATTTTAACAAAATAGGGAGGAAACTTGTTGAGAATTTGAAAGTAGAAGGCAGCTTGGGTGAAAGTGATCATGAAATTATAGAGTTTTGCAATTCTAAGGAAGGGTAGAAGGGAGAACAGCAAAATAGAGACAATGGATTTCAGGAAGGCAGATTTTGGTAAGCTCAGAGAGCTGAAAGGTAAGGTCCCATGGGAATCAAGACTGAGGGGAAAACAACTGAGGAGAGTTGGCAGTTTTTCAAAGGGACACTATTACGGGCCCAAAAGCAAGCTATTCCGCTGGTTAGGAAAGATAGAAAATGTGGCAAAAGACCCACCTTGGCTTAACCCACGAGATCTTGCATGATCTAAAAAAATAAAAAGGAGTCATATAAAAAATGGAAACTAGGACAGATTACAAAGGATGAATATAGGCAAACAACACAGGAATGCAGGGGCAAGATTAGAAAGGCAAAGGCATAAAATGAGCTCAAACTAGCTACAGGAATAAAGGGAAACAAGAAGACTTTTTATCAATACATTAGAAGCAAGAGGAAGACCAAAGACAGGGTAGGCCCACTGCTTAGTGAAGAGGGAGAAACAGTAACAGGAAACTTGGAAATGGCAGAGATGCTTAATGACTTCTTTGTTTCGGTCTTCACCGAGAAGTCTGAAGGAATGCCTAACATAGTGAATGCTAATGGGAAGGGGGGTAGGTTTAGCGGATAAAATAAAAAAAGAACAAGTTAAAAATCACTTAGAAAAGTTAGATGCCTGCAAGTCACCAGGGCCTGATGAAATGCATCCTAGAATACTCAAGGAGCTAATAGAGGAGGTATCTGAGCCTCTAGCTATTATATTTGAAAAATCGTGGGAGACGGGAGAGATTCCAGAAGACTGGAAAAGGGCAAATATAGTGCCCATCTATAAAAAGGGAAATAAAAACAACCCAGGAAACTACAGACCAGTTAGTTTAACTTCTGTGCCAGGAAAGATAATGGAGCAAGTAATTAAGGAAATCATCTGCAAACACTTGGAAGGTGGTAAGGTGACAGGGAACAGCCAGCATGGATTTGTAAAGAACAAATCATGTCAAACCAATCTGATAGCTTCCTTTGATAGGATAACGAGTCTTGTGGATAAGGGAGAAGCTGTGGATGTGGTATACCTAGACTTTAGTAAGGCATTTGATATGGTCTCGCATGATATTCTTATCGATAAACTAGGCAAATACAATTTAGATGGGGAAACTATAAGGTGGGTGCATAACTGGCTGGATAACCGTATTCAGAGAGTTAATATTAATGGTTCCCAATCCTGCTGGAAAGGCATAACGAGTGGGGTTCCGCAAGGGTCTGTTTTGGGACCGGCTCTGTTCAATATCTTCATTAACGACTTAGATATTGGCATAGAAAGTACGCTTATTAAGGTTGCGGATGATACCAAACTGGGAGGGATTGCAACTGCTTTGGAGGACGGGGTCATAATTCAAAATGATCTGGACAAATTGGAGAAATGGTCTGAGGTAAACAGGATGAAGTTTAACAAAGACAAATGCAAAGTGCTCCGCTTAGGAAGAAAAAATCAGTTTCACACATACAGAATGGGAAGAGACTGTCTAGGAAGGAGTACGGCAGAAAGGGATCTAGGGGTTATAGTGGACCACAAGCTAAATATGAGTCAACAGTGTGATGCTGTTGCAAAAAAAGCAAACATGATTCTGGGATGTATTAACAGGTGTTTTGTGAGCAAGACATGAGAAGTCATTCTTCCGCTCTACTCTGCTCTGGTTAGGCCTCAGCTGGAGTATTGTGTCCAGTTCTGGGCACCGCATTTCAAGAAAGATGTGGAGAAATTGGAAAGGGTCCAGAGAAGAGCAACAAGAATGATTAAAGGTCTTGAGAACATGACCTATGAAGGAAGGCTGAAAGAATTGAGTTTGTTTAGTTTGGAAAAGAGAAGACTGCGAGGGGACATGATACCCTGTTTCCCCGAAAATAAGACAGTGTCTTATATTAATTTTTGCTCCCAAAGATGCGCTAGGTCTTATTTTCAGGGGATGTCTTATTTTTCAGAAATGAAAAATGCCTTATTATCGGTGGATGCCTTATTATCGGGGAGGTCTTATTATCGGGGGGATGCCTTATATTACAACGAGAGGCAAAACTGTAAGTAGGCCTTATTTTCGGAGGATGTCTTATTTTCGGGGAAACAGGGTAGCAGTTTTCAGGTATCTAAAAGGGTGTCATAAGGAGGAGGGAGAAAACTTGTTCACCTTAGCCTCTAAGGATAGAACAAGAAGCAATGGGCTTAAACTGCAGCAAGGGAGGTCTAGGTTGGACATTAGGAAAAAGTTCCTAACTGTCAGGGTGGTTAAATACTGGAATAAATTGCCTAGGGAGGTTGTGGAATCTCCATCTCTGGAGATATTTAAGAGTAGGTTAGATAAATGTCTATCAGGGATGGTCTAGACTGTATTTGGTCCTGTCATGTGGGCAGGGGACTGGACTCGATGACCTCTCAAGGTCCCTTCCAGTCCTAGAATCTATGAATCTATGCCTGTCATCGGGTGTATGTACTCCACGCTCACACAACAACCAAAAGGTTAATACAGACACTGCTGGCCGCTGGTGATTGGCAGCCTCACAGCAGCTGGTAGGATAAAAGGGCTGGGAAGCAGAGGGACAGGCAGGCTCCCAGAGGAGTAAGCAGACTGGAGAAAGGAATTCCTGTCAGCAGACTGGTAAAGAGCCCAGGGACAACACCCCAGAAAGGGACAAAAGGACCAACAGACTGACAAGCCTGCAGAGGCCTTGGAGAAGGTAGGAAGGCGCTCAGAGTCAGCAAACCCTCATCCTGCATGTCTAGCTTAAGGGCCCTGAGTTGGGACCCAGTGGAGTGAGTGGGCCTGGGTTCCCCTACCAACCCACTGACAGACCCGAGTTCAGAGAAGGTGTCACGTTATTGACTTGAACTGGGACCATATAGAACATGGTTGCAACCAAGGTCTTGTAGTGGCACCAAATCTTGTATAAAGGGGGTCAAATAAAGTATCTAAGACAAGGTTACGGTTTGCTGGTTATGATTATGGTGTCTATATGTGTGTATCATTTTTGTAGTTGAAGTTATAAATATTGGCTCTATACTGTCTGTATTTCAAACTTATGCTATGCTTCTGGGTAACATCCCAGACAAGTTGGTGTCAGCTCTGCCTAGCCTGCTATACAATTGACCCATTGAGAGAAGGCAGATACACCTTGTAACTCAGCAAAGTATGCAGGGACTTGCCCATGTGACTCCAGACTCCATTTTGCTGTATTTTTCCACAGTAAGGACAAAGAGGTGTTCTTACACCTGGAAAAGACTATAAAAGGCTGATGCCTCATCTCCATCTGGTCTTCAATCCTGCTTCTTACCTCTGGAGGGACTTTGCTACAAATGGAAGCTCTACACAAAGAACTGATGACCCATCCCAGCTGGGGATGTACTCCAGAGACTTGATTTGAACCTGCAGTTTATTCTATCACTGCTACAAGCCTGAACCAAGAACTTTGCCATTACTGTATGTAATTGATTCCATTTAACCAATTCTTGCTCTCATCTATATCTTTTTCCTTTTATGAATAAACCTTTAATTTTTAGATTCTAAAGGATTGGCAACAGCGTGATTTGTGGGTAAGATCTGATTTGTAGATTGACCTGAGTCTGGGGCTTGGTTTTCTTTTACTGGGGTAATGGTTTTCATAACCATTTGTCCCCATAACGAGTGGTACTGGTGGTGATACTGGGAAACTGGAGTGTCTAAGGGAATTGCTTGTGTGACTTGTGGTTAGCCAAGGGGGTAAAACCAAAGTCCTCTCTGGCTGGCTGGTTTGGTTTGCCTTAGGGGTGGAAAAACCCAGCCTTGGGCTGTAACTGCCCTGCTTTAAGCATTTTGTCCTGAATTGGCACTCTCAGTTGGGTCCCACCAGAACCAGCATCGTTACAGAGGGTTTTTCAGATTCCTGGGTACCAGGAATAGACTGACGGCCCCGCTGAGCTGAGGGAGCCGGCGCCATGCCCTGCTTGGCCAGGAGGGGCACTGTTGGACTGATGCAATGACTCACGTGTGATACTAGAAGTGGGATTTCTCACTGTATCCCAGCCGCACAGAACTGAAACACGTATATTGAAGCCTAATAGGGCCCAAGATGGAGGAAGCTGTATGGTTACTTGGCCAGCAGCAGGCCACTGTCTTAGACCAACAAGCCATTGCCCAGGATCAGCTGTGGCAGATATAAGTCTTGATACTACAGCTGTTGCAGGCCCAGCAACAGCAAAAGGAGTTGCAAGCAGGCTCCCAGCAGCAACAGTAGGAGGTCCAGGCCACAACTCAACAACTGGGCTAGCGAATGCTGGACATCCACCTCATGCCTGTCTTGACTGGGGAGGTGCAAGCCCATTATAGGGCCTTCAACCACCGTCTGCCCTGAACTATCCAACAGTGAAGACAGCCATATTCAACAGACTGCAATTAACCAGAGACTTACCACCATCATTTCAGAGAATGATTCAGCCTGTCTATGTGGCCTCACACCCTGTTGCTGAGGCTCAAGGACATCAGCTGCAAGTGGTTAAGGCCTAAGGCCTGAGGCCAGGACAAGCAGGCAAGTAGCTGACCTGGTCATCCTCGAGTAGTTCCTCTGCCACCCCCTACAAGCCCATGCGTGAATGGGTACAGAGCACCATCCAGAGGCACTGGAAGAAGCAGTGAGACTAGCAGAGACCTACCTCAAGCTGACACCCTACTGATCCAACTTGGGAGGGCAGAGCTTGCCTCCCCAAAGTCAAGTAGGGCAGGAGAGAGAGGGAACAGTCATTTTGAGGCCACAGTGTGGATGGCAGCCTCGCCCCAGTAGATAAGTTCTCATGCCAGAGACTGTCCCCAACTTACTTCCCATCCCATTCTCTGACGGTCAAGACAGGAAAATCAGGGAAGGCCGAAACCCATTACAGAGCCCACCAGTGAGAGTGATCTGTTTCCTATGTGGGCAAGAAGAACATATCAGAAGAGATTGTCAGACCCTGGAGTGTAATTATGGGGGCAGCTTGACCATCCCCAGACTCCATTAAAATGCCAAACAACCCAAAATTGATCACCGTGGTGCACATCAACGACCAGGAGGAGCCAGCCCTGGTGGACTCAGGATGCGAGCAGACCCTAGTGAGAGAAGACCTGCTGAGGGAGGCAAAGATCCATTTGTAAGGCACCGTGCCCCTGACATGCCTCCATGGGGACGTGAAGGGCTATCCCTGTGTGAAGGTCTGTCTGACAGCAGGTGGACAAACAGGCCACATTACAGTAGGTCTAGCATGTGAATGAACAGAACTGGATATGGCAGAGCTGGCCTGGCCCCACTTTAAGACACTGCTGCAGGCCCTGTTGAACAGACCCTAGGCGACCTCTTTCTGTTTGAAGGTCTGTTCTTATCGCAGAGAAATGAGCCACTGGACATGGGAGATGAGATTTACATAGGGGTGGGGGGGGAGTCAGGATTGTTGCCTATGTTAAGCGAATGACCTTGCTGAGACATGTGCCCCTAGGACCCCAAACAAGAGCTTGCAGGTGTGGGGAAGCTATTGGGGTCATCCAACTTGCAGGTCAAACAGCAAAGGGAGGATTCCTTCTGAAGTGTCTCTGAGGAGGACATAGCCATCATAGATGGAGAAATGTTCAGACTCAAGCATGTAAGAAGTTGCTCCTTGCTATCTCCTGCCCTATGTTGCTGCATAAACATCACAGCAGCAGATCACTGGAGGGCTGCACCATACCTTGGTTATGAAACTCAAGCCGCACACTGAGCTTGGCCCCTCAGTCCCACTACCCAGTCCCAGCTGGGGCTCCTGCCCCTGCTTCAGCCAGGCTTCCCCAGCCATGCCCCAAATCAACTCAGTCCACCCCCCTACAAATTCCTCCCCCCCACTCACCCACCCAATAGTGGCATGTACCTTCACTAATCATTTCCTCGATTTCAGAGGTGGAACATGTAAAGTGGAACAGCTTCAACAGGAGGCATTCCCACCTGGAATAGTTCATGGCCTGGTGATTAGTGCACTTGCCTGTGGCATAGGGATGGACTACCTGAATTCAAGTCCCTGCTTCTGAGCAGGGATTCAAAACTCTCATGTCCCAGACAAGTGCCCTAATCACGGGGCTAAAGTTTATAAGGGGGAGCACACACCGTTTCTGTATGACCCACAATGGACTCTTTGGAACTGAACCATTCAGTTTCAGGGCTGAACCAATTTTTTTTTCCTGATTTCTCAGTTTGGTATCTGAACCAAAATAACAATTACTGGCCTGGCTGTAGCTAGGAGTGGTGACAAGAGAGGGATGGAGGTGGTGGTGAGGATGGTGTGGAGGTGGAGAGGGTTGGTGTGACACTAAGAGAATCCCAATGCCAGAGGTCAAGGGGCTCACAGGTAATGAGTTTCAGCTGCCCTGACCATTTCAGTGTACCCCAATTCACATATGTCATAATCTTTGTCTGATAGGTAGTATATACAATATTGAAAAACTAATAATTCACTGATCATTAATATTCTTGCATATATGTTAAGTGTGTACATAGGTATAGGCTGGAATTATGACTAAAATGTATTTAAACCATGCATGAAATAGAGAGCTAGCAAACAGGTCTGCCCCACAAGAAGGAATTTGTTTGCCTCTCTGACCAGTTGGGTCCTGAGGCAGAGACTACCTAATATGTCAATGGACTTTTGTTAATAAAACTATTAATCTAACAAGTGCAGGAGGAGACAGCATGGCATTTACACCCAGCAGGCAAGAGAAGCTTGGTTTGAGTTCTTCTTCTCAAAGATTACATTGCAAAGGTTTACTGGGCTATAAAGACAGGGGAGCTGAATCTCAAGCAATAAGCAAGTGAATGAACTGAGTCTACACAATATTACTGTATTCTGAATGTGTATCGAGGGAAATATTGTATGAAAGTCTATGAAATGTCTGTATTAACATTATAAGGAATTGTAGATTCTCATTGATAACATGGTTTAAAGTGCATGTCCAAACAAAGGGAGAATCAGCTCTTTTCCAAACAGGAGGGAAGGCAGCTATCTACCCGTCCCCAATTAAATTAAACAAGATGTGACCAAAACAATGGAAGCCCCATTTACATGGAAATCAGCAGGGGGATTGAAAATCCACAAGAAGGGAAGAACAGCATAAGGTCATCCTGCCTCTGGTCATTGAACTTTGAAACTTATAAGTAAGGACAGAAGCCATCTTTGACACCCATCACTAGACAGACACAAGAGGCCAGAGCTCTTGCAAGCTGAGAAAGATGGGCCCTTCAAACCAAGGGGGGGGGGGAGGTGAAGTTTCTGGGAACTGAATATAAGTTTGAGAAACCATCTTGAACAAAGCCTGTACCTTGCTAGAGTAAGTTTTAGACTTTAAAATATGTGTTTTCACTTTTATTTGCATGTAACCCTTTCTAACATTATTCCTTTTAGTTGGCATCACTGGTGTCCTATTGTTAATAAATGTGCTTTATTTTTTACTATAAACCAACTCAGTGCTGTGTTTAACTGGAGTTAGCAGTCACTTCAAGTCAAAGTGTTAAGCTATTGGGTATTGACTCTTTTATGAGAGCAACAAACCTCTATACACCTCTGAATGTTCCAGGGGAGAGATGGACATTTCAGGGGAGACAGTTTTGTGGAAATTTGAGCCTGGGAGTGTGTTGGGGTCACTTTGCTGGTTGTAACCAATTCTGGTGGAAGCCAGAGTGGGGCGGTGGGGTTGTACACAGGCTGCTGGGCTCAGAGCTACTGAACCAGGGCTGTCAAGTGCACAGACAGTCAGGGTGTGGCCTATATGCTTGTGGGCTGGTGGAAGAGTCCCAGGCTGGGAGCTACAGCAGCAAAGCATTGTAAGTCACCCCTGGTTGCAGGGCAAGCAGAGACACAACCTCTCACTGGTGTGGATTGCACCCCCACATCACAGTGGGGATGAAGGGAGGGCCAGGGTTGGGGCAAATGTCATCAGAGGTGACAACAGTTGAAATTTGACCCAGGTGAAAACTTGACAATGGTTAAGTTGCAGGTGTGCTCAGACTACAATCTGCCATGCTGACCATGTACTCCCCTGTCTGTCTGTTTGTATCCATCTGTTGTTTCTTGTCTTCTACTTAGATGGTAAGTTTCTTGGGGCAGGAACTGTCTTTCTCTTCTGTGTTTGTACAGCGGCTAGCACAATGGAGTCCTGGACCTGGACCATGAGTAGGGCTCCCAGGTGCTTTTGCAGCAAAAGGTGCTTTATCATAGCTATTTGCCTCTGCATTATCTGCATAAAGTCCCTCCCAAGGGCCATTCACTCCATTTTGACCTTTTTGTGCATGCTCCAGGAAACCTTCCCTCCGCACATCTGCCTTCAGGGCCCTCTCTGGGGATTAACTGTGCACTCCATGGAACAGATCATCTTTAGCTTTTCTTTTTGGCTTGAGATCTGACAGCCTCTCGGCAGGCTACAACTCCCTTCTTCACGCACTTACACATGTGCAGGGAAATAAGAAAAAAAAACCAAATCATTTATTGTCCCACTCCTCATAGTCTCCATGCCAACAATGATAAAATGTCATTCCCATCTTCTCTTACCACTCTGTGGTTTCTTTTGTGACAGTAAGATGTTACACAGTTCACTTTCCCATTGTAATGGACCAAGACATAGGCATTCTTGCCTCCAGTCACACCTAGGCTGAGGTCTGCCCAGCAGGGGAAGGTGGTCATCAGGCAGGAGCTGAAGAAATTGCAAGAGCCAGGCTCTAGAAGCAAGAGTCAGAGTCAAGCCAGCAGGGCTGGCTCTAGGTATTTTGCCGCCCCAAGCAAAAAAAATTTTGGCTGCCCCCCGTCCCAGCCCTGGGCTCCTTGCCGCACCCCCCCTGCCGCCCCAACTCTGGGCTCTCCCCCACCACCCGCACCCCCCTGCTGCCCCAGCCCTGGGCTCTCCCTACCCCCCCACCATTGCCCCACACACACACCTCCTGCCACCCCAGCCCTGGGCTCTCCCCCCCCCCCGCCCTGCACCCTCCTCCCGCCGCAGCCCTGGGTCACTGGTAACTCACTCCCAGGGCAGGTCATTCAGCAGGAATTTTGGGTGTGCACAGAACACAGACAGAATTGGTTCCCATATGGTTACAGAACTGCAATAAAGTGGAACAATTTTCAGCTTGTGTGACTGGAGGATATCTGGATGCATATTATAAGACTGTCCTACATAAATGAGGAAAAGTTGAGGTGCCTTTATTATTCTTTTGTTCCACTTTTTCTTTCTATGGGGAATTTGCCAATGCAATATCACTGTCTTCCTTTTAAACAAACAAATAAAGAAACAAAAGGCAATGGCTGTTGAAAATAGCAATTCCAGTCCTAATAACCACTAGGAAGCATTTCTTGCTCAATTTTATCCTACTTTTTCTACAGCAAGTTACAGTGGATCAGTATATTTGATTTGGGAGAAATGAAGTAACAGCTGCCAAACTGAGCTTGAGCACTCCTGAATTTTGAGGTGTTCAAATCTGGAAGACAGGTGCTGGGGGGGGGGGGGGGGGGGAGGGGCTGTGGCTCCGCAGGGGAGCACGGCAGCATGTATGCAGTAGCGTGTCTGGTGCTGCGCGAAGCCAGACACGCTGGTCTGAGTGGCACAGTAAGGGGACTGGGGGGTTGGAGAAGGGGAAGGAGGTTCCGGGGGGGCAGTCAAGGGACAGGGAGAAGGGGGGGGTTAGATGGGTCAGGGGTTTGGGGGGGCAGTCAGGGGACAGGCAGCAGTTGGATAGGCAAGGGAGTCCCAGGGGTTTGTCAGGGGACAGGTGGGGTTCTAGGGGGGAAAGTGGGGGGGCAGTTGGGGACAAGGAGAAGGGAGGCTTAGATAGGGGGTGGGGTCCCGGGAGGGGGCAATCAGGGGACAAGGACCGTGGGGCTTAGATAGAGGGTGGGGTTCTGGGGGGCAGTTGGGGCAGGGGTCCCGGGAGGGGGTGATCAGGGGACAGAGAGCAGGGGGGTTGGCATTTCTGTGGGGGGCAGTCAGACGGAGTGGATGGGGGCAGGGTGGGGCTACCCTCCCTCCCCGTGGAGTGTCCTATTTTTTGAATGTTAAAACATAGAATCCCTACTCACAGTGTAGTTCCCCATTCAAAGCAGGCTGCAGCATGAGGTCTCAGCTTCCTCCCTCACTCCCTCCCCCCCCCTCTTTCCTGTTGGTAGTGGCCAAGGGAATGCTGGGAAATGTAGTTCTTTCCCTGCTCCAGGGCTGGCTCTATAGGCAGGGAGCTAACAAAGGAACTACAGCTCCCAGGGCCCCCAGTTGGTTCTCAGCTCCCATGCTGGATCCCTGCCTCCCCTGCAAATGGGCTGCCCCAAGCATGTGCTTGCTTTGCTGGTGCCTAGAGCCACCCCTGCAAGCCAGGGTCAAAGACCAGCAATCAGAGGCAGTGCCAGGTTAGAACTGAAAGGCAGGAATCAGGGTCAGAGTCAGGGGCTGGCAATCAAGTAGAGTCTAGCATTGCAGCAGACAAGAGTCTGCCCAGACAACTTCCTGAGGCAACCCCAGGGGATTAAATATGGGGCTTCGACAACCAGAGGCCCACAGGGTACTGTTACTCTTGGTCTCTTGGGCTGCAGTTCCTATGGTGCCTGCTCTCCGTAGTTAGGGTGACCAGACAGCAAGTGTGAAAAATCGGGACAGGTGGTGTGTGTGTGTGGGGGGGTAATAGAAACCTATATAAGAAAAAGACCCAAAAATCGGGACTGTCCCTATAAAATCGGGACATCTGGTCACCCTATCCGTAGTGCTCCCTGGCTGTCCCAGTGAATAGCCTCCTTACAGCACTGTAGGAATATCAGCTGTCGCGGGGTCTGCAGACCTAGGTCCTAGAGCCCAACTCCTTACACCCATACTACAGACCCTTGGTATTTTATCTCTGTGGTGCAGGTTTTGTGGATGTCTGAGTGTTTTTAAAATTTTTCTGGTTTGGAGCTGGAGGAGGGTGGATCAGTGACTTTTCTTTTTTAGGGTGGGTGGAGGAGTGGCAGGAGCAGGTTAGTGACTGCATGTGCCCTTCTGCAGGCTTTCCTGACTACAGCTGAGTGAATAATTAATTGATTTTTCAGTTCAGTGGCCAAACCAACAAAATCTGAAAAGAACTGGTTTATTTAGAGCCAAAACTGAATGTTTTTGTTTTTTCTTGCAGAAACAAAATATAAAAAAAATCTTTCTCCTCTAAGAAAAGATTTGAAATGTGATTTTGAAAAGACATTTCAAAAAGAACCAATTTTGGGCAGGATGGGGAGAAATTTTAGTTATTCACTCAGCTGTAGTCAGGACAGCTTGCACATGCAGTTACTAACCTGCTGGAGTGCCTTCGCTGACTCATCACTAGGACCAGCGCCCCCTCACCTTCATTTTCTCTGACAGTGCTCTGTAGATGTCTGCATTCTGGTGACTCTTATCCAGAGGGAACTGGACATACTTATCTCCAGACAGGCCAGTCAAGTCCTGGGCCTCTAGAGGGGTCCATGTGGAAGCAGAGGGGCCATGTTTGCTATGGGAATGTGAACTCACCACTACCTGGTAAAGACAAGAGCCACTCCATTTAACCAGAGAGGGTTCATCAGGTCAAGATGACCCCAGAGTAGTAGAGCACACACAGGCACAAAGCAGGTTGATGCAGTTATGAAGCAATGCAGTGTGGGACACTAGGTGAAGGACTGTCAGCAGCATTAGCATTAGGAATTATTTCACAGGAATTTTAGAGTGAACAAACTGATTGTGAAGTGGAGCTACTCCTTCTCCAATGAGGATTAATTATGGTTATGGTAACCTAAGACACCAAATAAGTTGCTCTGAGAACAGGGTTCATGTGGACACTAAGTATTTAAGGTGAACTAATTACGGTTAAAAGAACAGGAGTACTTGTGGCACCTTAGAGACTAACAAATTTATTTGAGCATAAGCTTTCGTGGGCTACAGCCCACTTCTTCGGATGCATATAGAGTGGAACATATATTGAGGAGATATATATACACACATACAGAGAGCATGAACAGGTGGGAGTTGTCTTACCAACTCTGAGAGGCCAATTAAGTAAGAGAAAAAAACTTTTGAAGTGATAATCAAGATAGCCCAGTACAGACAGTTTGATAAGTGCTGTAGCCCACGAAAGCTTATGCTCTAATAAATTTGTTAGTCTCTAAGGTGCCACAAGTACTCCTGTTCTTTTTGCGGATACAGACTAACACGCTGCTACTCTGAAACCTGTAATTACGGTTAATGTGATGTAACATCCCCTGTAGACAAGCCATAAGAGTAACTGAGAAGGGCTTCACACTGAAACTGGTGTTCCATGTGTCAGGCTTTGTTGGCGTGAGGCCGACACACTAGGTCCTAATTCCAAGCAGTCCGAGCATCTCTGCTCTCTGGCATTGTACAGAATATTCCCCTGCTTCATTCCCACTAGTATTGTATCTAGTCTGTTCTAGACTATCTTCAATCACAGTGACTCGGTCACTTCCCCTTTTGTCTCTATCCCACTCTCTACTCCTTCCACTGCTGGGGAATTATTCCTTCTCTCTGCCCTTTGCTTTTCCCTTCTGAACTCTCAACCATAATTTTTGTATTTTCAGATTATATAAATAAGCGCCTCCCCTCCTGGTTCTCACCCCTGTGGAAACACCTGCCCTTGCTGTCCCTTGCCCCTTATTCTCCTTTACGCCCCAGTCTCATGTCCAAGCCTGCAGGCCTCATCACTGAATAGTTTCCTTTCTTTGAACTTTATCCAGTTTTTCAATATCCTTCCTATAATGAAGGGACAGAAATACAACATTCCAGCTCAGGATGTACTAAGACCATGTAAACATCCATCAGTCCCATCCAGTCCCACCTACAGACACAGTCACTCATTCTGCTTGGTGTCAACCTGTTCACCCCTGAGAATTATGTTGTTGGCTACCCCCATGCCCCAACAGTGTCACACTTTGCCCTCTTATTCAAACTCTGTCTTGTTAATGGAACACAGGAACTGGCATACGGGGTAAAGGGCTACTCCTTATTTAACAAGGTCTTTGCTGTTGGGAGTGTAACCAACACTCTCTGGTGGATGTATTGACTCTCTAGGTCACATTGATCTGGTTAGAGGGGACACTGCCTGCTCAGGAGGTGTTGAAAGTTAAACATGGAAATACATGGGAGACAGTCTGTGATTCACACTTGGATTTCAACACTGCTTCTGTTATCTGCACTGAATTAGGGTGTGGACAGGCTGTAGCCACCTTGGGAGCAGCTCATTTTGGAGAAGGTCATGATCTGATCTGGAAGGAAAAGTTCCAGTGTGTGGGAAATGAGTCTCTCCTTCAGAAATGTCCCAGGATGTCCCGTCCTGACGACACATGCTCTCACGCTAATGATGTCGGTGTATTGTGAGAACTCAAACTGATGAACCACTAACATAAGCCCTACAGCTGGGCCCCTCAGTTTCTTTTCTCTCACATCCATGTATTCCACCTGTGAACCCGCATCCCAGAAGACTTCACATGTTTCCATGTTGCTCCAAAGGATTCCTGTCTGTTAGAAAGGGTGGCTCCACTTTCCCACCACCCGGGGGAGCCAAGAAAAGATAGTGGGAAATCCCATTATCTCTCTCACATTCCTCACTCTATTTCAAGTGTCTCCAATAAATGGGGACACTTCTATTTACCTTTCTCCTGCTATAAGGATAGGATCCCAGCAGAGCTCTGATTCCCCTTATCCTCTGCTACGGATGCATGTTCTCCACTGCTGAGCACTCTCCTCCCTACTCAGATACATCTGTAAGGGGAGGGAACAGAATCTAGTGGTCAGAGCACAGAAGTAGAAATCACAAGACCTGGTCTTTATTTCCAGTTCTAGTTCTGTATTCAGTAGAGCCCCATGTCTTAGTTTCCCCATCTGTAAAAAGGAGATAACAATAAACTACCTACCTCAGCGAGTGGGTGTGAGGCTTAACTTCATTAGTGTAAAATGCTTTCAGGCACTTGAATGCATACTGTTATGTAGGGACTAGGTGGTGTTATTTTAAAACTTACTTGACAGAATTGGAGCTTTTGTGGCTACTTTTACGTTATTGCCCTGCAATGGGGGGTTGCCTTTGTACCACACATTCATACAGATCTGATTATTAGAGACTAGCTGAAAGCCTATGCTATTGCATGGGTATAATTTGTAAAGTCCAGTGAAGCAATAGTGACTACTGGAAGCAAATATTAAGCAAACAAACCCAGAAAGAATATGAATGCAAACATTGTCAAACTCCACATGAGAGCTTTGGCTCATATAATCTAACTCAGATATACCCACCTCCTTCCCAGTTGTTTTTTTAATTGCTTTGTCAATGTTTTCACAAAATTTGGAACCCCACTTTTCATTAATGTTGAAAGACAAATGCTTGACAACTTGAATGCCTGTCACCTTGTTTTATCTGAATGTAAAACTTACTTATTACGAAGGTGCCTTTAATCACGCTGAGTACATCACTGAACCAATACTGTATTTATTACTAAAGTATGTTTTCACCTTAGTCTGTTTTGGGACTTTTTAACTGCCCTCTATTCCCCTGCCAATGTGTGTATGATAATTTCAGGTCGAAATGTCAACCTTGTAATGGACAAAGCACTCCTCTCCCTGGCTGCTGAGCTGGAGACTGCACTGGCCCTCTCCTCACCCCTGAGATGGGGAACTGCCCTTCATTCCCTATTACAGTCTTCACCCACAGCAAAACTTCCCTGCCTCCTGCTGCTCTGGGACTTCTCTGCCTGGGACACAGCTACATCACTTCCCTTACTCCCCACTCCCCTGCCTCCTGGTGCCCAGGGACTTGTCTTCTGCCTGGCTCCCAGCAGGAACACTTTCCCAACGTTGCCCTTCCCTGCCTCTTGCTGCCCCGGGACCTCTCTCTGCTCTAGGGACATACATGAAGGCAGGGCTCAGTGGCAGGGAAGGTCTGTGTCCTCAGCCCCAAGGCTCTTGCACAGAGCTCAGTCCAGCCCTGAAAACTGGAGGATCAGAGGAGCTTCTTGTGTCATCACACCTGCTCCTCCTGTAGGCACCAAAATCCCGTGACATATGATCAGCTTGCAACAACTGGAAATGTCAGAACACTGCCTTTCTGTGCTGCTTGGAGGGGACCGCCATCCCACACCGTCACCTCCAGGTTGGGGAGATGCCACCTGATCCCATACCTCGCCCACCCCCATCACTGTCCTCTGCACCCCCACCCCCCCTCAGCCTCCCTTTTGGACCCCACATCCTCCTACACCTCATTCCCCTGAAACTCTTAAATCTGCCTCTTGCCCCCAGTATCCTGCTCACTGCACTCTCCCCATCATCCTTTGACAGGGACTCTGCTGCCACTCAGACTCCCTGGGTCCTGTCCAGCCCCCTCAGCCATACAGGAGCAGCCATCTTCCCTGTGGACTTCAGTGGGAGGTGCAAGCCAACTTTACTCAGGGCGGCCTCACTCCCACATGCTGACAGACTGTAGGGAGATGGTAGCATCTTGCTGGCTTCAGCCCCAGTGACAGTGACAGGGACAGGAGATGGCGCCATTTGGAATAAGGCAATCTCCGAGAGTTGGAAGTGGCTTATAATTTAAAAGTTGGATGGTAAATGACCATGAATCCCAGTGATGATTGAACCTGGTGATATTGTGAACCAAAGGAGCTCTCAGCCATGCTTGTAGCTTGTTCCAGCATTTCACGCTGACTCAGCACACATCCTAGGCTTCAGAGTGACTCACAGTGTGACTTTCCTGGGATCTTCTTATATGGGTAACAAAGGTCGCCTTTTTGTCAGGACACAAATCTAAATGGATGAGATAAAATCAGGCCAGGGACAGCTAGCGAGGTGCCTTTCCCAACAGCACCGCTAATGACAAAGCTTGCAAAGGATCTGCACTGCCGACTGCGGAACCAACTCGTAATGGGGGTCCTTTGAGGGCAGAGGTGCCTAGTGGTTACTGTCTGTTCATTATAGGGGCAATAGTAGGGGAGCCCCAGCCCACCCACTCCACCAGGCTCTGACCTAGAGTGACCACATAAAAATATAAGGACGACCATACAGGGTCAGACCAAAGGTCCATCTAGCCTGGTATCCTGTTTTCTGACAGTGGACAATGCCAGGTGATTCAGAGGGAATGAACAGAACACATAATCATCAAGTGACCATCTTTGACCATGGGATGGTGTTCTTAGACCAAGAGGAAGGATTCTTAGACAGAGATGGGCTCCACCTAATGAAGAGAGGGAAGAGCATCTTCACAAGCAGGCTGCTAACCTAGTGAGAAGGGCTTTAAACTAGGTTCACCGAGGGAAGGAGACCAAAGCCCAGAGATAAGTGGGGAATGGGATACCAGGAGGAAGCACGAGCAGGAGAGCCCAAGAGGGGAAGACTCCTGCCTCATACTGAGAAATCAGGACGATCAGCGAGTTATCATAAGTTCCTATACACAAATGCAAGAAGCCTGGGAAACAAGCAAGGAGAACTGGAAGTCCTGGCACAGTCAAGGAATTATGATGTGATTGGAATAACAGAGACTTGGTGGGATAACTCACATGACTGGAGTACTGTCATGGATGGATATAAACTGTTCAGGATGGACAGGCAGGGCAGAAAAGGTGGGGGAGTTGCATTGTATGTAAGAGAGCAGTGTGACTGCTCAGAGCTCCAGTATGAAACTGCAGAAAAACCTGAGAGTCTCTGGATTAAGTTTAGAAGTGTGAGCAACAAGGGTGATGTCATGGTGGGAGTCTGCTATAGACCACCAGACTAGGGGGATGAGGTGGATGAGGCTTTCTTCAGGCAACTAACAGAAGTTACTAGATCACAGGCCCTGGTTCTCATGGGACCCCGATATCTGCTAGGAGACCAATACAGCAATGCACAAACAATCCAGAAAGTTTTTGGAAAGTGTAGGGGACAATTTCCTGGTGCAAGTGCTGGAGGAACCAACTAGGGGCAGAGCAATGCTTGACCTGCTGCTCACAAACGAAAAGAATTAGTAGGGGAAGCAAAAGTGGATGGGAATCTGGGAGGCAGTGACCATGAGATGGTCGAGTTCAGGATCCTGACAAAAAGAAGAAAGGAAAGCAGCAGAATACGGACCTTGGACTTCAGAAAAGCAGACTTTGACTTCCTCAGGGAACTGATGGGCAGGATTCCCTAGTAAAATAACATCAGGGGGAAAGGAGTCCAGGAGGGCTGGCAGTATTTTAAGGAATCCTACTTGAGGTTGCAGAAACAAACCATCCCGTTGTGTAGAAAGACTAGTAAATATGGCAGGCGACCAGCTTGGCTTAACAGTGAAATCTCTGCTGATCTTAAACACAAAAAAGAAGCTTACAAGAGTGGAAGCTTGGACAAATGACCAGGGAGGAGGATAAAAATATTGCTCAGGCATGCAGGAGTGAAATCAGGAAGGCCAAATCACAATTGGAGTTGCAGCTAGCAAGGATGTTAAGAGTAACAAGGAGGGTTTCTACAGGTATGTTAGCAACAAGAAGAAGGTCAGGGAAAGTGTGAGTCCCTTACTGAATGGGGGAGGTAACCTAGTGACAGAGGATGTGGAAAAAGCTAATGTACTCAATGCTTTTATTGCCTCTATCTTCAAGAACAAGGTCAGCTCCCAGACTACTGCACTGGGCAGCACAGCATGGGGAGGAGGTGACAGCCCTCTGTGGAGAAAGAAATGGTTCGGGACTATTTAGAAAAGCTGGATGAGCACAAATCCATGGGGCCGGATGCGCTGCATCCGAGGGTGCTAAAGGAGTTGGCGGATGTGATTGCAGAGCCATTGGCCATTATCTTTGAAAACTCATGGTGATCGGGGGAGGTCCCGGATGACTGGGAAAAGGCTACTGTAGTGAAAAAGAGAAGAAGGAGGATCCGGGAAACTACATGCCAGTCAGCCTCACCTCAGTCCCTGCAAAAATCATGGAGCAGGTCCTCAAGGAATCAATTTTGAAGCACTTCAAGGAGAGAAAAGTGATCAGGAACAGTCAGTAAGGATTCACCAAGGGCAAGTCATGCCTGACTAACCTAATTGCATTCTATGATGAGATAACTGGCTCTGTGGATGAGGGAAAAGCAGTGAATGTGTTATTCCTTGACTTTAGCAAAGCTTTTGATACGGTCTACCACAGTATTCTTGCCAATAAGTTAAAGACGTATGGGCTGGATGAATGGAGTATAAGGTGTATAGAAAACTGGCTAGATCATCGGGCTCAACAGGTAGTGATCGATGGCTCCATGTCTAGTTGGCAGCCGGTATCAAGCGGAGTGCCCCAAGGGTCGGTCCTGCGGCCGGTTTTATTCAATATCTTCATTAATGATCTGGAGCATGGCGTGGATTGCACCCTCAGCAAGTTTGGAGATTACACTAAACTGGGAGGAGTGTTAGATACACTGGAGAGTAGTAATAGGATACAGAGGAACCTGGACAAATTAGAGGATTGTGCCAAAAGAAATCTGATGAGGTTCAACAAAGACAAGTGCAGAGTCCTGCACTTAGGACGGAAGAATCCCATGCACTGCTACAGACTAGGAACCGAGTGGCTAGGCAGCAGTTCTGCAGAAAAGGATTTAGGGGTTACAGTGGATGAGAAGCTGGATATGAGTCAACAGTGTGCCCTTGTTGCCAAGAAGGCTAACAGCATTTTGGGCTGTATAAGTAGAAGCATTGCCAGCAGATCGAGGGACGTGATCATTCCCTTCTATTCGGCATTCGTGAGGCCTCATCTGGAGTACTGTGTCCAGTTTTGGGCCCCACACTACAAGAAGGATGTGGAAAAATTGCAAAGAGTCCAGCAGAGGGCAACAAAAATGATTAGGGGGCTGGAGCACATGATTTATGAGGAGAGGCTGAGGGAACTGGGATTATTTAGTCTGGAGAGAAGAAGAATGACGGGAGATTTGATAGCCTCCTCCTCCTCTTTCCCCCAAGACCCTCACCCCTGGCCAGGCTGGAAGCCAGAGCTTTGTAAAGAGCCACCCAGGGAGCCTGAGCCATGGTGGAGAGCCCTGGACCCTCCACCTGCCCTGGGCGGGGTGCCCAAGAGCAGCCCTGGCTTGTCTCCCCACCCCCCGGGGACAAATGCTGTCTCAGAGTCATTCAGCCTGGGACTGGAAATGTACATTTCAGGACTGTCTTGCATGATTAGGGACAGGGGTTAACCTTCCCCAACTGAGGGCCTTACAAAGGTCAGCAGCGTTTGGGCTCCAGGGCGTGGCAAGGTCCTCTGAGCTACATTCCCTGGATCACTTTCTATCACTTCTTCTCGATTCAGATAAGAAAAAAGAAAATAATAAAAGAAGGTAACCCAAACCTGCTGGCCCTGTCTGGGCTCTGTATACAATCTTGTCCCCTCTGGGAGGCTTCTCCAGCTCCTTTTGGTGCTAGATGACCTTCTGGATAGTCTGCACTCCTCCCCAGTCTCTCCCTTCTGAGCTGGGTTGTTCCATTTTTATCCCTGTCTCCATTTGGAGCATGTTGTGCATAATTGGAGGGTTGGGCCTAGCTGGGCCCAGTATAGTCCTTTAGCCACTTCCGTCCCAGTATAGGGTTTGTACCCCATCACAAATCCATTGGATGAAAGCTCAATCCATTGCAGCCAGCTAGTTTGCCTGTTGCTATGTGAATTAGGATCCGGACTGTCTAGCCATGGTTAAACTGCCAGGTTGGTATCAGGATGGGCAGGGGAAATTGGAAAAAGAAGGGTCTTCTTCCTAAAAGGTAAAGTCCTGAAGAGAGAAGGTCAAGATTGGAGAGAGGGCACACTTCTGGCCAGTCCATGCACAGGGCCAAGTCCTAGGGAAAGTGCAGCTGGTGTGTTTGACTCACTTTGGTCCCGATCCAGCAGTGGTAGCTGAGGGTGCTCAGCCCCTCACAGGATCCTCTCAACGCCTTGTGGGATTGTGTCCTTATTTGGGGGACCCTCCCTTGCTGAGCTCAATGTTCTGGAATGGCCCAGACTATCCACAGGCAACCTGAACTCTTCATTTATGACGTGTTCTTTTGCCATTTAATTCTACTCAAAGTCTGCTCTGACAAAGCCTTGGCTGGGATGATTTTGTTGGCATTGGTCCTGCTTTGAGCAGGGGGTTGGACTAGATGACCTCCTGAGATTTCTTCCAACCCTAATATTCTATGATTTTACCTACAATCTCAGAACAGCGCTACAACTTGGGGCAGGGAGATAGTCACCTGTGTTTGCTTTTTAATTGTCATCAGAAAGCCCCAGACTGAGCACTGCTGGATTGACTGAGGCAGTTCACAACTCTTGCAGCTACTGTTTCACTGACATCAACGGACGCCTCAAGCAGCATCAAGAGAAATGATCCCCCGGGAGCCAGCAATAATCACTAGGGCTTATCTGCTCTCCAACTGCATTCACTGAATTAGGTGTAGCTGTACTGAATGGTGGAGAAATACATGGGAGCAGCTTGGGAGAGCTGTGGTTGTAATATGAGGAGATCTGGGGATTAGTTTGAGGAGCATCAGAGAGCTGTGATATGAGGAGATCTGGACCTGAACGCCCCCATGTGTGTTATCAGAGGAAAGATGTGCATATGGACCTTGAGGTTGCAGTCGGCATCACTTGTGTAGGCTGTGTCAGGACCAGGGCACTGGGTTCATCTTGTCATGTGTTCTATGATTCTGTGCCTTGCTCAATATCACAAAGCAGGTCAATGACAGAACTCTGACTCACTACTCCATCTTTAAATAGGGAACAGAGTCTTGGATAAGACCCCTAGGATCTTTGCAGGGAATGCCATTCTGGAAGTCACCTTTCCAGCCTTCACCCCAACTTGGACTATACAAGGAGGCTTGGGACAGATCACAGGAAACATGTCCCTCCAATTTCTCTAACTAGCCAGTGGACACAGCTGACTTTCCAACAGGGAAAAAAAGTTACAATCAGTGTAATACAAGCTACTTCCTGATGGGCAGAATGGTGGCCCCCCAATCCTCTCAAGTCTATGACATCAACAATTTGTTTAAAGGACAAAAAAAAAAAAAAAAAAAAAAAAAAAAAAGGCAGGAAACCATTTTTGATTTTCAACAGCCAGGTTGCTTTCAGTGTTCTCCCAAGGCTGCTAATAGCATCTGCAACAAGAAGGCAAGGAAAAGCGCCTCAAAAAGATATTGATCTTAATTATAAATTTCCATGGTTTATTCTATTTGGAATGTCAACCATAATGTATCATGTCCAATTTGTAGTTTTGGGTTTTTTTTTAATTTTGTGTTCCAAAACTACAACATTGTTTTGTGTTTTTTTAAAAACCTCTGAATTCCCTACTTTTCTAATTTAAAAAAAAAGAGCAATTCCAGCATCCTGGCAAGGGATTTAACATTCTGATCATTGATATGAACCTTCAGCTCTACCTCCAGCTTAACAACATTTTCTGAATATGGAGGGTGTCCTTAACACGTCTACTCCTCTCTGGTGTGCCTAGACAGAGATGTCACTGGACAGCCTTGTAGGGCTGGCTATGGCTGCATCAGCCGTTAGCGGACTCTGCACCAGTCCCAGACAGACTGGATTTGCTGCTATCTCTCTTCTCTCCATGCCAGGGCAAAGTGAGCATGTGCCAAGGGATGTCTCTGGAGCAGCCCAGTAGGTACGGAGAGAGGCAACAGCAAAATAAATAGTTGGTTTTGGAGGTCAGTGGATCCAGGTTGGATGTGGAAAGACAAAGAGGCAGGGAGGGGGTTCTCCACTGAGGAGAAAGTAGGAAGGAACTGGGGGTTGCTTGAGCCCCACCACTTCATATTGGTGTAGTCTGTTACTCTCCAAGCACTGATGCTATCCACTAGTTGTCCCCCTAGCCAGGCTGTTCTTGGGGCTTGCTGCGCTCCCGCCGTCATTCCAATCAGGGGAGCAGAGCTGGGAGTAATTGGCAGGAGCCTTTCTATTGTTGGTTTGTGGATGGGCCATCATTCATTCATCATTCATTCAGCTGGGTGTGTCCATGTCTGTGTAAGTGCTGTGCCAATCAGAGGTTTGTAGCTTGACAACAGCATCAGTGTGAGAGGGATCAATGTGAGAGACCAGTGGGACAGAGGGCTCAGCAGTCACACAGTTCAGGTTACACTTCGGGGATCTTGTCACAGATAGTCTTCCCTAAAAAGTGGTGGGAGCATCACTTAATACTTTCAAACCTCAACTTGACAAACACTGCAGAATAGAGTGTGAAGCAGAGTCCTGCACTTAGCTGCAGAGGCAGCAAATAGAAGGTAGAACTGGGTTAGATTACATAGTTCTGACTTGATCAATACTCAAGTAAGGTTAAAAACAAAGAGGCTTTCAAGAAAGCAGAGCAGCCACCCAACATTTACCACATAGTAGAAGTTCACACTGGTGGCATCCTTGTATCCCTTTTTGTTCAAAATGTAATGCACCATGATCCTCCTCTGCTGGCCACAGCTCAGCATCTCTGGGACCTGCTCGAGCTTCACAAAGCTATTAGTGCGGGAGTAGAAGCTCCGTACGGTCGTCTCAGGTTCCTAAGTGTCCATCCAGACAAGGTCTCTACAGTCATTTATTGCATATGTGGCTTGACAAGAGACATAGAGAAAAAAGCAGACCGAAGATTTCATGAAGAGGAAATTCAAATGTCAAAGGGCAGCTGGGGCAGAAATGTTTACTCACAGCTCTTTCTAAGGCTAGGTCTACACTACCCGTCTGAATCGGCAGGTAGAAATCAATCTCTCGGGGATCGAATTATCGCGTCTCGTCGGGACGTGACAATCGATCCCTGAATCGACGCGCTTACTCCACTAGCGGAGGTAGGAGTAAGCGCCGTCGACGGGGAGCCGCGGAGGTCGATTTTGCCGCCGTCCTCACAGCGGGGTAAGTCAGCTATTCGCGTAGCTGAATTTGCCTATCTTAAATCGACCCCTCCCCCTCCACCCCCCCCCTAGTGAAGACCTGCCCTAAGATAATCTGTGTAAAGCAGTGGGAAATGGTCTTTAGGGGCTATTTACTCTAATAGCTCTACCAATATTTTGTGTATGAGCTTGTGTGAACATTCCTGCACAGCAAGCCCAGTCCAGCTAGGCTGCATGCTGTGCTTGCCCCCTGGCGTCCTTAACACGTTCACTCCTCTCTGGTGTGCCTAGACAGAGAGGTCACTGGACATCCTTGTGGGGCCTCCAAGCACTGATGCTGTCCGCTAGTTGTCCCCCTAGCCAGGCCGTTCTTGGGGCTTGCACGCTCTGGCCGTCACTCCGGCCGGGGGAACGGGGCCGCGAGCTCGCTGCGCTCCGGCTGGGGGAGCGCAGGATGGACCACAGCAAGCCCCCAGCCCCGCTCCCCGAGGTCCCGCTCCCCCCGCCGGAGCGCGGCAAGCACGCGGCCCCGTTTCCCCACTCGGCACTCCGGCTGCAGGAACGGGGCCGCATGCTTGCCGCGCTCCGGCCCGGGGAGCAGAGTCGCGGGACTTGCCGTGCTCGGGCCCGGGGAGTGGGCGCGAGCACCTCGGGGAGCGGGGCTGGGGGCAGTCAGAACCGGACACACTGATTGGCCAATTCATTCTACACAGGGGACACTATTGAGGTGCAGCCAGATTGGAACTGGTGACTTGGAAGTGAAAAGACCAAACCCCATTTCTCAAGCCATCCAGGGGAGTGGGGCCGCGGGACTTGCCTGCTCCGGCCCGGGGAGCGCAGGACTGAGCGCGGCAAGCCCCCCGTCCCCGCTCCCCCGGCTGGAGCGCGGCGATCCTCCGGCCCTGCTTCCCCAGCCGGAGCACGGCAAGCCACCATCCCCGCTCCCCGAGGTGCCCGCGGTCCCGTTCCCACGGCCGGAGCGGGGCAAGTCCCGCGGCTCCGCTCCCCCGGCTAGCGTGACGCTAACAATTTATGCAGCCGTAGCCAGCCCCACAAGGCTGTCCAGTGACGTCTCTGTCTAGGCACACCGGAGAGGAGTGGACGTGTTAAGGACACCCTCCATATTCAGAAAATGTTGTTAAGCTGGAGGTAGAGCTGAAGGTTCATATCAATGATCAGAATGTTAAATCCCTTGCCAGGATGTTGGAATTGCTCTCTCTCTCTTTTTTTAAATTAGAAAAGTAGGGAATTCAGAGGTTTAAAAAAACCACAAAACAATGTTGTAGTTTTGTAAAACAAAATTTAAAAAAATCCAAACCCACAAAATGGACATGATACATTATGGTTGACATTCCAAAAAGATTAAACCATGGAAATTCATAATTAAGATCAGTATCTTTTTGAGGTGCTTTTCCTTGCCTTCTTGTTGCAGATGCTATTGGCAGCCTTGGGAGAATACTGAAAGCAACCTGGCTGTTGAAAATCAAAAATGGTTTCCTGCCTTTTTTTTTTTTTTTTGTCCTTTAAACAAACTTTTGATGTCATAGACTTGAGAGGACTGCGGGGGGGGGGGGGGGGGGGGGGGCACCGTTCTGCCCAGCAGGAAGTAGCTTGCATTACATTTATTGTAACTTTTTTCCCTGTTGGAAAGTCAGCTGTGTCCACTGGCTAGTTAGAGAAATTGGAGGGACATGTTTCCTGTGATCTGTCCCAAGCCCCCTTCTATAGTCCAAGGTGGGGCAAAGGCTGGAAAGGTGACTTCCAGAATGACATTCCCTGCAAAGATCCTAGGGGTCCTATCCAAGACTCTGGTCCCTATTTAAAGATGGAGTAGTGAGTCAGAGTTCTGTCATTGACCTGCTTTGTGATATTGAGCAAGGCACAGAATCATAGAACCCGGGGGTTAGAAGGGACCGCAAGGGTCACCTAGTCTCACCCACTGCCAAGATGCCGGATTTGTTGTGTCATTTAATTTGTCAGTACGTCAGCTTTCCCATCTGCAATATGAGGCTCAACTGGGTACTTCTACCTCTCCCTGAGCTACAGAGAAGGATAATTGTAATACCTATCATCCGCTGTAAAATGCTTTGAGATCCAGGGCTATAAAATGCCACATGAGTGCTAAGTACTACAGGATATGGCATCTAAACCATTAGTAGCCCCATTATATTTTCTGATACTTCCTTGTTTAGATTTTAAGTCAGCTGTGAGCTTGTGAAAGGCTCTGGAACAATGAACCCTGGAGAATTAAATCATTATCATCCTCTGAAAAGAGGCAGCATTGCAACCTTTCCCTCATTTTCCCCTATACACAAGCTGAGTCAGACTCCAATCAGTCCTTTGGCCATTCTGCAGAAACTACGAAGGAAGCACTAACAGAGGCAAACCATGATGTGGAAACTTGCCCCACTAGGAACTGGACACACTGACTGGCCAGTTCATTCGACACAGGGGACACTTTTGAGGTGCAGCCAGATTGGAACTGGTGACCTGGAAGTGAAAAGACCAAACCCCATTTCCCAAGCCATCCAGGGGAGTGGGGCTGCGGGTCTTGCCACGCTCAGGCCGGGGAGCGCAGGACCGAGCGCGGCAAGCCCCCCATCCCCGCTCCCCCGGCCGGAGCGCGGCGATCCTCCGGCCCTGCTTCCCCAGCCGGAGCACGGCAAGCCACCATCCCCGCTCCCCGAGGTGCCCGCGGTCCCGCTCCCCCGGCCGGACCGTGGCAAGTTCCGCGGCTCCACTCCCCGGGCCGGAGCGCGGTTCCGCTCCCCCGGCTCATATCTATACGCTTTAATGAGAAAAATATGTTTGCTGATTTTTGCTCCCATGCACTCTGCAGTGCCAGCACAGCTCAGAGACAAAGTGATGGAGTCTATTCCTTCTTGTGCATCATCACTAGAAATCATTACTAAGTTCCAGCCAGTTACAGTTGTGCAAACCTATTGCAAGCAATGGGATTGCACAGATGTCACCAAGGGCCTGCACTGTTCGTATTATTAATGAGGATGTTCAAGAACGAGACAACTCAGCTTGACGCTAAGATCCCAGGGCAAGTTTGTGGAGCTAGAAATTTGAAGAGGAATCTGGAATTGTTGGGAAACAATAAACATGGAGCCCTGGTATCATTTTTACAGAGTCACTTTTCAGAGAACCATACTACAGTAGAGGCGGTTTTCTCATAAAGTTGGAGCATACTTGTACTGGGTACATTGGAGGAGATTTCTGAGGTGGTCTCTTAAAGCAGGTGGTTGCATAATAAAGGTGGTCTCTTCTTCACTGTATTTTCTCTCTTGTGATGCTCCAAAGCCGCTGTTAGTCCACTCGTTATTAAGAGGCTGAGCATGTGAGTCTAATACAGCCTGAAGTATCCCAGGACTGAGCTGGAGCACTTCTTGTACCTCTATTGAAGGGCAAAGGTTCCAGCTTGGAGTTTGCTCACGCCTGGTAATTGCCAGTGGTGACACCGGATTTTACACCTCTGAGATGTTTCCTTGTGCTCACCTGATTTCATCCCCTCCCATCAGGTATACAATCAGCTCCGTGTGCAAGAGTATTATGGCTATTACTACAACGGGCTCAACCTAGAAGATGACGACAAAGAGCCGTGCATCCCAGTCACAGACACCTTTTTCAATGGCTTATACTATGTGCCTGTGAACGTTACTCATGACGGGGACGTCTATGATGTTTTCAGGGTACGTCCTCTGAATGTTTCCCCAATGTTGCTGTCATTGTATTGGCTCCAGAAAAGGTACAGCAGAGGAGGGAAAAGTTGTAGAAGGATTATGTCTCAGATTGTAAAGCCCTGCTCAGGCAATGTCTCTCCACTATTAGGAGGAGGGTGGATTCACTGGAAATGTCTGCCATATCTCAGGGGGTCCTCCGTTCTCCCCCTGCAGTGACTTTTGTTTAGACTGTCCCCTGAATTATGCTCAGTTATATTTATTGTGGTTGAGACCACAGTGTGGTAGCCATTTTCTAAAGAAGAAACAATACCTGTTCCTAAGAGTGTGCAGTCTCAAAGACAACTGATAACTTCTACTCAATGTGTAGCAGTTGTCAAAAAGGCTAACAGAATATTAGGAATTTTTGATAGAAAATAAGACAGAAAATACTGTGATGTAACTATATATAAATCCATGATCCACCCACACCTTGAATACTATGTCCAGTTCTGGTCACTCCATCTCAAAAAGTATATAATGGAACTGGAAAAGATTCAAAAAAGGACAACAAAGATAACACTGGTCTACAATTTTTGAGAAGTCGTCTGCTTCAGAGATAAAATGTGCTATTTATTATGTATTTTGATTGGTGAATTCAAATATGACAATTAAAACAACTGATTGGCTACTGTTTCTAAGATATTTAAGTTTTTACATTTTATGTCTATGTATATTGTGTAGATAGTAGAGTTTTAGTCATAAATTGTAAACCTAGGTCTTTTCATGTGTTTATGGTTGCTTTACATGATAATATTTCACGTGTCCTGTTTATGTAACACTTTAAAAATCAGCAAAAGGGTTATATAAATAAAATTTATTATGAAACAAAAGGCAAAAAACTATTATGTACATAGTTTAGTCCTAGTCAGTGTCTACTCGGTGCTTCTTGGCTTGTCTCTTGTATTCATTAAATGGAGCATCTCTTGTCACTGTCCAGCAATAGTCTGCAAGTATTGATGGGCTCCATTTGCCCTGATAGCATTTCTCCATTGTTGCAATGTCCTGGTGAAATCGCTCGCCGTGCTCGTTGCTCACTGCTCCGCAGTTCGGTGGAAAAAAAATCTAGATTAGAGTGCAAAAAATGTATCTTTAGTGACATGTTGCAACCAAGGCTTTTGTATGCCTGGAGGAGGTTTTCCACCAACAACCTGTAGTTGTCTGCCTTGTTGTTTCCGAGAAAATTTATTGCCACTAACTGGAAGGCTTTCCATGCCGTCTTTTCCTTGCCACACAGTGCATGGTCAAATGCATCATCTCGAAGAAGTTCACGAATCTGAGGACCAACAAAGACACCTTCCTTTATCTTAGCTTCACTTAACCTTAGAAATTTTCCACGGAGGTACTTGAAAGCTGCTTGTGTTTTGTCAATGGCCTTGACAAAGTCCTTCATCAGACCCAGCTTGATGAGTAGGGGTGGTAACAAAATCTTCCTTGATTCAACAAGTGGTGGATGCTGAACACTTTTCCTCCCAGGCTCCAATGACTGTCGGAGTGGCCAGTCTTTCTTGATGTAGTGGGAATCTCTTGCACGACTATCCCATTCGCAGAGAAAACAGCAGTACTTTGTGTATCCAGTCCGCAGACCAAGCAAGAGAGCAACAACCTTCAAATCGCCACAAAGCTGCCACTGATGTTGGTCATAGTTTATGCACCTCAAAAGTTGTTTCATGTTGTCATAGGTTTCCTTCATATGGACTGCATGACCAACTGGAATTGATGGCAAAACATTGCCATTATGCAGTAAAACAGCTTTAAGACTCGTCTTCGATGAATCAATGAACAGTCTCCACTCATCTGGATCGTGAACGATGTTGAGGGCTGCCATCACACCATCGATGTCATTGCAGGCTACAAGATCACCTTCCATGAAGAAGAATGGGACAAGATCCTTTTGACGGTCACGGAACATGGAAACCCTAACATCACCTGCCAGGAGATTCCACTGCTGTAGTCTGGAGCCCAACAGCTCTGCCTTACTCTTGGGTAGTTCCAAATCCCCGACAAGGTCATTCAGTTCACCCTGTGTTATGAGATGTGGTTCAGTGGAGGAGGATGGGAGAAAATGTGGGTCCTGTGACATTGATGGTTCAGGACCAGAAGTTTCATCCTCTTCCTCGTCTGACTCAAGTGAGAATGATTCTGGTGCATCAGAAACCGGCAGTCCTTCTCCATGGGGTACTGGGAGTATAGCTGATGGAATGTTTGGGTAATGCACAGTCCACTTTTTCTTCTTTGACACACCTTTCCCAACTGGAGGCACCATGCAGAAGTAACAATTGCTGGTATGATCTGTTGGCTCTCTCCAAATCATTGGCACTGCAAAAGGCATAGATTTCCTTTTCATGTTCAACCACTGGCGAAGATTTGTTGCACAAGTGTTGCAGCATATGTGTGGGGCCCACCTCCTGTCCTGATCTCCAATTTTGCAGCCAAAATAAAGGTGATAGGCTTTCTTAACCATAGTGGTTATACTGCACTTTTGTGATGCAAAAGTCACTTCACCACAAACATAGCAGAAGTTATCTGCACTGTTCACACAAGTACGAGGCATCTCTGCTCACTTTGGCTAAACAGAAATGTGTCCCTTTGCAAAATCAAACACTGACAAATAAGAGAGCATGACACTGTATGATTTCTAGAGCTGATATAGGGCAATTTGTTCAGCAGAGTGATGTAAGCTTCATTATGATTGCATCATCCATGACTTCTAGGAATAACATGATGCAATTCATATAATGTATGACGCAATACCAGCTTTAGATTGCATCATTCATTGTTTTGCCTAAAAAGCAAGTACTGTCCAAACCCAGTCATAGATTTATTCATAGATCCAGTCAAAGATATATTTTAGTCATTTCTGGTTTAAATTGAGATCCCTTCCCTTTATAACTCACTTATCCTCCGCCATTCCCAAGTCAAGGGTCGTATATACTGACCCAATAGCATATCTTGAAAACTAGAGCCAATCAACAATTTTAAGCATCATTTTCGTTCTCGGTGACCCAGAATTAGTAAAGTTTGACTACATTTATTTCAGAAGCATTTTGGCTGTAGAGCAGTGTAATCAAAGGTATGGAATGGCTTCTGTCTAAGGAGAGAATAAAAAGATTATGTCTGCTCAGCTTAGAAAAGAGATATGACAAAAGTCTATAAAATCATGAATGGTGTGGACAAAGTGAATAGGGAAGTATTATTTAGCCCCTTCACACAATACAAAAAATAGGGGCCCTCTGATGAAATTAATAGGCAGCAGGTTTAATACAAAGAAGAGGAAGTATTTTTTCACACACCACACACCTAACCTGTGGAACTCATTGTCAAAGGCTGTTGTGATGGCCAAAAGTATAACTGCATTCAAAAGAGAATTGGATCAGTTCATGGAGGATAGAATAGGTCCATCAATGGCTATTAGCCAATATGGTCAGGAACATAACTCAGTGCTGGTGGAAAGCCCTAAAACTCCGACTACCAGAAGCTGGGAGTAGAAGACAGGGGAGGATGACACTATAATTGCCCTATTCTATACACTCCCCAATAAGCTCTGGTATAGGCCAATATTGGAGACAGGATACTGGGCAAGATGGACCATGGTCTGACCCAGTATGGCAACTCTTACGTTCTTACTAAAAAAATGAAAACTGGCAGGTGAAAGGTATGCAGCACACAAGTGGAATGGAGAGGGAGATAGCTGTTGGTTCCACTTTTAGCTTCTGTTTAGCACACATCAACTACCTGCAGCAGCTCTAACAGTTAGTGATTATTAGCTTGGTAATTCATTGTTTACATCATGGCAGCTGTGGGCCTTGAGGAAGGAACTGAATGACAAAAGTAATGACCTGGGCTGAAATCCTAGCCACACTGAAGTTAGTGGGAGTTTTGCCATTGACTTCAGTGGGGCCGGGATTTCATTGCTGGTATTGGCTAAGTGGGGGCATTCCGTGTTTAGGGGGTGGCATAGAGACAGTTTCAGAAAATTGGTCACAGATTATATTAAGGTTCCATGTATATATGGTTTATAAGGATTAATAAATGATTAATCAATATTGTAAGCATGTTATGGACATGAGTAGTATGTTATAGATCGTTATGAGCCCATCAGAAGAAGGTGTTTTAGATGGTTATAAGCCATGGTTATAAGCAGTTTATTGACTTGTTGGACTCTGTAACAATCTATAGCAACTGATTAACTTTTTATGAAAACATTTATTAATCATTTATTAACCCAAATCTTACTAATAGTTAATAAAATGACACAAGTGTGGAGTGGTTTGGGAATGATTTGTGAACCAAAAAAAGACCTAAGTTCATCAAACTTTTAGCTCATCAACTAATATAGAACCAACTCTGTTACTCATATAGCCCCCTAAATCTACATTTATGCCATGCTTCACCATCATATTGAAGTGCCCCCATGGATAGCTGAGCACCAATCCCCTCAGCAGACCAAACTTGTGGCATTAAGTGGCATCCACTGCTAGTAATGAACAGGATGTGGGAGAAATGAAATTGTTTGGTTCTCCATTAATACATTGAGCAATATAATTAATTGTTTTATTATTTTATTTTAAGAATATGGGTCTAAAGGTTTTTACTGATTCTGCAGTACAGAAGCCGGTCCTGTGCCCATCTGACAAAGCCTGCCCGAAAGATTCCACGCCCCACTATGGTTTCGATGGTGGATATGCTGGTAAAGATAATGTGTAAAAAAGGGGTGGACTGGATGGCTTGGGAAATGGGGTTTGGTCTTTTCACTTCCAGGTCACCAGTTCCAATCTGGCTGCACCTCAATAGTGTCCCCTGTGTAGAATGGATTGGCCAATCAGTGTGTCCAGTTCCTAGTGGGACAAGTCTCCACATCACAGTTTTCCTCAATTAGTGCTTCCTTTGTGGTTTCTGCGGAATGGCAAAAGGACTGATTGGAGTCTGACTCAACTTGTGTATAGGGGAAAATGAGGGGAAAGTTGCAATGCTGCCACTTTTCAGAGGATGATAAAGATTTCATTCTCTAGTGTTCATTGATCCAGAGCCTTTCACAAGCTCACAACTGACTTAAAATCTAAACAAGGAAGTATCAGAAAATATAATGGGGCTACTAATGGTTTAGATGCCATATCCTGTAGTACTTAGCACTCATGTGGCATTTTACAGCCCTGGATCTCAAAGCATTTTACAATGGACGATGAGTATTACAATTATCTTTCTCTGTAGCCCAGGGAGAGGTAGAAGTACCCAGTTGAGCCTCATATTGCAGATGGAAAAGCTGACGAACTGACAAGTTAAATGACACAACAAATCCGGCATCTTGGCAGTGGGTGAGACTAGGTGACCCTTGTGGTCCCTTCTAACCCCCGGGTTCTGTGATTCTGTGCCTTGCTCAATATCACAAAGCAGATCAATGACAGAACTCTGACTCACTACTCCATCTTTAAATAGGGAACAGAGTCTTGGATAGGACCCCTAGGATCTTTGCAGGGAATGCCATTCTGGAAGTCACCTTTCCAGCCTTTGCCCCACCTTGGACTATAGAAGGGGGCTTGGGACAGATCACAGGAAACATGTCCCTCCAATTTCTCTAACTAGCCAGTGGACACAGCTGACTTTCCAACAGGGAAAAAAGTTACAAATAGCCAGAAAATATAAGACAATGGAGAAAAAATACTTTCCACACCTTCTTACTGTTTTTCCACTCGGAAACTAGTAACAAAGAATGGGGGAGTGGGGTAAACCTAAGCTGTTACTGTTTTCTAACATTTCCAGTTGGAAAACAAAAAGTCAAGTAGTTCCCTCCCCTCCACCCAATAGTTCCTTATTTTTTTTAGAATTTTCCTGCAAGAAAAACAGAATTTCTTGGTGGGAGAAATCCCATGGAAAAAATTCTGTTTCCTTCAGATCAGACTATGCTCAGTGGAGTTTCCAGGCAGATCCCATTAGATATCTCTACCCTATGCGCCCTAATATGACACTTTTACCATATATATAACTCCTTTCTTCACCGATAGGTGGCAGAGGGATGATGAGTGAGTCTTCTGTGATAAAGACAGTTCAGAAATTCTTCCCTGAGACTGCTGGATCAGGGATCTAGTTCACATCGAGTGAGTGTTCTTCTTTTCTGTCCTTGTCTTTTTTAAGGGTCTCTGAGTCACTTCCCAGTGCTCACCAGAAGTCATAAGGAAGGTAAGGGAACATGAAGCTGTTTCCCAGACCTCTGTGTTCCTACGCTTTTGTCTTTCTTCCTATTCAGTGACAGATGAGCTCCCAGTTGTTATCCATCTCCAAGCCCCTGGATACTGACAGGTTCTAAATTTTGCCCTGTTGGATCTTTACCTGGCCCTTGTTTTCAGTGTAATGCAAGCTACTTCCTGCTGGACAGAACGGTGCCCCCCCAATCCTCTCAATCTATGATATTAAAAGTTTGTTTAAAGGACAAAAAAAAAAAAAAAGGGCAGGAAACCATTTTTGATTTTCAACAGCCAGGTTGCTTTCAGTATTCTCCCAAGGCTGCCAATAGCATCTGCAACAAGAAGGCAAGGAAAAGCACCTCAAAAAGATACTGATCTTAATTATGAATTTCCATGGTTTATTCTATTTGGAATGTCAACCATAATGTATCATGTCCAATTTGTAGTTTTGGATTTTTTTTTAATTTTGTGTTACAAAACAACAACATTGTTTTGTGGGTTTTTTTAAACCACTGAATTCCCTACTTTTCTAATTAAAAAAAAAAAAGAGCAATTCCAGCATCCTGGCAAGGGATTTAACATTCTGATCATTGATATGAACCTTCAGCTCTACCTCCAGCTTAACAACATTTTCTTAATATGGAGGGTGTCCTTAACATATCCACTCCTCTCTGGTGTGCCTAGACAGAGAAGTCACTGGACATTCTTGTAGGGCTGGCTATGGCTGCATAAGCTGTTAGTGGACTCTGCAGAGCTAGCACTGCACCATAGAATATCAGGGTTGGAAGGGACCTCAGGAGGTCATGTAGTCCAACCCCCTGCTCAAAGCAGGACCAATCCCCAGACAGATTTTTGCCCCAGATCCCTAGGTGGCCCCCTCAAGGATTGAACTCACAACCCTGGGTTTAGCAGGCCAATGCTCAAACCACTGAGCTATCCCTCCCCCCCAGTCACAGACTGGATTTGCTGCTATCTCTCTTCTCCCCATGCCAGGGCAAAGTGAGCATGTGCCAAGGGATGTCTCTGGAGCAGCCCAGTAGGGAGGGAGAGAGGCAACAGCAAAACAAATAGTTGGTTTTGGAGGTCAGTGGATCCAGGTTGGATGTGGAAAGACAAAGAGGCAGGGAGGGGGTTCTCCACTGAGGAGAGGGTAGGAAGGAACTGGGGGTTGTTTGAGCCCCACCACTTCATAGTGGTGTAGTCTGTGACTCTCCAAGCACTGATGCTGTCCGCTAGTTGTCCCCCTAGCCAGGCCGTTCTTGGGGCTTGCCGCGCTCCGGCCGGGGGAGCGCAGGACGGAGCGCCGCAAGTCCCCAGCCCTGCTCCCCGGGCTGGAGCACGGCAAGCACGCAGCCCCGTTCTCCCGGCTGGAGTGCCGGCCAGTGGAGCGGGGGCGTGGAGCCGCAGGACTTGCTGCGCTCTGGCCTGGGGAGCGGGACCGCGGGCACCTCGGGGAGCAGGGGAGTGGGGCCACGGGCACTCTGGGGAGCAGGGACGGTGGCTTGGCGCGCTCCGGCCAGGGGAGCGGGACCGGGGGGCTTGCCGCGCTCCGTCCTGCACTCCCCCGGCCGGATCGCGGCAAGTCCTGTGGCCCCGCTACCCTGGACAGAGCGCCATCAGGAGCGCGTCAATCCTCCGGCCCCGCTCCCCCGGCTGGAGCACGGCAAACCCCGCGGCCCCGCTTCCCCGGCCGGAGCACGACAAGCCCCGTGGCTCCGCTCCCCTGGCTGGAGCGGGTTAATGGATAATGAACTTACACTGGTCAAGTATCAGAGGGGTAGCCATGTTAGTCTGAATCTGTAAAAAGCAACAGAGGGTCCTGTGGCACCTTTAAGACTAACAGAAGTATTGGAGCATAAGTTTTCGTGGGTGAATGCGTCAGAATTGCGTCTGATGAAGTGGGCATTCACCCACGAAAGCTTATTCTCCAATACTTCTGTTAGTCTTAAAGGTGCCACAGGACCCTCTGTTGCTTCTTACACTGGTCAGGCTTTTGACCAGGGCAAGATGGTACAGTTGTGGGGTGCAAAGTTGGGGAGCTGGGGGTAATTGGAAGGACCCTCTCTAGTGTTGATTTGTGGATGAGCCATCATTCATTCATCATTCATTCATTTGGGCGTGTGTCCATTTCTGTGTAAGTGCTGTGCCAATCAGAGGTTTGTAGCTTGACAACAGCATCAGTGTGAGAGGGATCAATGTGAGAGACCAGTGGGACAGAGGGCTCAGCAGTCACACAGTTCAGGTAACACCCCAGGGATCTTGTCACAGATAGTCTTCCCTAAAAAGTGGTGGCAGCATCACTTGATACTTTCAAACCTCAACTTGACAAACACTGCAGAATAGAGTGTGAATAGAGTCCTGCACTTAGCTGCAGAGGCAGCAAATAGGAGATAGAACTGGACAAACTGTGACACTCAGATACCATAGTGAGGGGCTTACATGTAGGTAGATGAATGAGAGGAGCTAGTGGGACTCTCATATCTCCAGCTGCTGTGCTAGAAGGGCTGGAGTCCTGAAGGAGCAGCTCTGAAGGGAGTTATGTGCTCACCTCCTGTAGTCTTTCAGTGGGAGTTGGGTACCTACTTCCCAGGCCTAGTCTACTGTAGAAAATTGGGTTGGTTTCACTACATCCATCGGGGGTGTAAAAAATCCACCCCCCTGAGCAACATAGTTAAGTCAACAAAACCCCCAGTGTAGCCAGCGCTAGGTCGATGGAACAATTCTTGTGTTGACCTAGCTATCATAGAATCATAGAATATCAGGGTTGGAAGGGACCTCAAGAGGTCATCTAGTCCAACCCTCTGCTCAAAGTAGGACCAATTCCCAACTAAATCATCCCAGCCAGGGGTTTGTCAAGCCGGGCCTTAAAAACCTCCAAGGAAGGAGACTCCACCACTTCTCTAGGTAACGCATTCCAGTGCTTCACCACCCTCCTAGTGAAATAGTGTTTCCTAATATCCAACCTGGACCTCCCCCACTGCAACTTGAGACCTTTGCTCCTTGTTCTGTCATCTGCCACCACCGAGCACAGTCGAGCTCCCTCCTCTTTGGAACCCCGCTTCAGGTAGTTGAAGGCTGCTATCAAATCCCCCCTCATTCTTCTCTTCTGGAGACTAAACAATCCCAGTTCCCTCAGCCTCTCCTCATAAGTCACATGCTCCAGACCCCTAATCATTTTTGTTGCCCTCCGCTGGACTCTTTCCAATTTTTCCACATCCTTCTTGTAGTGTGGGGCCCAAAACTGGACACAGTACTCCAATGAGGCCTCACCAATGCCGAATAGAGGGGAAGGATCGCGTTCCTCGATCTCCTGGCAATGCCCCTACTTATACAGCCCAAAATACCGTTAGCCTTCTTGGCAACAAGAGCACACTGTTGACTCATATCCAGCTTCTTGTCCACTGTGACCCCTAGGTCCTTTTCTGCAGAACTGCTACCTAGCCATTCGGTCCCTAGTCTGTAGCAGTGCATGGGATTCTTCTGTCCTAAGTGCAGGACTCTGCACTTGTCCTTGTTGAACCTCATCAGGTTTCTTTTGGCCCAATCCTCTAATTTGTCTAGGTCCTCTCAGGGAGGTGGATTACCTATGTGGCCAGGCGAACCCCTCTCGTCAGTGTAGGTAGCATCTACACAAAAGTGCTACAGTGGCACATTTATGTTGCTAGGTGCTAAAAGGCCATTACCTGCTTAATTAGAAATTCTCCAGCAGGGGACTCGTTTAAACAAGAATTTTTCAACTCACCTGAAGGACAGTTGGCAGCTCGAGTTGCCATGGAACTGCCTGACCCCATGACCCAGCAAAGACTTTTCCAGTACAAAGAGACAGTGACCTCCTCATCACCTCTCCTCCCCCATCTCTACTCATGGCACCAAGATTGCTTGAAACACAATAGGAGCATCACTGAACTGAGGGGAGTGGTCCTGGCCTGGAGGTTTTCCAGGCAGTACAGACTGTAGAAATCTTTTGGGTGAGAGAAACCTTTTTACTTATTAGCCTTGGTAAAGTTTAGGAATTAGTTTGCATGTTTATCTATTTCTCTCATAAACAACTTTGATTTATATGTCCTATCACTTAAAATCAATCTTGTTCTAGTTAATAAACTTGTTTTACTGTTTTATCTAAGCCAGCATGTTATCTCTACTCAGGTCAATGGGGCTGGTGCATATTCATTACTCTTTGTTGGAATGACTAATTTATAAGCTTGTCTGGTCCAGCAGGCCCCTGAATGGTACAATACACGCATTTGGGGGGGGGGGGGGGGGCAAGGCTGGCACTGAGGAATATGCAGGTGTCACTCTATATCTAGTCATGGATGGCTGTGAATAGCATTCATGTACTCAGCTGGGAGTGATTTAGCAGGCTGGTGGTTGTGAGTGCTCAGAGTCTGGAGAGGTCTGTTATTCCCTAGCAAAGCAGTATAAAAAGCACCCTGGGCTGGAGAGTTCAGGGGACACAGCAGTTCAGGTTGTACCCTGGGGAATGGCACAGTGGCACAATGAGCACAACTTCTTCTGAGTGAGGTTTATACTTCAAATACTAGTGTAGAGATTTTAAGTGATAAATTCAAGGGTGGTGGCTGAAAACAGTAAAGAAAAGGTTAAAAGTTTTTTTTTTATTTTCTGTTTGCTTATTTGGGGAAAGGGAAATAGAAACAGAAAGGCATAAAATTGAGCAGCAGCAGTGACGCAACTGCAAAGTTAGACATGTTCAGGTTAGAGGCAGAGAAAAAAGAGAAAGTGTCAATTAAAGGACATAGAGATAAAAATGAACTAGAAAGAGCTGGAGTTGAAGGAGAAGCAAATGACTGCTGCCTTAGAAGCAGCAGCACACCAGCGAGCCTTGGAACTGCCTTAGAAGCAGCAGCACACCAGCGAGCCTTGGAACTAAAGCAACTGGAAGCTAAGACCCAGAAGCAAACCAAAGAGGCTGCAGAGGTGGAGGCTGCCAGAGAGGAAGACACATGCAGAAGGGTCATGGAGCTACAAGCCAAAGAGGCTAAGGAGAAAAGGAAAAGGAACGGAACACCAATTGTAACTGTTAGAGAAACAGAAAGAGATCCCTGTGTCACCAACAGCTCCCATCACTCTGAGACTCCACAACTGGGACCAGCTGTGCCTTGCATACAAAGAGTCAGACTGCATTGAGGAATAAATACTTCACTACTTTTGAAACGCTGTGTGAAGTCCATGAAATGCCTGAGGACAGGAGAGTCCCCACACTGATTGCAAAATTGTCTGGTAAAGCTCAAAATGTATTTAATGAAATGCCAATTCAGGATGCTTTAGTATAACTCAAAATTTAAAGAAATGGTTTGGAAAAAATGTTCCAAATTACTCCTGAGGTGACAAGGGTAAAATTTAGAACTCTTAAGAGGAGTGTTGGTGTGAATATGAGTTAAGGGAAAAGGTGTTGAAGATTTTGAACAATTGCTTGATGTCACTGCTCAGGAACATTTCTTGAGGATGTGTAAGGACGATGTGAAGCAATGTATCTGGGATAAAGCTGTAAAATCTGTGATAGAAATGGCCACTTTGGCAGATGCCTTTGAGGAAATCCATTCATCTATTGAGAGTAAACTGTAGAAAGAGGGGTTTAAACCTGGGGGGAAGAGGGGGATCCTGTTTTACCCCTGGTAAGAAGGAGCATGGTTGGGAGGCTAAAGACTCACCTCCCCAAAGTCATTCCTTTCCTGGTAATTCCTCTTTCAACTCCCCTAAAAGGGGTGAGGAGCCCAAAAAGAGCTATCAATGAAATTCTTCTGGGCACCTAAGAAATCGATGTCCTGAGCTGAAGGCAAACCAGCCAAGAAGTAACTGCCAGCCAAGGGGCCCTGTTGGCTGTGGATGGACAATTATCTGTGTGAACAGAACTCTCCCTTACCTGAATCAACAACATTTGAGAAGGGGTGTCAGTGTCACCTCATTAAAATTAATCAATCCACACACACACTGTGATTAGGAGTGTGATATTTATTGAAATGGCCCTATCCAAACTCAATCACTCAGGGCAGTGAGGATCTAAAATCCTATTTTCACAGCTGTCATTTCTCCTGGTGAAAAAGGAAAAAAAAGGAGAGTGATTAAAATCTATGGATTTTTTTTTTTCATGCAGACATTATTTTTCTCTCTAAAAATTATAATTTTGGGAGGAATTTGTTGCCAGAAATGTGATTTCCAGGAATCCAGTCTTCTAAAAGAAACACCTACGTATAGTGTGCACCTGGGTACCTGGGTGGGAGAGGGTTTCCGTGACTAAGCACACAGTCTCAACTTTGCTAGGACAGACCAGCAACTGTGGCAATGCTCTCAAGGGAATGAAGGTAAAATCCAGAATGGATCTTTGGGAGTGTTGGCAGAGATGAGGCTTTCCTGATCCACAACAGTGTGTGTGGATTTATCCCACATCCAGCTCTCTACTTTCCATTTTCCTCTCCACAATGAACCAACTCTCTTATGCTCTTCTTTCCCCATTCGCACCTATCAAGTGTCTATTGCTCTCAGTTACCTTTTCCTGACTCCTAGCAGGTTTTCACTTGAAGCCTGACTGCAGGGTGTATTGTATTCAGCAAGAGCGTACTCGTCTGGAAAAGAAAAGGAAGAACATATCCATATTCCAATGACAAATCGCTCCAAACCCAGTGCATGCACATCTGTGGTTAACACATATTCCAGATACACCAGCATCCAATGGATCTTGTTGTGGCCTCCCCAGCTGTCTAGGGACATGTTTCCATGGCTGATTTAGAATGCACGGTCAGTGCCCAATGCATTCCATTGGGCCCACTGACAATGTTCAGAAGGGAGGACTATCCGTGACCACAGGAGCCATTTCTGATGCTAATTATGTTGATCAAATGGTACTGTGCACAATCACAGGAAGCAGAATATACCCTCCCATCCTCTGGACATCTCTACTGATCTGGGCAGAGACAGTTCCCGGTGTTTATCCCAAAGCTGGGCAAACAACATGGGACCTTAATGTGTAATGGTAACTATAGCTTTTGGTACTCCATGATGACGGACACAACAGAAGTTGGTTCAATAAAAGCTATTACTTCACCCACATTGTCTCTCTGATACAACCATGATTACTTAGCTGCTAGCTATTATGGCAATGATACGGTTGGTGGGTGAACCAGGCCAGACTAGACAAGAGAGAAATGCTCACCCTGGGTCATTTATTTTTACCATCATGCCAAATCTGTGGCATAAGGGCTAAGCCACACATTGAATCAGGTAAAGGGCAAATGTCCCTGTAGTGGCTTGTAATAAGTAGTTCTTGGGAGTGCCACTGTTCATCCTTCTTTGTATTCAAATTAAACAAGAAGGGGGAGAGAGAGAACTCCCAATGACCCCTCTTGGGCCCAGTGTGCTGTATCATAGGGTTACCATATCTCATAAATAAAAAAAGAGGACCCTCCACGGGCCCTGGCCCCGCCCATTTCCCCACCCCTAGCCCCGCCCCAACTCCACCCCTTCCCCACCCTAACTCCGCCCCCTCCTCCCTCCCACTCCCAGCCAGGGGGAAAGGGCTGCCCCAGTGCTACCAGCTTCACGGTTTCCCGGGCAGCCCCCAGACCCTGCGCCCCCAGCCGGCGCTTCCCCAGCGCAGCTGGAGCCCGGGAGGGGAAGCGCCCAGCCGGAGGCGCAGGGTCTGGAGGCTGCCCAGCAAACCGTGAAGCCGGTAGCGCTCGGGCTTTGGGCAGCCCCTATGCCTCCGGACCCTGCGCCCCCAGCCGGGCACTTCCCCTCCGGGGCTCCGGCGGCTCTGCGTAACTTACACTGTATAAGTTACACAGAGCCGAAGAGGAGCAGAGCCCCCGCAGCTGGAGGCTTTGCTCCTCTTAGGCTCTGTTTAAGAGCGGGGCTGCCCCAGCGCTACCGGCTTCGGGCAGCCCCCGTGCCTCCCGACCCTGCGCCCCCAGCCGGGCACTTCCCCTCCCGGGCTCCGGCGGCGCAGGGTCCGGAGGCACGGGGGCTGCCCGAAGCCGGTAGCGCTGGGGCAGCCCGGCTCTTAAACAGAGCCTCCAGTGGCTGCGGCTCTGTGTAACTGACACTGTGTCAGTTACACAGAGCCCTGGGGGCTGGAGGCTTTGCTCCTCTTTGGCTCTGTGTAACTGACACTGTGTCAGTTACACAGAGCCCCGGGGGCTGGAGGCTCCAGCCGCCGCGGCTCTGTTTAAGAGCCGGGCTGCCCGAGCGCTACCGGCTTCGGGCAGCCCCCGTGCCTCCAGACCCTGCGCCCCCAGCCGGGCACTTCCCCTCCCGGGCTCCGGCGGCGCAGGGTCCGGAGGCATGGGGGCTGCCCGAAGCCGGTAGCTCTCGGGCAGCCCGACTCTTAAACAGAGCCGAAGAGGAGCAAAGCCTCCAGCGGCTGCGGCTCTGTGTAACTGACACTGTGTCAGTTACACAGAGCCCCGGCGGCTGGAGGCTCCAGCCGCCGCAGCTCTGCTCCTCCCCGACTCTTCGGCTCTGTTTAAGAGCCGGGCTGCCCGAGCGCTACCGGCTTCGGGCAGCCCCCCTGCCTTCAGACCCTGCGCCCCCAGCCGGGCACTTCCCCTCCCGGTCTCCGGCGGCGCAGGGTCTGGTTGCACGGGGCTGCCCGAAGCCGGTAGCGCTCGGGCAGCCTGGCTCTTAAACAGAGCCGAAGAGTCGGGGAGGAGCAGAGCCGCCATTTTCCCGGACATGTTCGGCTTTTTGGCAATTCCCCCCGGACGGGGGTTTGACTGCCGAAAAGCCGGACATGTCCAGGAAAAAGAGGACGTATGGTAACCCTATGTATCATAACCTCCGAGAATTGGTAGAAACAGTAAATGCTGATTAAATCAGTAAAAACTGAAGCCTCACTTCCCACTCTCAGTTGCTCGGAGAGAGAAAAAAGGCAAATGCAGAAATGGAAAGAGAGGCCTGCATCTGAGCAGCTGGGGAAATGCATCAGATTTTACAGTCATTCAGCAGCCTGGGTCATGCTAATTCTTGATTCACTAGCTCTCTTCTCAGGTTCAGGGAGGCCTACCTGTTTCATAATAGTCATAGAAGTGCACTGAAGCAGGTTTGATATCAGACACAGGAAGGTTTTGCTCAACCGAGAAAGAGAAACTGATTTCCTCCCGAGTTACCTGGAAATTGGACAGAAAAAATGCATCAGACTTTGTTTTGTTTAATATCTACTTCACTGAATAGCTCTGAGCAGAGATTTCTAAGCCCTTCTCTCTCTTTCCACGTCCCCGCATAAACAGTTTCTATTTTCTGCCAGCTGCCCTCTCTCTAATTTTTCAAATCCCACTTTAAAGTGCTGTGTTTTATTTAGACCATCACCTTTTAGGGACAGGGATGGAGGTTTATATATGTGTGTAAAATGCTGTGGAAATGTGCGGCTCTTCCATAAAGATTAATAATAAATGCACAGAGCTCCCTTTCAATGGCACTATATTGCTGTTGTATTGCGCATTATACTGTACTCATTTGTAGGTCTCAGGGACAACAGAAAAACAGGCATAATTTAATTGCCATTATTCTAAATGGATTTATATAGTGTGACTAAGTCATCTGAACAGCCCACCTTACCAATTAGAATCATAGAATCATAGAGTCATAGAATATTAGGGTTGGAAGAGACCTCAGAAGGTTATCTAGTCCAATCCCCTGCTGAAAGCAGGACCAACACCAACTAAATCATCCCAGCCAGGGCTTTGTCAAGCCGGGCCTTAAAAACCTCTAAGGATGGAGATTCCACCACCCCCTTAGGTAACCCATTCCAGTGCTTCACCACTCTCCTAGTGAAATACTTTTTCCTAATATCCAACCTAAACCTCCCTGACTACAACTTGAGACCATTGCCTCTTGTTCTGTCATCTGCCACCACTGAGAACAGCTGAGCTCCATCCTCTTTGGAACCCCCCTTCAGGTAGTTGAAGGCTGCTATCAAATCCCCCCTCATTCTTCTCTTCTGCAGACTAAACAAGCCCAGTTCTCTCAGCCTCTCCTCATAAGTCATGTGCCGCAGCCCCCTAATCATTTTTCATAATTTGTCATAATTTCCCACAATTTTCATAAATGTCATAATTTTTCATAATCATTTTTCTCATAATTATATTAGATGGCAACAGACACCATAAGTCTCTCTGCAAAAAACAATAAACACAGGCTGGCTGATGATGTGTTGTTTCATTTATTTAGGAGTGCATTTTAAGTTCCAAATTTTACAGAAACTAAAAAAATAAGGCACATTCTTCCCCAAACTTACATTTGCCAAGTAGAAGAAGACATGGTTGTGCTTGGTATCCACCTGCATCACCTTACGATCATCCTGAAGCTTTAAAGAAGACAAATGATACCAACTTTAAACACAAGAGACATCCCCAAACCTACACAAACAGCATGTCTGTGGTGCCACAGTGACGTCTAGTGGTCACGATTGGTAATACAAAAAGTGGAATTTATTGCAGAAGTCCTGAGGAGTATTAAATAATCACTATAATAAAACACAGGACTTCTCAACATTCAACTTTTCTATTTAAAATGTTATTATGAATTCAAAATTGGACCCATTTTAATGGAAATTTTTGCATGTTACCATTTTTTCAACTCAATCTGACCGATTTTCTAGTGAAAAGTGCAATGTCTTTAACACAAGGTAGCTGTTTGAGCAAAATAGTTCCACTATGAAAATAGGCAAAAAAAAAAAGGGGGCAAAAAAAGGCTAAAAAAAAATAACAATTTTGTTTTAACTGCTCCCAAATGGAAAATGTGGAGAGTGCAAAAAAATTCCATGCAAAGTACTGCCAAAGACAAGTTCTGGATTTCATACAGCTCCAGCCCGAAAGGATAAACCCAATCCCAGGGTGATAAATGTGGTCTAAATGCACACACATACACAGAGAAAAGCAGACAGGGAATGAACAGGCTCTGAGAAGAAATGCTTTCGATCACATCCCACCTCCTCTTTTCACTTCCCTAGCAGTTAAGTTGCATAGTTAGACATTCAAAATATTTCTGTGGTATATGCCAGCCACAGCTGCTGTTGAAAGATGGCCATCTGGAGATGGGCCTGAGATTGAAAGCCCACTCCCAGCCCAGATTGGAGAGTGTTTGATCTGGGGATTTGAGCCTATTACTGGATTCATTCAGGTGTAAATCCCACCCTACTTGATGTCTTTGTGTAAAATGCCTTAGAGCAGTGTTTCTCAAGGACCAGGGTAAGTGATCCCTGAGATTTCCCTGAGACAGTTTAGGAAGGCAGCAACCCACTCCCTGGTATCAGAAAGGTTGAGAAACACTGCCTTAGAGTCCTTGGCTGGAAGCTGAAACTAGATAAATCCAGGCTACCAATAGGGTGCACATTTTTAACGGTGAGGGATATTAACCACTGGGACAATTTACCAAGGCATGTGTTGCATCCTCCATCACGTGAAGTCTTTAGCATGAGATTGGGTATTTTTCTAAGAAATAAGCTTTAGCTTAACCACAAGATATGGCCTTGATACAGGAATACTAGGTGAAATTCTTTGGCCTGTGTTATGCAGGAGGTCAGACTAGATGATCACAGTGGTCCCTTCTGATCCTGTAATCTATGAATCATAACCTGGGGGGTTAGATAGTACAAGACAGAGGGGGGAAAGGGAAATATAAATTCTTCCATGTTTGTTAAACTGTGCTACACATATATTGGCAACATAACATGGCAAGGTGTCCAGGTAGACCTGGGGAACCACATACATCACATGGATAATGAGGCACAGTGGCAAAGGCCAAGTACATTTAACCTCTCCAGGAGAAGTTACTGTGTAAATCTCACTTCATCAAATGAGCAGCTAAAGCACGGGGGATGTGGCTAGATCCCTGGCCCAAGTGGTTTAACTGAATTCTCCACATGGCTCAGGACACCAGTTTCCTACTCAGCTCTTCTTCTTAACCAGTCCCTGGTGTAATATCCTCTAACCCCCACTACCCTTTGGGTGGCTTACTGACAACATTCCCTTCGTGTACCTTCTGCAGGGACGATCTGACAGGGACGAAGCCCGAGAGCATCTTGACATCAATAATGGCCATGTTGGAGGTACTGCGCTTCCCAGCATAACTGAAATGAGAGAGACTGAGTCAGTCTGGATTGTGTTTGGGGAGGAAACACAATGACATGCACAAATTGCCTATGAAATCTCACTGAACTGTAGGGCCCTTCTTGCCATTCACTTATATCAGTGAATGGAAAGGTTAGCAATAGGAGTCAGTGTCATTCAGCAGAAGGTCCTGCATGCCTTACTGCAGCTACACAATGGTATGCTACAGTGTGCTCTTTTTAAATCCCTCCCTTGACACATTACCCTATGTGGCATCCAGAGAGCCAGGGCAGTGGGAAGGGGTTACCTGGCTGAGAGGACAAGGTCAAACTTTGGCAGGAAGCTGCCTACACAGGAGCCATTCACTGTCTCCACGGAGAGAGAGAACCCAGAGGCCTTTTGAGGAAGGTAGATGTTGTATCTCAGGGTTGTCTAGAAGAGATAAAAACTGTCATGTAGCAAAGCAGCCCCTGCATCACCTGCTGTAATGCTGCAGTCCTGCTGAAGGGAAAGGAGAGGAGATCTCCTGAGTTATCAGCTGAAAGGACTGGAAGCCTTATTTACCTGCAGATAGACACAGCCATTGCCTTTTACTTCCACGCTGTAATTCCCTGGGAGACTGGGCAGGGACACTTGCTGCAGCAGTAGGCGGTTCCTGTTATCCACCTGGAAAACCTGCTTCAGAAGTTCCTTGGAGCTGATCTCAACGGTGTTTTTACCATCCTTTGAGAAGGTGAGATACCCATATTGGGCTAGTGCTTGGAGAGCGACAACAGTGTCCTGTAAAGTACAACATGACCCCTCATTAGAAAGAGTCTCCAATGGGTTATCATGCATAAGATTGGTACAGCTCCTATACTCCCCAGAGAGCCTGTCACCTCTTGTTCTGGGATATAATGGAAGGAGTGGAGTGGGAGACAAGGTGGTTTTGTGGCTTGAACTGAATTAGGACACCTGCATTCTATTGCTGATTGCCACTGACTTGTTGTGAGAACTCAGGCAAATCATCATTTCCTTAGATGTAAATAGTGGTTACCAAGACATCTATAGCAGAGCTCTCTATGCCCTGACAATTAATGTTACAGGAGCACAAGACACCCAGTAGCATTAAAGACAATGGAACAAATTAGCTCAGTCAGCTGGTGAATCATTTCCTAAAAAGCATCCCACTCTCCCGCTTCCAGGACCATACTCTCCACCTGCTCCAAAACCCCTGTCAGATAAATGGCTTTTGCACCAGATTTGGGCTATTTTGGAACAATGGGAGAAGGAAGTTTCAGAATCCCTGGGTCCCCTCTAGGAACACCCTCCCAGCAGTGGAGGGGTAAGGGGTGTGACGTTGTGCAGTCTATATGGTTTTATAAAAACTTGATAATAAGTCAATATAATGTAACTGAGATAGTTTTAGAGAAAATACGGTAATAAGTGAATGTAACGTAACTGGGATATGCTTCATGCAAAAGGTCTCTTGTAAGGTATCATTACAAAGCTTATAATCTACTGAGTATGATCATCTGATTTGTATAAATGTACCACTCTTGTATCTAAAACTAGAAATATAAAATGTAACTCTGAGGGCCTATTGTAATTGTGTAAAGTGTGGACCATTAATGATGGTTTGGAATCTTGATGACTCCCATTGTCTGCAGATGGCTGTATTTACCTGTGAGTCTTCCTGTATATGTGTGTGCTGGCAAGTGAGTAATGAAGTCTTGCAGTGACATGTGATCATGTCACCTGAACTGGAATCCATCTTTAACCTAGTGCTTTTCCAGTGAGGGGGGGGTGGAAACCCAGAGAGACAAAGAGTTCCCGCCTTATGCAAAAGATATATAAAGGGGGGAAGAGAACAGAGAGAGAGAGGAGCCATCATGAAGAATCCCCTAGCTACCACCTGAGCTGCAACAAGAGCTGTACCAGGGGAAAGAATTGTGCCCAGGCCTGGAAGGTGTCCAGTCTGAGAAAAAACTTACTGAAGCATCTCTGAGGGTGAGATTATCTGTATTCAGTTTGATTAGGCATAGATTTGCGCATTTTATTTCATTTTGCTTGGTGACTTACTTTGTTCTGTTACTACTTTGAACCACTTAAATCCTACTGTCTGTATTTAATAAAATCACTTTCTATTTAGTAATTCACTCAGAGTATGTATTAATACCTGGGGGAGCAAACAACTGTGCATATCTCTCTATCAGTGTTATAGAGGGCGAACAATTTATGAGTTTGCCCTGCATAAGCTTTATGCAGGGTAAAACAGATTTATCTGGGTTTAGACCCCATTGGGAGTTGGGCATCTGAGTGCTAAAGACAAGCTGTGAGCTGTTTTCAGGTAAACTTGCAGCTTTGGGACAGGAGATTCAGATCCTGGGTCTGTGTCTGGAGCCAGACGGGAGTGTCTGGCTCAGCAAGACAGGGTCCTGGAGTCCTGAGCTGGCAGGGAAAACAGAAGCAGGGGTAGTCTTTGCACATCGGGTGGCAGCTCCCAAGGGGGTTTCTGTGATCCAACCCGTCACAAGGGGATCCAGCTTGAGAGCTTGACTATTTTCAGGGTCTATTCCTTTGAACAGAAGCAATATTCACCTGTGTGGAGGAGAAGCCTCCATATGGATTCTGCTGTTTAGCGACCCACTGCACAATCTGAGCTACGTATGATAACTCCTCTTGAGTCAGGGAGGGTCTCTGGAGCAGCGCCAGTATCACATAGCTGGTCATCTCAATCTCAGCAGAGGCAGCACGGGAGTTGAAGGAGGGGAATTGTTCTGCCAAGGGCTTCTCTTTCCGTTCCCAGTGCACTGAGCCACCTGAGAAGAGAAAGGAGATTATGAGGAGCTTTATCAGTAACCTAGTGGTTAATGTGCAATGCTGCCACGTGGAGGATACAACTGAATTCCCAGTGCTGGTCCCTTGCTCCCATCCTTCTGTCATGCAGAGACCCAGGATCTATTTCCAGAGAGAGGGAGTGGTAGAAGGGGAGGAGTGCAAACAGGGGTCTATACAAAGAAAAGAAAATGAAGCTGCAAGAACATCAGGCCTCAGTTTCCCCTTCTGCATAGGCCACAAAGTAAAGAGATATTCACAGAATTCATATTCCACTTTGGAGATAAGTCCAACCCAGGTTGGGAAGATAGCAGGGGCCGGACATCAAAGACTGACGTTTTTCATACCACCAGCTATTCCGCTCTCAAACCACTCTCAATGGCTATCTCATGGGAAAACTCAAATGACACTCACCAACTTTTGTAGCCGATTTGTCCAGTTCCTTCAAGAAGAATCTCAATTTTTCCTTGTTACCAGCTAAGCCATAAGCGTAAGCCAGGAGAGCTTGATAATAAACATTGTCCACATTCCTGACAGATGCAGAGTCCAAGCAGGACAGACCATTCTGGACCACTGTGTGCTATCAATAAAAATGTGTTATGTTTGTTTGGTATTCAGTTTAGTGCATCAGCTTCTCCTTAAAGATTTCAACTGTTCTTTAATCATCCATCACTGGAATCTCATGCTGAGCATATGGCATGTTCACTTCCAAAGGGGCTGCAGAGTGAAGGAAGATCTCTTAAAGAGGAGGTCTTTTCTGAAAAGTGACCTTGAAGAAATGGCACCTTCTTACCAACACACATGCTGGCACCTTCTTACCAACACACATGCTGGACTAGGCCTAGGGGGGCCTGGGTTTTATTCCTAGCTCTGCCTCTTGCCAGCTTGATGACTAAGTCACTTTGTTTTTCTGTGCCTCCGTTTTCACATCTGTAGAAGGAGGAGGATGATAGTGCCCTTTTTGTAAAATAGTTTGAGATCAGCTGATGAAAAGGGTGATACTAGAGATAGGCATTATTTTTATTATTATTATTATTATTATTATTAATTTGCTGACTTTAGTGACAAAAATAAATTTTCACTTCCGTCAGACTTGCAGAATTATTCCAACTCTAGATGAATGAACTGGACTCTATTCCGGCTCATACATCAACAAGGGACTTGTTAACTATCTTCCACCTGCACAGTCACAGATACATCTGGTGAGTGTTAATATGGTGATAACGGGATTGCACCGGTGTAACTAAAGAAGCAACTTGATCCTGGAGAATGTTTTATTACTGTCTTTCTTGGGTCCCTATCTGGTCCCTACCACCATTGTATCTGAGTGCCTCACAATCTTTACTGTATTTATCCTTACAACATCCCTATGAGAAAAGGAAGGCCCTTTCATGGATCAGTAACTGGCTAAAAGATAGGAAACAAAGAGTAGTAATACATAGTTTTCAGAATGGAGAAAGGTAAATAGTGTGTCCCCCAGAGGTCTTTACTGAGACCAGTCCTATTTAACATATTCATAAATTATCTAAAAAAAGGGGTAGATGAGTGAGCAAAAAAATGACAGATGAAATTCAGTGTTTACAAATGCAAAGTACTGCACATTGGAAAACATAATCCCAACTATAAATACAAAATGATGGGGTCTAAATTAGCTATTACCACTCAAGAAAGAGATCTTGGAGTCATCATGGACAGTTCTCTGAAAACATCTGCTCAATGTGAAGTGCCAGTCAAAAAAGCCAACAGAACATTCAGAACCATTAGGAAAGGGATAGTTAATAAGACCGAAAATATCTTAATGCCACTATATAAAGCCATGGTATGCCCACGTCTTGAATACTGCCTGCAGTTCTGGTTGCCCCATCACAAAAAATATATATGAGAAATGGAAAAAAGTACAGACAAAGGCAACAAAAAAGATTAGCGGTGTGGAACAGCTTCCATATGAGGATAGATTAAAAGGACTGTTCAGCTTGGAAAAGAGACAACTAAGGGGGGGGATATGATAGATGTCTATAAAATCATGACTGGTGTGGAGAAAGTGAATAAGGAATTGTTATTTACACCTTCACATAACACAATAATTAGGGGTCACCCAATAAAATTAATAGGTAGCAGGTTTAAAACAAACAAAAGGAAGTATTTCGTCACACAATACACAGTCAACCTGTGGAACTCATATCCAGGGGATGTTGTGAAGGCCAAAAGTATAACTGGGTTCACAAAAGAATGAGATAAGTGCATGGAGGACAGGTTCAGCATTGGCTATTAGCCAAGATAGTCAGGAATGCAACCCCATGCTCTAAGTGTCCCTAAACCTCTGACTGCCAGAAGATGGGACTGGCTGTCAGGAGATGGATCACTTGAAAATAGCCCTGTTCTGTTCATTCCCTTTGAAGCACCTGGAACTGGCCACTGCTGGGAGACAGGATCCTGCACTAGAGCAACCATTGGTCTGACCCAGTATGGCCATTTTTATGTCATCATCATCATCATCATCATCATCCCCATTTTAGAAGAGAGACAGAGAGATGAAGTGATTTGCAGGGAGTCTGTAGTAGAGCAGGGCATTGAACTCAGGCCTCCCATGTCCCAGGCTAGCACCCAGACCACATTTTTCCTCTCCATTGCAATTATGATGTTTAAAAATGAAAACACAGCTTGAGGCTAAGGTCCTAGAATGAGTTTGCAAGGCTAGAAGCTAGAACAGCTGTATAGTGTACACTAAAAAAAATTGAGTTGGATTCTGCCTTTAAGGAACTCTGTTTTCTAACACAACTGTACTGTTGCTGAGAGCTAAGATTTTCTACCTATGTGTGAATACAAAACTGCAGTTAAACTAGGGACACAAGACATGACTAATTGATATCATGCATTAAGTATCCAGTGCATTTGTGAGGCCATTTACACCTAATAATTCTGTTACATAATTGGGTACAGACCCCTTGAGATGGCCATATAGAAACTCAGTGTGCAAAAGCCAGTATTTAAGACCTCACTCAAGAGTAGAGATGAGGCACAGATTCTCACTTCCTTGCTGTTTGTGACATATGACTGACCAGTCTAATAAGTCAGGGTAGCACTTAATTCATACCGAATTGGGGAGTCCGGCCTCAAGCAATGCTGCAGTGACATAGGCTGTGAGTGAAAGTCCATCTTCTGCTCCATCCTGAGCAGAACACAAGGAAAAAGGAGGTCAATATGCCCCAGCTAAACCAAAATGTATACAAGTGAAATACTCAACTACCAACCAGACTAGACATTATAAGGAATCTACAAAAAACACGGGGTCAAATTCTACTCTTGGTTACACCAATATAAAGGCAGAAGGACTTCAGTCCAAATCAGTAGGTTTACTCAGAGCTTACACTTGTATAATACAGCAGAATATGGCCCCGTGGTCCTTAGTTATAAATGCATATATGCAGAATTGCAGAATAAAACCCAGAACCTTTGGCTTATAAACACACCCGTTTCAATTGCATTGATTATCAGTACTAGTCGGAATTATATTCTGTCTATGGGACAGCTGCTAGAGGGCATCTTATCCCAATGACAGGGCTGAACATTTGGGGATAAGGATAGCATTTGGCAGTGGTTGGACTGTTCTATCCCTGTGGCAGGACTGGAAGCTTGGGAGAAAGCTAAGATCACTCACCTTCAAGGCATTGTTGAAATGGTTCCCAATATTTTGGAAGCAGCCATCTGGCATCTGTTTACTTGCCAGCCAGATCAGGGTTTGAGTTTGGACATTGTCATCAATATAGATGTAGCGTTTGGCTTGAGCAAAAGACTTGTATACGAAAGCAGTGAGCCTGCAAGGGAACCACACAGCAGGAGTGAGGAGCAGTGAATATCTCTTTATTCTGCTACCACCTTCCACAGGGATAGTTGGAGGAGGCAGAATCCAGAGCCCAATCTGGTCTCATTTAAACCTCCACTCCATGATTTTCCCCATGACTAACGCCTGGCAAGCAGTGCTAGCTGCAGAAGTCTGCACACTAGACACACAGATGGGACTGAGAGAACTTTGAGTAGAGGAGGCACCATGTTTCGAGGCTCATTTTCCTGACCCATAGAACTCTCCCTCAGCAGAGCAATTCCTAGTAACCAGTGCCATAGAGGTGACCCCCCTGAGTCAGCAGCCTGCCTGCTGGCACTTCTCTCCCAGATTATTGAGGTATTCCCGTTCCACACCATAAACAGCTTTCTTTCCTATCCCAGGACCCTAAACAGCTTTCCAGCTCTCACCAGGTGCTCCCTTCCACATCTCTGGTCCCAAACGAACTGTAGGATCCATCCGGGTGTTTGTATGACAGCTGCTTCTGGTACCCTGGAACCATAACAAGGAGAACATATTTTCTAACCCCAGTAATGGACCTGTTTTGTTTTCTGATAAATTGAGGCTGAAGAGATTTGGACTGAAGAATAAAAACAGTTTTAGTGAGTGATTTCACTGGCTATGAATTCTAATGGCTTGTGTCCTGTAATGTACCATCATGCACACCTCTGGGGCTATCTAAGCCATCAATAACTATTGCATGTACACTGGAACTAGAATGGCATTTCAGCAAAATCGGCCACAGGATTAGTTGGAGGAATCTTAAACTTCTCACCGCTCGTTAAGTATCCAATGCCCTTGGATTCGATCTCTTTAGTCAGCTGCCCTGTCTTATTCAGATAGTCCAGGATGTAGATGTTGGGAGCAAACAGGACCATGTTCTGCTCCCCACAGCCATAGGGCATCTGGAGAAGATTCTCCATGTTCCTCATGGCCATGCCCAGAAGGTCCCCTGAGGATTGGGAGACAGAGGGGGTCAGTGGAGTTTGGCGTTGGTATTTAATACATTACAGCATACACTGTTTTATTTTACCAGATTATGAATTTGCAGACAGATACTGACTGTGACTGACAGAGAAATTACAGTGCAGAACCCAAAGCCTGGGGGAGAAAGAGAAATTGCCACATAGAATCATAGAATCATAGAATATCAGGGTTGGAAGGGACCTCAAAAGGTCATCTAGTCCAACCTCCTGCTCAAAGCAGGACCAATTCCCAACTAAATCATCCCAGCCAGGGCTTTGTCAAGCCGGGCCTTAAAAATCTCCACATCTCTCCACATGGGTGGTTTCTTAGGCCATTTTTTTTTTTTTAAATATAGAGCTGCAGACAAATAAGACAAATAGGGAAGCTCTAAGGAAATAGGAATCAAGAGAAAAGAACATCTGAACATCAGTATTGAGTTGGGAGCTGAGAAATAGCTCCTACCCTTTTAAAAAACAGGCTGTGTTCTAAAAGCCACATTCTGCCCATGCTGCAATTTCAAAGTGACTGACTTTCAGTGAGTTTCATGGGCTTAGCTGAGACAGCATTTGGCCCGTGGATATGTCATTGCTAGGATTCACTTCTCCAATGTGGTCACTGGGGCCAGCTGCACTGCACCTCACATTGAGCCAGAAAGATACTTTTTAAAGAACCAGACTCAGTTCAAAATTATGCTTACTAACTTCAGATCAACAGTTCCCAGGGTTCAGTATTTCCACTGCTTTGCATCTTGTGTAGTTATTGGAGCTGCTCAGATCCTGGAATTCCCATTCAATGGGAAATTCTGAAATACCAATTTTCTTTTCATTCCAAATTGGAATGAAAAAATGAAATTTCAAGATTTCCCACAAAATGAAACTCCTAAGTTTTGCTTCAGAAAAATCGAAATGACATTTTATTTCAACATTATCAAAACATTCCTTTCATTTCGATAAGGCTGATCTTTATTGAAACAAAATGTTTTGACATTTTTTCGTCAAAATTATACGGTCCTGCAGAATGTTTTAATTTAGTTGAATCAGCATCTTCCAATGGAAAAAATATTTTGTTGGAAAAATTTGGACCAGCTCTTATAGTTATGCACAGCTTTGCAAAGCAGATGTGAAATGCTAACAATTCAGAATGACAGTATTGTACACCCACTCTACACTAGTTTTGCACTGGTGTCAGTGACAACACAAGGTTAAGGCCAGGGGAGAATCAAGACCTTTATTCTTAGTATAAACGTTAAACTTACCGAGGACAGAAAAAGAAGCTCTGGCTGATCCCTGCACTAGGTTTGCTGGCAGCTTCGGAGACACCATTTCAGAGACAGCTCTGCCTATTGGTAAGATATAATAATAATAATAATAATAAATCTCTTTTTTTCAACCACTAACTTTCCCTTCTATAGTACCCTCTTTCCAACAATGGTCATACAATTTAAGCCTGGGATCCTGGATATGTACTCGAGTGGTTAGCCAGTGCTGCCAGGCTTCACGACTATTGTTACTTGCTGTAGCTAGATTAAACTAGCTCGGGTAAGTCTACATATGCTACACTCATACCTCTGATTGCAATGTAGACACACCCTATGATACACAGTTGAGTGGTTTTAGTTCTATCCATTAAAGGGTAGCTGTGCACATACACACTAGCCATTACCTTCCATGAATAGAATTAGAATAGAATAGGGTTGTGCTACTGCCTGAGGGCCTGCAAATGAAACCAAACACATTATTTTAATGATCCAAAAGGACTGACATGTGAAAAGCAAACAAACAACTACAGAGTGAAACATATTGCTACAACTCTTTCAATTTCAAAGAACTAAGGGGTATTAATCAGGGCAGGGAAGGGCCCTGGTTGAAAAGTGTTTTAATCTGGAAATCTCTCTGATAGCAATCACTTGCTAAATTTGTAGCAATGGCTGCCTTACAGGAGGGAATTTGGAGAGATGTCCTTACCTTTTGTGCAAATGAGAGAGCTCTGGGTCACCTCCTTTTTGATGCCTTCAGGCTGGTTGGCAGCAGGGAAGTGAAAAAGGAAGAAGAGGAGAGGAATAGACAGAACAATGAAACCAGAAACAAAATAATGCTGGAAAGCATATCTTTGTACTGTGCAGCATTGTAAACAGGCTGCCCCCAGACTACTGAGTGAAGGTGACTGCTCTTCCATTCCAGCAGCATCACTCCCTCCCCATCTTGGAACCCAGCAGCGTTTGCTCTTTGTGTACCATTCCTCTCCTCCAGGAAGGCAGCTGGGAGATGTGCATGAGAAATTCCCAGCTGAGGAGAGCTAGTCACAGTTCCAGCTTCCTTTGGTGCAGTAGCTGCCCTAGAGATCATAGGACAAATCCTGCCCCGTTATCTGCACCCCTGCTGAATCCCTATAGAAATGGGCCAAAGGCACCGAATGTGTGGAAAAGAACTTCCCCAAAGTCTGAGATCACCTCTTCCCCGTTGACTTCACTGTGCTTCCACAGGTGTAAATGAAGGCAAATTTTGACTCCATGAGTGGCTGGTTCCAGACATGGCTGCAGTAATATGCCACATGTCATAAATTAGTACAAATTCTGTCCTCTGTTACATCTGGACAAGCCCACTGTTGGCCCCTGTGCACCACTCCGGCTATGCGTCTGGAAAAATGTCTCCCTCTAGTGGGAAAGAGGATAAAAGACAGATTGCTCCTTGCACACAGCCAAAAGAGGTGCTCCTTTAGCTCACGTGGAAGAGCTTTTATTTTTGGTGATGAAGGTCCCTGGTTCTGTCTCTGCTGACAATATGTGGTGGTTTCATTACAGCTGCATGGGTGTACAGCTTAACTGGCAGCCGAATCCAACCAAGTGAGTCCAGTCACAAGATATGGGAGATGGTGAAATTCCAGTACTGGCCACGTTGGTAGAGTGTTTGGCAACTAGTTTGGAGAAAGTGGGTTGAACTTTGATGCCATAACTGCTCTGTGGGTTGCAGCCTGGCTCACTAGTACTCCTGTTCTTTTTGCGGATACAGACTAACACGGCTGCTACTCTGAAATCTAGTTCCTCCAAGGATCACATGTATCCCATGGGCTTCCCAGGACAGCATTTTGGTAAGAGTCTCAGGGTCACTGTTCAACAGATCAGCCAGTTGGCCTACCCCAAGACAGGTGGGAAAAAATAGAAGTTGCCTCAGACCCTGAGTTGATGCTCTCACAAGATGTTTTGGAGAGGAAGAGTCAAATCAAATTAAAAGAGACACATGCCCCAGAGAGACCATTTCGCTCTCCCAGAGAGTTGGGATTTTTTATCATACCTCAACTAACAGCGGCTGTATGACAGTGTCCACGCGTTCTATCCCCTGCTCCTGAGATGCGTCACTCGACTTTGCCTGAGCAGTAACGGCGAAGCTCACATTACCTGAAAGAAACCCCCCAAGCCCAAGAAAGAAAATTAATCCTGAAAGCCTAGAATTACACTGGCATGAATTCACTCCTCCAAGCGTGGCCTGAAGGAACTCTGGGAAATTCCCTCTCTTCCAAGTCAGCCAGCAGTGTGAATGAATTCTGGTCATTGTTTAATACATCTCATCACAGACAGAATTCACCAATGAAGAGACAACTACTGGTGAATCCTGCCCACCTGACACTTACAGGACAGCTTGGCAGAACTTCACTTAACCCCTTGCAAGTACCAGCACCATGGAAATGGGAAGAAGATGTCAATACCTTTTTAATCAATACAGAATGTAACCTAACAAAAATTCAATTACTCTGGAGACACAGTAGCTTTTCTATTGTTAACTTTGCAGCCAGAAATCTATTATAAACCTGCTCTTTACCATGCTATAATTTTGGACAGAAAAATTATTTGGCTTATAAGAGTTCACAGTTACTCTCTAGGTTCAGTAAAATTGTTTACACATCAGGCTTTTTGAATTCTAGTTTGAAGTAAATCAACCTGTTGTTTTTATTTCTGAACTTTAAAAATGACCCTATTATGAAATTTGAACCACAATGGCAAACTCTTTGGGGGAAGTCTTTGTAAGTTAAAAAATAATGTTATACTTCCATCTTTCTACACATCTAAATCTCCAAACCATTTCACACAAAGGCTACTTTTGAAAAGAAAGTACTGAAAACTTAGAGCCAGACCCTCACTGGAACCTTACTGAAGTCAATAGAGCTATGCCAATTTATACCAGGATCTGGTCCAATATTCCTAGTACATTTTGTTATTATTGAATGATTTCTGATCTTGGTTGCTGATGTGTAAATTTTCAATGTCCAGACCCTGGTGATTAAAGCTTTAGATATTTGTGGGTTTCTGTGAGCTAAGAGCAAGACTCGGGCATTTAAAAATCTCTGTTGACAAGGAGCAAGTTCTCAAGCTTGGGCAGAGGTGGGGATTATGCAGAGAAATATCTTAAGCAAGTGGACTCCTCCAAATGTTTCACATAAAACCAGATGATCTGAATGGTCCTTTCTGAGACATGAGAGGAATGAACTGTCAGGAACAAGAAAAGAGACAGAACACGGGGTCCTACTTCACTGCCATGTGCCTGCAGAGATTGTGCCAGGGGAGTTCAGCAGAGCTGCTTCAGTGAAGTCTGGTACAGATAGCAGCAATTCCTGTCTGTAGGTTAGCGGGCAGGGTATCGTGTGATAAAGAATTTGGAGTGAGACGGGACAAACCAGCAATGTGCCATGAGAATGACGAAGGCAGAGACGCTTACCCAGTTTTTGAGGAATAATAGTCCAGGAGGAGGTTTTCCTCTCGTTGGCACACACCCTTGCAGTGTTGCCCTCTTGGGAAAGGGGCTCTATCTTGTAATCCTTGGACTCTTCCAGTACGGTACTGACCTGAGAGAGGGAGACAAAATAATATTGCACAGGCTGTTCCTAATGCCAGGCTGGGGGACAAAAGGAGGGTTTGTTGATCTGCTCCAGAGACTGATTCTGCTGCGTACCCACTGATGTCACCTTAGAGCTTTCCTGGGGTAGAGAGGTACAACACAGGTAGGAGGCATGGGGCATTCTTCAGAGGAGATAATAAACCCTGACCCTTATGCCCATCTATAGTGGCCATTCAAGTAGAAAGCAAATTGTTCTTTGCAAAATGACTTATTCCAATACCCTGGCCAATATCCTCTCTGACCGCTTGTCTACATAACAAGGTAGTCCATGGCAAGCCATGGTATGAATCTACAATGCACTAGCATGCCGTGCACTAATTGTCTGTGTGGACCATGCTACCATGAAAAGTTCTGTATTGAGCTCTGATGTACTCCCGTTTCAAACAGCGATATGTCAAAGAACACCAAATGCCAAAGGACAGACCCCTGAAAGGAAGGTTATATCAGAATGAGTTCTCAGTTATAATAAGTTCCTTCTCCATTAAAGGATAGATCAGCATCCAGTAGACAGACCCAACTTAAAAGAAATCACTCTACTGTTGTGTAAGAAGCCAGTGTAAAGAAGGCCGAGTGGCTGGAATGGGATTGTGAATGCTTCGTTCTGCATTGGTGCTGCCTTCTGCTCTAGCTGCAAGAGGTAGAGCCTTGCTGGAAACACTACTAAGAGGGGCTCAGGAAGGAAAGGGAAAGGACATACTGTACCTCGATGCATTTGTTCAAGTAGTTGAAGACATTGGCTATTAAATTAAACTTTTCCCCTCGGACAATGGAGTAGGGCAGGGTCAGATCAACAAAGAAGGGCAGGAAGGCCGTCAAGGAGGTAGATGGGGATATGCCAAACCCAGCCTCCTCTTCCAGGCAGAAGGCGCTGGCTTTCCATTCCGTGATGGTGTCAGGGATGGTGAACAAAACACTGGCCTTTCCATTAGAACTAAAGTTACAAGAGACAAAGTGAGAAAATAACCTGATTGTTCAAAGGATATTTTCCAGCTAATCAATAGGAGAGACTCCCAAGCTGAACTAATATTCTCCTTTCCCACTTAGGTTCCACAGGATTTACGCCCCCGTGATGGGGTGTCTGCCCTGCACTGGCCCTGATAGGGTTAAAACCTAGCCTGGAGGGCTGCAAGGAAACAGCCAATTAGGGCAGTGGCTGCAGCCAATTAGGGCAGTGGCTAGATCAGCCAATCAGGGCCCAGCCAGCCCATATAAAAGGAAGCTGCAGGCCAGAACAAGTCAGTCTACTGCAGGAAACCCAAGGGAGGGGACTGGCTTCCTAGAGGGCTGCAGAACTAGCACCATGAACAGGACTGCTAGGACATGCAGGCCCAAGGCCCTGGGAAGAGGGTGAAGGAGCCAGAGGCAGGAGCCAAAGGTGCTGGGGCTGCGTGGAAGTGGCCCAGGCAGTTGAGACAGACGGGTGACGAAAGAAAGGAGGGCCATTAGGAAGCTGTTTGCAGGGACCCTGGGCTGGGACCTAGATGGGCCTGGGTCTCCCCCCACCCACCTCCACTTGCCGCTGAAGAAGCGGCCAGGCTATGGACTGCCAAGCTGCTGCAAGGAGCAGCTAGACTGTTGCAGAAGGAGTCCCCCGGAAGGGGGGAACCCAGATTGTGACATGGTCGGAGGGCTGTGCCACAAAGCAGAGGCAGTGAGACTGGAACTGTTGGGGGTCTGCAGGAGGAGACAAGGACAGGACAGCCACCATCACCATATGGCACACCCACTGACCAGAGATAATTCCCGAAATGGCCAGCAGGAGGTGCCAGTGTGGTGAGTGACCCCGTGACACCCTCCATATTCAGAAAATGTTGTTAAGCTGGAGGTAGAGCTGAAGGTTCATATCACTGATCAGAATGTTAAATCCCTTGCCAGGATGTTGGAATTGCTCTTTTTTTTTTTTAGTTAGAAAAGAAGGGAATTCAGAAGTTAAAAAACCCCCACAAAAGAATGCTGTAGTTTTGTAACACAAAATAAAAAAAAAATCCAAAACCACAAAATGGACATGATAAATTATGGTTGACATTCCAAAAAGATTAAACCATGGAAATTCATAATTAAGATCAGTATCTTTTTGAGTCGCTTTTCCTTGCCTTTTTGTTGCAGATGCTATTGGCAGCCTTGGGAGAATACTGAAAGCAACCTGGCTGTTGAAAATCAAAAATGGTTTCCTGCCTTGGTTTTTTTTTTTTGGGTCCTTTAAACAACTTTCGATGTCATAGACTTGATAGGATTGGGGGGGCACCATTCTGCCCAGCAGGAAGTAGCTTGCATTATACTGAAAACACGGGCCAGGTAACGATCCAACAGGGCAAAATTTAGAACCTGCAGGCTCCAGGGGCTTGGAGATGGGTAACAAATGGGAGCTCATCTGTCACTGAATAGGAAGAAAGACAAAAGGGTAAGAACATAGAGGTCTGGGAAGCAGCTACATGTTCCATCACCTTCCTTGTGACTTCCGGTGAGCACTGGGAAGTGACTCAGAGACCCTTAAAATAGACAAGGACAGAAAAGAAGAACACTCACTCGATGTGAACTAGATCCCAAATCCAGGTCTCAGGGAAGAATTTCCGAACTGTCTTTATCACAGAAGACTCACTCATCATCCTTCTGCCACCTAGAAGTGAAGAAAGGAGTTGTATATATGGTAAAAGTGTCATATTAGGGAGCATAGGGTAGAGACATCTAATGGGATGTGCCTGGAAGTTCCACTGAGCATGGTCTGATCTGAGGGAAACAGAATTTTTTACATGGGATTTCTTGCAGGAAAATTCTAAAAAATAAGGAAATATGGGGTGGGGGAAGGGCTCTACTCTACTTTTTGTTTTCCAAATCGAAACGTTAGAAAACACTAACAGCTTAGGTTTACCCAACTCTTTATTACTTGTTTCCAGTTGAAAAACAGTAAGAAGGTGTGAAAAGTATTTTTTCTCCATTGTCTTATACTTTCTGACTATTTTTCACTTTTTTTGCTGTTGGAAACTCAGCTGTGTCCACTGGCTAGTTAGAGTAATTGGAGGGACATGTTTCCTGTGATCTGTCCCAAGTCCCTTTCTATAATTCAAGGTGGGGCAAAGACTGGAAACGTGGAGCGGCATTCCCTGCAAAGATCCTAGGGGTCCTATCCAAGACTCTGTTCCCTATTTAAAGGTGGGGTGGTGAGTCAGAATTCTGTCATTGACCTGTTTGTGATATTAAGCAGTCACAGCATCATAGAACCCGGGGGTTAGAAGGAACTGCAAGGGTCACCTAGTCTAACCCACTGCCAAGATGCCGGATTTGTTGTGTCATTTAACTTGTCTGTGTCTCATCTTTCCCAACTGCAATATGAGGCTCAAGATACTTCTACCTCTCCCTGAGCTACAGAGAAGGATAATTGTAATACCTATCATCCGCTGTAAAATGCTTTGAGATCCAGGGCTATAAAATGCCACATGAGTGCTAAGTACTACAGGATATGGCATCTAAACCATTAGTAGCCCCATTATATTTTCTGATACTTCCTTGTTTAGATTTTAAGTCAGCTGTGAGCTTGTGAAAGGCTCTGGATCAATGAACCCTGGAGAATTAAATCTTTATCATCCTCTGAAAAGAGGCAGCATTGCAACCTTTCCCTCATTTTCCCCTATACACAAGCTGAGTCAGACTCCAATCAGTCCTTTGGCCATTCTGCAGAAACCACAAAGGAAGCACTAATTGAGGCAAACCATGATGTGGAGACTTGTCCCACTAGGAACTGGACACACTGACTGGCCAATCCATTCTACACAGGGGACACTATTGAGGTGCAGCCAGATTGGAACTGGTGACCTGGAAGTGAAAAGACCAAACCCCATTTCCCAAGCCATCCAGTCCACCCCTTTTTTACACATTATCTTTACCAGCATATCCACCACTGAAACCATAGTCGGGCGTGGAATCTTTCGGGCAGGCTTTGTCAGATGGGCACAGGACCGGCTTCCGTATTGTAGAATTAGTAAAAACCTTTAGACCCATATTCTTAAAATAAAATAATAAAACAATTAATTATATTACTCAATGTATTAATGGAGAACCAAACAATTTCATTTCTCCCACATCCTGTTCATTACTAGCAGTGGATCCCATTTAATGCCACAAGTTTGGTCTGCTGAGGGGATCAGTGCTCAGCTATCCATGGGGGCACTTCAATATTATGGTGAAGCATGGCATAAATGTAGATTTATGGGGCTATGTGAGTAACAGAGTTGGTTCTATATTAGTTGATGAGCTAAAAGTTTGATGAACTTAGGTCTTTTTTTGGTTCACAAATCATTCCCAAACCACTCCACACTTGTGTCATTTTATTCACTATTAGTAAGCATTTGGGTTAATAAATGATTAATAAATGTTTTCATAAAAAGTTAATCAGTTGCTATAGATTGTTACAGAGTCCAACAAGTCAATAAACTGCTTATAACCATGGCTTATAACCATCTAAAACACCTTCTTCTGATGTGCTCATAACGATCTATAACATACTACTCATGTCCATAACATGCTTACAATATTGATTAATCATTTATTAATCCTTATAAACCATATATACAAAGAACCTTAATATAATCTGTGACCAATTTTCTAAAATTGTCTCCATGCCACCCCCTAGACATGGAATGCCCCCGCTTAGCCAATACCAGCAATGAAATCCAGGCCCCACTGAAGTCAATGGCAAAACTCTCACTGACTTGAGTGGGGCTAGGATTTCAGCCCAGGTCATTACTTTTGTCTTTCAGTTACTTCCTCCAGGCCCACAGCTACCATGATGTCAACAATGATTTAACAAGCTAATAATCACTAACTGTTAGAGCTGCTGCAGGTGGTTGATGTGTGCTAAACAGAAGCTAAAAGTGGAACCAACAGCTATCTCCCTCTCCATTCCACTTGTGTGCTGAATACCTTTCACCTGCCAGTTTTCATTTTTTTAGTAAGAACGTAAGAGTTGCCATACTGGGTCAGACCATGGTCCATCTTGTCCAGTATCCTGTCTCCAATATTGGCCTATACCAGAGCTTATTGGGGAGTGAATAGAATAGGGCAATTATATTGTGATCTTCCCCTGTCTTCTACTCCCAGCTTCTGGTAGTCAGAGATTTAGGGCTTTCCCCCAGCACTGAGTTGTGTCCCTGACCATCTTGGCTAATAACCATTGATGGACCTATTCTCCATGAACTGATCCAATTCTCTTTTGAATGCAGTTATACTTTTGGCCATCACAACATTCTTTGACAATGAGTTCCACAGGTTAGGTGTGTGCTGTGTGAAAAAATACTTCCTCTTGTTTGTATTAAGCCTGCTGCCTATTAATTTCATCATAGAGAATCATAGAATCATAGAATATCAGTGTTGGAAGGGACCTCAGGAGGTCATCTAGTCCAACCCCCTGCTCAAAGCAGGACCAATTCCCAACTAAATCATCCCAGCCAAGGCTTTGTCAAGCCAGGCCTTAATAACCTCCAAGGAAGGAGATTCCACCACCTCCCTAGGTAATGCATTCCAGTGCTTCACCACCCTCCTAGTGAAATAATGTTTCCTAATATCCAACCTAGACCTCCCCCACTGCAACTTGAGACCATTGCTCCTTGTTCTGTCATCTGCCACCACTGAGAACAGCCGAGCTCCATCCTCTTTGGAACCCCCCCTCAGGTAGTTGAAAGCAGCTATCAAATCCCCCCTCATTCTTCTCTTCTGGAGACTAAACAATCCCAGTTCCCTCAGCCTCTCCTCATAAGTCATGTGCTCCAGACCCCTAATCATTTTTGTTGCCCTCCACTGGACTCTTTCCAATTTTTCCACAGAAGGCCCCTGTTTTTTTGTATTGTGTGAAGGGGCTAAATAATACTTTTCTATTCACTTTCTCCACACCATTCATGATTTTATAGACTTCTGTCATATCTCTTTTCTATGCTGAGCAGACATAATCTTTTTATTCTCTCCTTGGACAGAAGCCATTCCATACCTTTGATTATCTTTGTTGTCCTTTTCTGGATCTTTTCCAGTTCCATTATATACTTTTTGAGATGGAGTGACCAGAACTGGACACAGTATTCAAGGTGTGGGCGGATCATGGATTTATATAGTTACATCATGGTATTTTCTGTCTTATTTTCTATCCAAAATTTCCTAATATTCTGTTAGCCTTTTTGACACTCCTACACACTGAGTGGAAGTTATCAGTTGTCTTTGAGACCGTTTCTTCTTTAGAAAATGGCTACCACACTGTGGTCTCAACCACAATAAATATAACTGAGCATAATTCAGGGGACAGTCTAAACAAAAGTCACTGCAGGGGGAGAACGGAGGACCTCCTGAGATATGGCAGACATTTCCAGTGAATCCACCCTCCCCCTAGTAGTGGAGAGCCATTGCCTGAGCAGGGCTTTAAAATATGAGACATAATCCTTCTACAACTTTTCCCTCCTCTGCTGTACCTTTTCTGGAGCCAATACAATGACAGCAACATTGGGGAAACATTCAGAGGACGTACCCTGAAAACATCATAGACGTCCCCGTCATGAGTAACGTTCACAGGCACATAATATAAGCCATTGAAAAAGGTGTCTGTGACTGGGATGCACGGTTCTTTGTCGTCATCTTCTAGGTTGAGCCCGTTGTAGTAATAGCCATAATACTCTTGCACACGGAGCTGATTGTATACCTGGTGGGAGGGGATGAAATCAGGTGAGCACAAGGAAACATCTCAGAGGTGTAAAATCCGGTGTCACCGCTGGCAATTACCAGGCGTGAGCAAACTCCAAGCTGGAACCTTTGCCCTTCAATAGAGGTACAAGAAGTGCTCCAGCTCAGTCCTGGGATACTTCAGGCTGTATTAGACTCACATGCTCAGCCTCTTAATACCGAGTGGACTAACAGCGGCTTTGGAGCACCACAAGAGAGAAAACACAGTGAAGAAGAGACCACCCTTATTATGCAACCACCTGCTTTAAGAGACCACCTCAGAAATCTCCTCCAATGTACACAGTACAAGTATGCTCCAACTTTATGAGAAAACCGCCTCTACTGTAGTATGGTTCTCTGAAAAGTGACTCTGTAAAAATGATACCAGGGCTCCATGTTTATTGTTTCCCAACAATTCCAGATTCCTCTTCAAATTTCTAGCTCCACAAACTTGCCCTGGGATCTTAGCGTCAAGCTGGGTTGCTCTTTCTTGAACATCCTCATCAATAATATAAACAGTGAAGGCCCTTGGTGACATCTGTGCAATCCCATTGCTTGCAGTAGGTTTGCACAACTGTAACTGGCTGGAACTTAGTAATGATTTCTAGTGATGATGCACAAGAAGGAATAGACTCCATCACCTTCTCTCTGAGCTGTGCTGGCACTGCAGAGTGCATGGGAGCAAAAATCAGCAAACATATTTTTCTCATTAAAGCGTGTAGATATGAGCCTGAATGTTTCTGCACAAGGAGCCTAATTTAAAGCTTCCTGAAGTTAACTGAAAGATTCAAATAACTTCTACAGTGTTGGATCAGGCCTACTTGAGTAAGAAGATGCCATTTTACATAATCACTTACTTCCCTAGACTATATACCAATGTTAAGTGCTTTAAGTGGCCCTGGCGATGCAGGTTTCTGGTATTCCCATATAATAATAATAATACCTTGCTTTTATACTGCACTTTTCATAAGTAGATCTCAAAGCGCTTTGCAAAGGGAGGTCAGTGTCATTATACAGATGGGAAGACAGAGGCACTGAGACATGCCAAAGGTCACCCAGCTGACCTGTAGCAGGGCCAGGAATAGAACTCAGGTGTCTTGAGTCCCTGTCCAGTTCTGTGTCCGTAGACCACCTATGAACTGAGACTAGATAGTCACGTGTTGCAAAGAAGTAACAAAGATATTGCAATTAGTAACAGCATAATTGAAGATTTCTCTCTGTGCCCGGAGGTACATACTCCAGCTACATCCTATCATACCTCACTGTGTGGCTACGGGAGAGAGGATCTTTGGAAGCACAATAATGAAGCAGAACTCAGAATTTTTCCTTGGCACTTCCCTGCCATGTTAAGCTATAAACCCCCTTGAGAAGCACAATATTCTGCACTTCTCTGATTAGAGAGCGAAGAGGATTTGTGGCAGGGCTTACAGTGTCAGCAGACAGCTCTTGCTCAGGTCTCAGAAGCAGAACACTCTGATCCACAGCCCGCAGGGCACAGTAGGAGTTGGCAGCAGCCTCAAGCTGGAGGCTGATGTTAGAGGCTGGGAGCCCCTGCTTCTTGGAGAACTGCAGCTGGACCTGGAATTGAGCAGAGAAATCAGAGCCCCTTAGGAGAATCATTTTAATGTATAAATGTCAATCTCATGGAGAGATGATAAATAGGGTCTCACTCTTCTCCACAGCCTCCTTCTATGCTCTGCAGGACAAAGACCTCACTATCAAACAGAATCTCCCAGAGTCCCTGTTTTAGGGTGAGCCATGACCTCAGAGGCCCTGCAAAGCATCCCTGTTCCTCTCTCTCCCCAGCTTCACTGGCAGTCCTCACTCTGCTTGAACATCCATCCATGTCCTTCACATAAGCATCTCCTGCTTCCCTGCTATTCTTCACCACTGGCATTCCCTTGTTCAGATGTGTTTGCAATTTCTTTGCTCTCTGCCCTTGAAGGGAAGCCTGAGTGCAGGGCTGGAATCACGTCCTCTTGGTTCCCTGAGCCTGTGGCAACCTGGGGTGGGCCTCGAAAAGAAATCAGAGCTCTCACCTTATTCTTGAAGCACTTCTCAACTTGGAGTCTGGTGCTATCGGCCACCAGCTCGCCACCAGGGTGCACAGTGTAGACCAGAATCTGGGCAGTGGGAGCCAGCTTCTCACTGCCAGTCAGCGAGATGAAGAATGTGCCATAAGGAGCTGCAGGAGGAACATGAAGCCAGTAGTAGGAAAAGCCAAGAGAAGAGACAGGAGGAATCACGGCTTTAGTGGATGAGCTAACATTTTTGCCTGTAAGCTAAAAGCTTCTTTAAAATGAGATAGTTGGCTATTGGGAGACCCGGCTCTCACCAGACTTCAAACTGCTCCCCTCAGTGAGATGCCAGATGCCAACATTAAGATGCTGAGCACCAGGCACTTTGCAGAGTGTGAGGTGAGCTGCAGTCAGAGAAGAATTCTATTAGCTTCACTTCTGGGTAGGAAAATGTGTGTGTGAGTGCTACAAGCATGGCACACACCGAGAATACTGTCCACAGAGATTGAACTCAGGACCTTCAGCACCAAATAGCCCAGGACTCTACCTCCTGAGTGAAAGGAGAGATCCTTTAGCTGGCTGAGATAGTATAGTATCAGGATGTTATGATCATTAGAGGAAGACAGCCTTATTTGCACTAGACTAGTGTATTACACCAGCACCTGGAGGATGATGGGGTGAGAAACACACAACTTGGGTGTTTCTGTTACACCAGGAGTAAAACATGTACAAACTTAATGTTGACAACCAACTACTAAAGACAGGTTAGTCATTCAATCAGGGATAAGAAACAATATCATGTGATTTAGGAGATCATTCACATACTTCAAATTATGAATAATGAGGAGTCATAGTGAACAACTTGCAAATGCCCCTTAAGGAGAAATTAAAGAGAAAGAAACGGACAAATTCACATCAAGTATCACTCCTAGCTAATCATTCAATTGAGGAACAACAGGATTAATCTGGCTGTGATGCCAGGGGATGGACCACATGATGCACTAAAGTCCACTTCCAGTGCTAATAATGCTGTGATTGTGGCTTATGTCGGAGATAGGTCTAGTAACTAACACCACATGGAAAGAGATTCCAGCCAGCTGCTGTACTCAATTTTAGCCCATTTCACTCAAGATACTTATGCTTTGGAGTTCACATCTTTGTTTTCTAACATCTCAGCACTTACCACCTGTGATGCTGACTTGCTGTTGGCCATTCAGAACAATTTTGCCTTTTGCCATCACCTGTGGACAAAAAGACACCATGAGACGGGATCGGAAAAAGTTACATTTGTTTCAGTGGGCTAGTAAATATCTATTATTTAGTGATGATCAGGATTGTAATGTTTGGTGCTCACGAAAATGAGGGATGGATAGCCTCATGAGAGTTGGACGTAGCTGCAGGCAGATCCTGTGCTAGTTTCCCCCATTTCTCACACACAACTGTATCAATGCCCCTCAGTCCTGCCCTGCAGCTCCTCTCCTTCTTCTGCTATTCCAGTGCTGGGCTCCCCACACAGCTCTGCCAATGCCCCTCAGTCCTGCCCTGCAGTATCCCCTGAGACTCTTCTCCTGACCTCTCCTGCATGGCAGTTGTGCAGCACAAGGGATTGAGGAATAGTCCCCCTAGTGGTAATTTTATGCTCTCCACTTCATGGTGCTCACAGTGCCCTGGGTGACTTTAGAGATCGATATTTAATTTGCTCCACGTTTAAATGGGCAGAGCCCTGGTGGAACCCATTGACAAGACAATGGCTAGGTTCTGATTTTTTACCACTGAGTCATCTAGGTTACATATTTCTGACTTGATCAATATTCAACCGAGGTTAAAAGCATAGAGGCTTTCAGGGAAGCAGAGCAGCCCCCCAACATTTACCATATAGTAGAAGTTCACACTGGTAGCATCTTTGTATCCCTCTTTGTTCAAAATGTAGTGCACCATGATCCTCCTCTGCTGGCCACAGCTCAGCATCTCTGGGACCTGCTCGAGCTTCACAAAGCTATTAGTGCGGGAGTAGAAGCGCTGGACATAGTAGGTCGTCTCAGGTTCGTAAGTGTCCATCCAGACAAGGTCTCTACAGTCATCTATTGCATATGTGGCCTGACAAGAGACATGGAGAAAAAAGCAAACAAAGGATTTCATGAAGAGGAAATTCAAGGGTCAAAGGGAAGCTGGGGCACAAATGTTTATTCACAGCTGTTTCTATCATAATCTGTGTAAAGAAGTGGGAAATGGTCTTTAGAGGCTATTTAGTCTAATAGCTCTACCAATATTTTGTGTATGAGCTTGTATGAACATTCCTGCACAGCAAGTCCAGTCCAGCAAGGCTGCATGCTGTGCTTGCCCCCTGGCGTGCTTAACATGTCCACTCCTCTCTGGTGTGCCTAGACTGACAGGTCACTGGACATCCTTGTGGCTGCATAAGCTGTTAGGGGACTCTGCAGAGCTAGCACTGCACCAGTCCCAGACAGACTGGATTTGCTGCTACCTCTCTTCTCCCCATGCCAGGGCCAAGTGAGCATGTGCCAAGGGATGTGTGTGTCTCTGGAGCAGCCCAGTAGGGAGGGAGAGAGGCAACAGCAAAACAAATAGTTGGTTTTGGAGGTCAGTGCATCCAGGTTGGATGTGGAAAGACAAAGTGACAAAATCCAGCAAGAACCTCTGCTCCCTGTATGGCAAGTTTGCATTTTATAGTTTCTTTGGTGCAACCTAACCCAGAATCAAATTGGGGACAACACCAAAATCAGAGGAGGCAGCAACCACACAGGAGGGGCCAGTACCAAACTGCAAAGCAAGCTGGAAAGATTGGAGCTGGGAGCGTGGGCTACAGGCATTGAAGGGAGATTTCATCCCAATGAAGGCAGAGCTCTCTGCCCGGGGAGAGGAGACAATTAGAAGATGGATACACGATGGGGAGATAGAGCCAAACAGCTGAAACCATCATATTAAAGCGAGTTGATTATCATCTTCTCTGATGAATATTGTCCTCATGTCATCCTTTTAGATAACCACATCTGAGGTTGCTGCTGGATCAGGACTGGGAGACCAAATGAAAACAAGCTCATTGAGTTCCTCTAAAAACAAAATCTCCCCCTTCCTTCTTCTCTGCTAGCCTCCCCATGGATGCAGGTGTCACTGGAGGGACCAGCTACTTCCCCACACATTGCAACTCACCCAGAACAATATTTCCCATCAGAATACCAGCTTGCTTTTCCCTCCTCCCCCAACTGGATGACCATCTGGGGGAATAGTGCCTTTCCCCTTAGTTCTCTCAGTTACTTACTCTCAACTTAAAACGGGGCTCAAAGTATTCGGAGGTGTCAATGGAAAACCGAGCAGTGCCATTCTCATTTGTGATATAGTCAGCCACATGCTTCTCATTGAGCTGTAGCTTGATGGTCTCATTTGCAACAGGGATGCCATCCTCGTTTTCCATCTGAATCTGAATAAATAAAGGTGTCCAAGGTGTTCAGCAAACATACAGGACAGGTAAAGCCCCACTTACTCTCCTTAATATGTTAGTTGGCTTCAAAGCCTTTGGTATTGAAGACAACATGTGTGGAGGCTATAGTGAATAGCAGCAGGTGTTGTCATCAAATAGTCAAGTGTTTTTAAAACACATGCACTGGTCAGAGTATTTTGTGTGGGTTCTGTGACGGGCAGGGAGAAGAAATTCCCTGTGAAGCTTCATAGGAGGGACAAAGGAAGACAGGAGGAATATTCCTGCTGTGGAGAGACGGAAGGGTTTATATATGGGATTAGGTATAAACCAGGGTTCAAATCCTGACTCTTGCTTGCTGGGCCTGCCAGGATGGAATGGCTGCAAAGGTGGTGTTCTTTGCAGGATACTAGCTTGTGAAACCTGCAGTGCTTAGGGGGCTCGGAACTGATCTTGTGCCTTAACAAAGACCCTTCCCCCCATTATAAATTCTTTCTTCCTTGTCCCCACGGGGCTCATGTCATTTTGACTGTACAGACCCTTGCCCCACACACACACATGATAACGCAAGGTTCCATGATCCAGACAGGTTTCCTCATGTTCTCTGAAAGCCCCTAATGCAATGGGAGAACTGTGCATTAGGGGCTATTGCCATGTAGTGTTACTGAGGGAACCTGCCACTGGAAGTAGGGGGATGGTCATATTCAGCATCACAGAGATCACTTTTGCGACTTCAGAATTTGCCTAGGACATTCTCTCTCTGCCATCCTACCTCTCCATAGTAAGGAATTCCCCTTTTGTAGTACGTGTCCATATTCTTAAACCACATTCTCTCCCTTGCCTGGTAGATGGAAATGTAGTCAGAGCCGATAATCTGCACGCCTGAAGAAGGGTGAAGAAGAAGAGACAAGAATCAGAGCTGGGGGGAGATATGGTTTTAAAGAAAGTTGCACTGAATGATCAAATGCAGGCTCCAGCACCCTGGAGGGGATAATTATGCTTATAAAATGGTACTTGATGGTGAACTGAGTCTCATGCTTGGCCATCAGAGATTCCCATCAAAGATTACCAGCTCTCAAAGTGGCCTCTCAAACTCAGCCTGTAACCCCCGTCCATATCCCAGCCATATTCTAGTCTTCTTTCCCACCAGTGTTACCTGTTCCGTCCTCTGTGAGGATTGCCTCCACTTCAAGGGACCAGGACATCCTGGGATGATAAAGCTTGAATGTTTTGGTGTTGATGACCTTCGTGATGCAGCCATCCTTCCCCAGCTGAAAAGTGAAGAGACCACCCAATGAGCATATAGGGAAAGAGCCCAGTTCTCTGAATGGTCAAACAACTTTTCTTTGACCTTGTCTGTAAAGCTCTTCAGACCTTAGCACCCCTGCTTTCATCTCCCTCACCTCCCTCACCTCTTTGCTCTTGTCTTATTGCTCCTCTCATGCTCCATAAGCAATCCTTCACCACTATTCTGCCTTCTTCTGCCTGAAACCCTCTCCCTCCCTGACCTGCTCCTCTATGTCTTCTGGTCCCCTCTCAAAACATACTTCTTGTGTGATATTTTAGGACTTACCTACACATGATTAACTCCATGCATAGATACTCTTATCCTGGAATATGGCCTTATTTTAAATTAGTTTAATCTAAAATTAATTAAGCTAATTTGGAGTAGGGCACTCTTAGGGCTTGTCTACACTTGAAATGCTACAGCAGCACAGCTGCACTGCTGTTTCACTTTGGTGTGGACACTATCTATGGTAATGGGAGGGGTTCTTGCATTAGCGCAGTTAATCTACCTCTCTGAGAGGTCGATGGAAGAATTCTTCTGTCCACACTGGGGGTTAGGTTGACTTAACTATGTGTCTCAGGAGTGTGGATTTTTCACTTTCTGAGCAGTGTAGCTGGGTCAACCTAACTTTTAAGTGTAGATCAGGCTTTGGTCCAGAATAAAGGTGTCCACACAGAGTTAATCAGGAATAGCTATTCTGGAATATCTTCCCATGTAGACAAGACCTTAGTTCGCTCATCAAAAGTTCAATCCTGCAAGGTGCTGGGTACTCTAGCCCTGAGTCAGCAAAGTACTCATGCACATACTTAACTTTAAAGCATGTGAGTAAACCCAATTGATTTTAATGTACTACAACAATTCACACCAGTTAAGGATCTGGCCAAAACGTTTTAATAGTCTGATTGCAAATCCCTTCCACTCTCAGTTTCGTTCTCTCGACTCATGTAATGACAGAATTATATTAGTTCTCTTTTCCTTGATGGAATCTCCCAGGGCAGATAAAATCTGAATATCTAAAGTTTAAAAAAAAAGAGAAAGAAGATGCAGAAAAAATGTTTTAGGGAAAAGGAACAAAAATTCACACCTTGTTGGCCTTCCTTACACATCATAAAGTTCATAAAACAAAAAACAAAAAGGCACAGGGTCAATGTTTATATCCTTTGCAGGCTGCCTTCAATACATAAACAAGAGCAATACAGATCTGTTTATCAAAGAGAAGAGGTGACTATTTTTCTCCTACCCTCTTCCCTGAAGTGGGATTATTTCTCTTTCAATCAACAGGCTAACATTTTTGGTGTTAAATCTGGTAAAACACAACTCAGCTACTAGCACTCCTATTCCTGGGATAGGGTGTTGTAGATTCATACTCTTTGCTGAAGAAAAAAACCCAGTGTCCTGGCTAAAGTGCCCCACTCAGAGAAATAGGCTATAGTGTCTGAGGCTGCAAATGTAGAATAGTCATTGCATTTGCCTGTCCAGTCACTGCACTCCCAGTCTAACCCACCTCTCTGTGGCTCCCATACATAATGGGCCAAATTCATCCACAGTGTATTAAAAAAACCTTCCCATCCAAAGGCCTCCAACCATGCCACTGAGATATTGGGAAAACATGCCTTCCTCTGACAGCACCTCTAGTCCCACCCCAAGAAATAGGAAAGGGAGCCAATAAAGCCTCCAGGCACCATGTAATGTCCTGGATGATAACATTTATAAGAAAAGAAGAGCAAGCAGTGCAGGCCCATGTCATACTTGTGCAGTAACAGCTTCACAGAATCCTTTGGGGGTCTCGTTACACTTGTCGTTATAGTGCTTCCTGCACACACTGAGCTGGACTCTCCCCTGCACAGGCTGGCCATAGGTGTAGCTGGAGGAGGAGGAAACACAAAAATGAATCAGCTTACAAGATCACAGTTGCCAGGGCTGTCAGGAAACCAATATAGGCTGTAACACAATGTGGACTAAAAGCTAAAATCCGGATAAGGCTAGTTTTGCTGGACTCACACTTCAGACATCTTTCCCTCCTCATTCCCTGCTTTTCATGGAAATGTCATTACTGCCTTACACAGGACTAGGCTTACCAATTTTCTAATCGCATAAAACCAAATACCCCTGCATCACCCCTGCCCCACCACTTCTCTGAGGCCCTGCCACCACTCACTCCATCCCCCCTCCCTCCGTCACTTGCTCTCCCCCACCATCACTCACAAGGACAGGGGGTTGGGGTGTGGGAAGGGGTGAGGGCTCCAGGGTGGAGCTAGAAATGGGTTCAGGCAGGGTGAAATAGGGGGCGGCCAGGTGGCTCTGTGTGCTGCTTGTGCCTGCAGGTGCTACTCCCACAGCTCCTATTGGCCAGGATTCCCAGACAATGGGAGCTGCAGGGGCGGCACTCAGGGTGGTGCAGCATGCAGAGCTTCCCTGATCGCCCCTGCGCATAGGGGCCGCAAGGACATGCTGGCCGCTTCGGGGAGCTGCGCGGAGCCAGGACAGTCAGGAAGCATGTCTCAGCCCCACTGCACTGCCAACCAGACTTTGACAGACCAGTCAGTGGGGCTGACTGGAGTCATTAGGGTCCCTTTTCTACCAGGCCCTGCATGTGATGAAATGGGAATTTTCTGTAATATCTTTTTATAAATCTGATGTGTGCCATAGTTTCCCCCTGTACATGGCATTGCTACCCAGTGGGGGCTAAAGGGTTAAGTCTATTATTGTAGCAGTGCAGGAAACATGAGGTGTGTGACACCTAGCCATCTGGTATGAACCGTATGGGTCATTAAAGGACTGGCAGAGGCTAACCCATATCAACGGAAAATTGGAGAAGACAATGGAAACCTCCAGAGCACTTCAATCTCCCTGGACACTCAATAACAGATACAAAAGTGGTAATTCTTCAACAACAAAAACTTCAAAAACAGACTTCAGTTAGAAACTGCAGAACTGGAATTAATTCGCAAACTGGACACCATCAAATTAGGCCTGAATAAAGATTGGGAGTGGATGGGTTACTACAAAAAGTAATTTTCCCTCTGCTGATACTCACACCTTCTTGTCAACTGTTGGAAATGGGTGATGTCCACCTTGATTTCACTGGCCTCGTTAACACTACAAAAGTAATTTCCCCTCTCTTGATATTCACGCCTTCTTGTCAACTGTTGAGAATAGGCCACTTCCACCTTAACTGAATTGGCCTTGTTAGCACTGACCCCCCACTTGGTAAGGCAACTCCCATCTTTTCATATGCTGTAATATTTATATTACTGCTTACTGTATTTTTCACTCCATGCATCTGATAAAGTGAGTTTAGCCCATGAAAGCTTATGCCCAAATAAATTTGTTAGTCTCTAAGGTGCCAAAAGGACTCCTCGTTGTTTTTGCTGATACAGATTAACACAGCTGCTACTCTGAAACCTTCAGAACATTGACAGCTAGCAACCAAAAAACAAGAGGAAAGCGGTCTCCCCCCCCCCGCCCCAACCCAACATCTCTCAGCAGGGAAGCTGAGCAGAGGCCAGCTCGCCAGCTTCAGAACAAAGCACTGAGAGGTGACAGGCAGGGGATAAAGAGTTGATTTTTGGGAGAAGCTGGGCTGCTCTCACCTGGGACTTACAAAGGCACAGAAAGCCAAAGCCAGAAATGGATTTCACAGCAACTTGGCTAGCTAATTGCACTGGCTTGGCCAGATGTACTATGTATTAGGCTATGTCTGCACTAGCACTTTTGTTGGTAAAACCTATGTCACTCAGGGGTGTGAAAAACACACCCATAAGTGACATAAGATTCACCAACATAAGTTTCTGGTGTGGACAGCACTACAGTAGCGGAAGACACTCTCCTGCCAACATAGCTATCGCCGCTCGTTGGAGTGGTTTAATTATACCGGCAGAAGAGCTCTCTCCTGTAGGCATAGAGCAGCTACAAGGGAGATCTTACAGCAGTTCAGCTGGATCGGTCAGGGCCGGCTCCAGCATTTCTGCCGCCCCAAGCAAAAAAAAAAAAAAAAAAAAAGGCCGCGATTGGCGGTAGCAGTTCAGCAACAGGTCCTTCGCTCCTAGAGGGAGTGAGGGACCTGACGCCCCCAAATTGCTGCAGGTGCCGCCCCTCTCCCTTGGCCGCCCCAAGCACCTGCTTGTTAAGCTGGTGCCTGGAGCCGGCCCTGGCATCGGTACAGCTGTGCTGCTGTAAGGTCTTTCGTGTAGACGTAGCCTTAGCCTTCATTTCTCTGTCCCAACATAAAGAATTCCGATACTCTGTCCCAGTTGCCTAATAAAACCTACTCTGTGTTGAAAAGGCTGCCTGGTGTCACTGCAGATACTTGCTGAGGTGCACTGGTCTCTGGAGTGTACAAATCTCTGACTAGGAGTCTGTCTCAGTTGGACTCACTGGGCAGAGCTCACGGTGTGAAGCAGGAGTGCTGGAGCCCAGAGGCTCAGTCTCAGAGGGCCTCTCCTGAAGGAAGTGTGCACACTGAAGGGGTTCTCTAAGAGACTGTTTAAAAATGGGGTGTAGCACAGATCCTGTGGATCCGTGACAGTGATGTACACAGGGACCTTAATGCTAGACATCCTAATTTATTAACCTATGTACCTCTCCTACCCTCTTTCTTTCCTTTCTCTCCCCTTCCTATGTCTCTATAGTGATAAAAAACCAATACCTAGTACGTATATATTGCTTGTGTCTTCAAACTACTGTGCAAACATTATCCTCACAGCCCCAGCTGCATAATGCAGGTGAATCTTATTATCATGTTACAGAGAGTGAAAGTCAGATGCAGGGGTTAAGTGGCTTGCTGTAGGTCACAAAGTGAATTATTAGCAGTGTCAGGATTAGAATTCAAGAGTTCCTGTCTCCCTGTCTTGTGCTCCATCCACAAGACGTTGGTGCTTGTATGAATTTACACTCTTTCCCGCTTGATACTCACACAGCACAAACATTCACTTTGAGTTCTTGATCCAAGAAAGAGATCCTCTTTGGTGCGTTGATCGTCACTTCAAACTTTGGCAACACTAAAAATGCAAGGTAAATATCATTGCTAAGTGACATCTTAGGTGTGAGGGGGGAAGAAGAAACAGGGAAACTTAATTGCACCAGCATTTGAGGGGTATGAACACCAAAGAGAGAGATTGTTTAGAGCAGGGGTTCTCAAACTTGGGCCGTGGCTTCTTCAGGGTAAGCCCCTGGCGGGCCGTGAGATGCTTTGTTTACCTAAGTGTCCGCAGGTACGGCCATTCGCAGCTCCCACTGGCTGCAGTTTGCCGTTCCCAGCCAATGGGAGCTGTGGGAAGTGGTGCAGGCCGGGCCACTGCTTCCCACAGCTCCCATTGGCCGGGAACGGCAAACCGCAGCCAGTGGGAGCTGCGAGTGGCAGTACCTGCGGATGCTCAGGTAAGCAAAGCATCTCGCAGCCCGCCAGGGGCTCACCCTGAAGAAGCCATGGCCCAAGTTTGAGAACCCCTGGTTTAGAGGGATACAGACAGGTATAACTAGGAATAAGGGGATGATGTTTTTAGAAAAGGAAAATTTAGGTTTAATAGTATGAAAATTCTTCTTTACAAGGAGTTGTATTATTACTATTATTATAATACTTATATAGCATATTCATCTGTAGATATGAAAGCACTTAACAAAGGAGGTCAGTGTCACTATCCTCATTTTACAGGTATGGAAACTGGGGCACAGAAAGATTAAAGTGACTTGCCCAAGGTCACCCAGCAGGACAGGGGCAGACCTGAGAATAGAACCAACATTTCCTGGTTTTCAAGGCAGTGCTGATCCACTAGCCCGCACTACTCCATTAGGAAGGTTAGGAATATAGTGTCCCAAGGGAAGTGGACACCCCAGTAGGTTGGAAACAGAGTTTTCTGAAGGAGGGGGTGGGAAAGGAGCTCTCCCTGCTAACACAGGAAGCTTGGGATTGTCAAAGCCCTGCCCAACAAGCTCACAGGAGACAGGTGAAAGTCCCAGTGTCAAGATGAGGGATGGCAAATTCATAAGAAGAAAACAAATCAGTGGAGTTGTTCCATATGTAAAATGACAAATACTAGAGAGATCATCAGGCATTGGTAGCTTTTATTTTTCTATCTGCCCACAGTATCCTTCCACACTGTTTACCCTGCAGTTCACCACAGCTGCCAGATATCATTCTATTAAATAATAATATATTCTAATTTAATATGTTCTATTTAATAATAGCTTTAAACGTCTAGAGCACAGTATATGCCTTACACGCAATACCAACCTCACACAGTCATATGAGGTTTAACTTAATATTATTTCCCATTGTACAGATGGAGAAACTGAGGCACGAGGAGGTGACATGACTTGACACAGTAACTTAGTGATAAAGCCAAAAAAAGAACCCAGACTATTGACTCCCAGCCTTCTGCTCTAATCAGTAGGCCACATTCCTCAGTATCTATCAGGATACCCATCACTTATCCATCTCCTCCATGGCTTCAGTCTCTCCTCCCTGCTTCCATGCCTTGGCTTACATATCTTAACCAGGTTGTTAAATGAGAAAAATCAAGTTATACAGTGTATAAGGTCTGCACTGACTCATGCCTGTGTTTGACAAACAGCCCCTCACAGACTCAGGCTGTGGGACTTGGCCATATAAGACATAATTCAGTAGTACAGATGAGATCCACTGCAGGTGCTTACCATATTCCTCCACAGTGAACCAATGATAGGTTTTGTCACCTGACTTCTTTTCAACAACGATTTCATAACTCCCCAGGATTGGCTCTTGGATTAACGGGAATGAGAGTTGGACAATGGCAGTCTTGGATGTTACATCCAGCCACTGAAAGATCCGATTGCGCTGGGGATCCTAGTAGGTGTGGGAAGATAAATACAGATGCTTTTATCATCTTCTTCAAGGCCCTCCACTTTTTTTTCCCTTCCTTTACATTTCATAGATTCACAGATTCCAAGGTTGGAAGGGATCATTGTGATAATCTAGTCTGACCTCCTGTATAACACAGGTCATAGAATTTACCCAAAATACCCAAAATAGAAAAACATCAAATCCTAATTTTAAAATTGCCAGTGATGGAGAATCTCCCATGATCCTTGGTAAGTTGACCAAACAGTTAATTACTCACATGGTTAAAAATTTACACGTTATTTACAGTCTGAATTTATCTAGCTTCAGCTTCCAGCCATTGAATCATGTTAAACCTTTGTCTACTAGACTGAAGAGGCCGTTATTAAATATTTGTTCCCTGTGTTGATACTTATAGACTGTAATCAACTCACCTCTGAACCTTCTCTTTGTTAAGCTGAATAGGTTGAGCTTCTTGACTCTAACACTAAAAGGCAGGATTTCTAATCCTCTAATCATTTTAGATGCTCTTCTCTGAACTTTCTCCAGTTGCTAACCTCCTTCTTGAATTGCGGGCATCAGAACTGAACAGAGTATTCCAGCAGCAGTCATACAAATGCCAAATACAGAGATAAAATAATCTCTCTACTCCTACTCGAAATTCCTCTATTTATGCATCCTAGGATTGCATTAGCTCTACTGCCACAACATCACACTGGAAACTCATGTTCAGCTGATTATCCACCACAATCCCCAAATCTTTATCAGAGTCACTGCTTCCCAGGACAGAGTCCCTGTCCTGCAAGTATGACCTATATTCTTTGATCCTAGACATATATATTTACATTTAGCTGTATTAAAACACATATTGTTTGCTTGCGTCCAGTTTATCAAGTGAATGTGATTGCTCTGATTCAGTGACCTTTCATCTTCATTATTTACCACTCCCACAATTTTTGTGTCATTTGCAAACTTTATCAGTGATGATATTATGCTGTCTTCCATGTCATTGGAATCATACCTGCTAGATGTTGATTCCCTATTAACAATTACATTTTGAGATCTATCAGTTAGCCAGTTTTTAATGCATTTAATGTGTGCCATGTTAATTTTGTTTTGTTCTAGTTTTATAATCAAAATATTATGTGGTACCAAGTCAAACAATTTACAGAAATCTAAGAACAGTATATTACATCAACAGTAATCAAGTTCATTTGACAGAATCTATATCCATAAACCCATGTTGATTTGCATTAATTTTACTATCCTCCTTTAATTCTTTATTAATTGAGTCCCGTAACATCTGGGACTCAATTAACCCCTAACATAATTTTGTTTGGGATTGATGTCAGGCTGACAGGCCTATAATAATCCAGGTTGTCCTTTTTACCCTTTGTAAAAATTGGAACATTAGCTTTCTTCCAGTCTTCTGGAACTTCCCAGTGCTCCAAGACATTAACAATCCAACAAGATCCCCAGACAGTTCTTTTAAAGCTCTTCAATACAAGTTATCTGGACTTGCTGATTTAAAAATGTCTAACCTTATAACTTCTGTTTAACATCCTCAAGAAATATTAGTGGAATGGAAAAAGTGGTTTCATACAACGATACTTATATCATCTATTTTTTCCCCAAATATGGAACAGAAATATTTATTGAACACTTCCACCTTTTCTGCATTATTATTGATAATTCTATCATTTCCATCTAGTAATGGACCAATTTGATTGTTAGGATTGTTTTTGTGCCCAATATATTTTAAAAATTCCTTCTTATTGTCCTTTACTCTGTTGGCCATTTCTCTCTTCTAAATCAGGTCAGTTTTTTAACCAGCATGGTCTTCTTCTTCAATTGTGGCTTTTGGAGCATCTAGTAAGATGTTGTTAAATTATTCCCACTTATCATTCACATTTTTCTATTAAATACTTTCTCCCAAATTATTATTTGGTTCATAATTGTTTTCAGCTTTCTGAAATTGGCCCTATTAAAGCACTAAGTGTACATATTTCTGGTCTAGACTTTATTCTGCTTGCACATTATAAATTGGATCAAGTCATAATCACTTGTATCTAAGCTACCTTTTTGTTGTTGTTGTTGTTGTTGTTGTTTGTTCTATGATCCGTTCCTCATTATCTGTTAGCATGGGGGATTTTTTATTATACTTGGTCCTATCTGGGGAGTGGGGGGTGGTTTAGCATATAGGATGTGACTAAGGACTCAGTCTTATAGATGCTCAGAACCCCTGTTGCTTCCCAGGATTAGACTGTTTGTGTACTAAACTACACTGGGTATTGGATACACAAGCTGCCAATCTACCTGAAACAACACAGGACTGGGACTCAGGAGATCTGGATTTTATTCCCAGCCCTGCCACTGGCCTGCAGGTTGGCCTTGTGCAATCACTTCACTGCTCAGTGCCTGTTTCCACATCTGTACAATGGGGATATTAACACTGACCTCCTCTGTAATCTGAAATACACAGGTGAAAAGCAGTCTATAAGAGCTATGTATTATCTGCATTTGCCCTTTCTAGGACATGATCTTACAGGGAAAGACAACTCCTATACATACATGGTAAGCTTGGGAGTGATGTCATCACATCAGCCAGTCTGCTGTAATCTGACTGAGGTAAATTTAAACTGTATTATTCAAGCCCCCTCACAACTACCACTTGTGTTACACTCCTCAGTTCTGTGAACTCCTTCCCTCTGGCTCTCTCTAGTGTTTGCAAGTTAGTTTGCATTTACTCAACCCTGCTCTATTCCATTGCCATAAGAATCAACATTACTTAGATTGCTAACATCGCTCTGGGAAATCCCCTTTTGAGGAGCGGTACGCCTGGCTGTGAAAGCACAAAAAATGACACCCGTCCTAATGGTCAATGAGGAGAGGTGGGGAAGGCTGGTATGTTAACTGGGATAAACAGTGATATAGGTGTTGGATTTAAATGCTGTAGTTTACAATAAGTATCTATGTTTTAACAATAAATAATACATGAGTTTTTGCTATTGTAGTTTACACTCTTCACCAAAACCTTTTGAGAAGGAACTAGCCCCTGTTGTTATTTCCTATATAACATAATAGAGTGTATGGAAAATATATTCATTATTAATTATTATTATTATATTTTGTAGTTATAGATCACCATCCATCTGGGGATCTCAAAATGCCTTACAACACTAATGAAATTTAGCCTCAAAATAACCCCAGGAGACAATTATTATTATTCCCTACTTTACAGATGGGAAAACTGAGTCACTGGTGTTCAGTCCACGGTTACACATAGAGTCTGTGGCAAAAGTGGGAAAATAATCTAGATTTTCTGACTCACAGTCATCTGCTAGAACCAGGGCTCTTCTATATAATAGTGAGGAAGCTAATGCACCATGACATAAATTAAAAACCCTGCTCCCTTCTTTGATTCTAATCAGATTTTCTTGTATAAAAGAAAACCATAGAGGGGCCTAGCTTATTTAGGAAGCATCATGTACATGATAGTACTAATGCACCTATTAAGGGGAATTGTTTTTTCTTCCCTTCCTGGGACCCTTTATTGACAGTTTGTTGCAATGCTCAGTGCCTGACACTCATTCTAAACATATTCTGCAGGTGTTCCATCTGCACCGATCTCCCATGGGGATCATGGGAGGAATACGCCTTCACGGTGACAATTTCTCAAGCAAACACTGATTCAGGAAGCTGCGAGCTCTATCCTTTTAAGTAAGTCATGCTTTATAGTACCATGAACCTCTTACCTGAAGGACGATCAGGGGATACTGAAAAAGATAAAGGGCAAAAAACAGATTAGAATTCAAGGAAATTAGTTACTGATTTAGAAATAAACTGGACAATAAGGCAAGACTGTGGCTGCTCCTTTTCTGGGTGCACAAGTTTGGAGTAAAGGCACAAAGTTTCTGTTCAGGCCTATCTCAACTTGTGACCAGAAGTTCAGTGGGTTAAGGATACAACCCTAATGTCCAGAGCTGGCTCCAGGGTTTTGGCCGCCCCAAGCAGCCAAAAAAAAAAAAAAAAAAAAGCTGCGATCGCGATCTGCAGCGGCAATTCGGCGGGAGGTCCTTCGCTCCCAGGCGGAGTGAGGGACCGTCCGCCGAATTGCCGCCGAATACCTGGACGTGCCGCCCCTCTCCGGAGCGGCCGCCCCAAGCACCTGCTTGCCAGGCTGGTGCCTGGAGCCGGCCCTGCTAATGTCACCTGTCTGTGAAGATGACTGTCTAAAATATTTACAGATTTCCACAGTCTCTTGGTGTGGGGACTCGTGAGACACTATAGAGACATCAGGAGATCTACTCAGCCTATTTTCCTATATAAAGGTGAGATAGTGTCTGATTAAGTGAATCTATAACAGGTCCTTGAAAAATATTGACTCCCAATCACACTCACCGTCTCCTGAACAGGTTTGAAACTGTTATCCAAAGAGACAACTCGGAACATCACTGAAAGGAAAGGAGGTGGTGGGGAAAGAAAAAAAATAAACAATATTAGCAGCAGAATACCATTTTCTAAGATATGTTTTGAAACTAAGTTTCTTCAGACACATCATTGAAGGAAAGTTTGAAGTGTTAAAGAGAAGTCTTTTGAGTTTTTGGAGAAGCAAAAATTATTTGAATGTTATTTTAACTGGTGAAAAAAAAATCAACTAAATTATTTCCTACATGAATCAGCTGGGGTCAAATATATCTAAAAAGTAAACACACATGGTCATATTCAACTCTCAGCTTCTGCTCCATTATACCAGGGGTAATTTTAGTCCACATATTATTTATTGTACTTCCTGAACTTAAGTCTTGGGGCAGTGGAAAGATAAATCTAAAGATAAAATTATTTGAAGTTTGGAAGAAGAGAGAATAATTGACTTTTCCACCCTAAATCAATTGTGGACTATTCAAACTGTTTATCATGCATCATTTTATTTGCTATGTATTTTATTGTCATGTACAGCAACAATGAAAACCCCTTCATTGAAATAAAATCACAAACTAACTGTTCTTAGTGTGATGGGGTGCACTCCCCACACTGGCCCTGAGAGGGCTGAATTAGGCCAGGCAGGCCTAATCAGCCAATCAAGCAGAAACAAGGGAAATTCAGGCTGTGTGGAGGAAGCTAATTAGGAGGAAGTTCACCTGTGAGAAAACAGGCAGGGCTTCTATAAGGCCTGGTAGTTGATGGCAGAAAGAGGCTTCAGTCACACCCTGTGAGAAGGGAGGTATGTCTGGAGGGCTACAGAGGCAGGTAGCCTACAGTTAGATCCTGAAAGGAGAGAGCTTGGGAGGGTGGCAAATCCAGAAGGGGTGGAAGCCAGACAGGTAGGAAAGGCTCAGGGAAAGAGTCAGCAAGGTCCAGGAGGAAACAGTCCTGAGCTGCTGATTAGAGGGTCCCTGAGCTGGAACCTGGAGTAGAGCACGGACCTGGGATCCTCTACCAGACACTGTGGAAGTGGCACTGGCTGGGCAGGGAATGGGAAGACTGCCCAAGCCTGTTGATAAAAAGAGACTTTGATACCCTGGAAAGGGAGGGCCAAGACATGAAGAGGCAACAGCTGCTCCTGGAGTGAGAGAGAGGCTGCAGACACAGAGAGAAGAGATGGAGTGCAACCGCAGGAAAGGGTATCATCTGTGCAGAGCTAATCCCCAGAATGGCCAGGAGGAGGCGCCTGTGGTGAGTAGAACACTGTGTGGCAGTTAATCATATTTCAAATATGGCTGAATGAGGTTATTCCGAACTTTCAAAACAAATGATGCTTGTATTAAGAAGCACCACAGGTTTCTGCTCCAAAGGTATTTTCGAGAAAATATGAAGCATCTGAAAAGAGGGAAGCAACTTCATCACCATGAGAACAGCCCAGGTAGAAATGTAGAGGGACTGGCAGGGCCTTCTCTATCTATCTTAGGAACTTATATGGCCCCAATCACCATAGTACTAGAGCACCTTACAATCTTTAATGTATTCATCCTCACAGGACTAGCACTCTAACCAGTAGACCATCCTTCCTCTCCAGCACCCACAAAGCTTGGGAAATGTAGTGGGGTGGCTGCCCCACTCCTGCAGAAAAGGGGTTAAAAGCAGCCCTGGAGAGGAAAAGCTAGGCTGATTGGGGGAAGTAGCCACAGCTGAGGTCACGCCCCAATCAGGCCACAGCTAGCCCTATAAGAGGGCTGAGGGCCAGGATCTGTAAAGGAGTCTCTCTCTAGCTGTGGAGAGATGGGCCTGACTGCCTGGGAGCTGAGCAGGGTATCTAGAGTGGAGCAGGGCTGGGGGAAGGCCCAAGGAGCTGGGGAGCTCCAGCCTGGAAAACCCCCAGGCTGCAGGCCTTGCTAAAGGCTGGGAAGGGTATTGGGGTTGCAGAGGTGCAGCCCAGGGCAGGCGAAGGCAGCAGGTCCAAACCCCCCTTGCTGATGATGAGTGGTTTACAGACTGCCGTCTGCCCCAGTGAGCGGGGGCTAGATGAGGACTGGCAGTAGCCACTGAGGCAAGGTGGGGATAGAGGGTTGGGGGTTCCCCTGGGAGAGGAGACCCAAAGTGTGGGGACACTGCCTGGGGGCAGCACCCCAATGCAAAGGGGCACCGGAGTCCGGGAGGGATATGGGGACCAGAGGAAGGCGAGACACCGGCCTGAAGAGGGCGCTCCGGGCTGGAAGAGCTAATTCCCAAGACAACCAACAGGAGGTCCCTCGCCGGTGAGTCATCGCCCCACCACAGGAACCCTTTCCTAAATGAATCAGGAAAAACCCATCCCTCACTGCTTGCTGTCTTGAGGTCATGCTCCAAGACTCACGTCTTCATCAGAGCATTCCCAAAAAGAAAAGAGTAGAAGAAAACCCAGCCATGTGTTCAATGATAGAAACAATAGAGTAGGAAGAAGAATTGATTTTCTCTTCTGGACACATCTCACTGTCTTTATTCTTTATTTATTTTTGTACTGTACACCCTGTAGAAATGATGACTGAATCAGAATCTCAGACTCAGATAAGCATAAACAAAAAAAGAACTGCGGCGAACAGCAGAAGCTAACAGCGGGAGTTTGCCTGGGAGTTCGCATGGGGAGAGCGCACTGAGCCTTTCATCTGCAGGTTTCTCTGAGTAGTTCCTGCAACAGTTGAGGAAGCTCTTAAGAGGACGGTGATATGGAAGGTGAGCGAACAGCTGTTGTAACCTGCACAGATTGTGCCATGTTTGTCTTTCTTCCACAGGACAGAAGCGACTTTGTCTGTACAAAGTGCAAGCTGGTCTCCATGTTGGAAGAGAAGGTTCGAGGGCTGGAGAAACGAGTGTCGACTCTGCGTTGCATAAGGGAAAATGAAGATTTCCTGGACAGACGTCAGGAGATGCTTCTACGGCCACAATGTTCTGAAGATTCAGAGCAGGCGCAGCAGGGACAGAAGGATTGTGAGGAGGTTTGGCAGCATGTGACCTCCAGAAGGAGAAAGAGGAGCGTCCATGCACCAGCAATGGAGATGCAGGTGAGCAATCGTTTCCATGTTCTCTCTACAGGTACTAATGCGGAGAGTGGACTAGATGACCCATCTGAGGGAAGGGAGCAGAAGGAGACTCCACCGATTGAAAGGCAAAAGATGCACTGTCCTAGGGATGGGGGTTCCACGACCACCACTCCCAAGAGGAGGAGGAGGGTGGTGGTGGTCGGGGACTCCCTCCTCAGGGGGACTGAGTCATCTATCTGCCGCCCCGACCGGGAAAACCGAGAGGTCTGCTGCTTGCCAGGAGCTAGGATACACGATGTGACGGAGAGACTGCCGAGACTCATCAAGCCCTCGGATCGCTACCCCTTCCTGCTTCTCCACGTGGGCACCAATGATACTGCCAAGAATGACCTTGAGCGGATCACTGCAGACTACGTGGCTCTGGGAAGAAGGATAAAGGAGTTTGAGGCGCAAGTGGTGTTCTCGTCCATCCTCCCTGTGCAAGGAAAAGGCCGGGGTAGAGACCGTCGAATCGTGGAAGTCAACGAATGGCTACGCAGGTGGTGTCAGAGAGAAGGCTTTGGATTCTTCGACCATGGGATGGTGTTCCAAGAAGAAGAAGTGCTAGGCAGAGACGGGCTCCACCTAACGAAGAGAGGGAAGAGCATCTTCGCCAGCAGGCTGGCTAACCTAGTGAGGAGGGCTTTAAACTAGGTTCACCGGGGGAAGGAGACCAAAGCCCTGAGGTAAGTGGGGAAATGGGATCCTGGGAGGAAGCACAAGCAGGAGAGCGCAAGAGGGGAGGACTCCTGTCTCATGCTGAGAAAGAGGGACCATCAATGAGTTATCTTAAGTGCCTATACACAAATGCAAGAAGCCTGGGAAACAAGCAGGGAGAACTGGAAGTCCTGGCACAGTCAGGGAACTATGATGTGATTGGAATAACAGAGACTTGGTGGGATAACTCACATGACTGGAGTACTGTCATGGATGGATATAAACTGTTCAGGAAGGACAGGCAGGGCAGAAAAGGTGGGGGAGTTGCGTTGTATGTAAGAGAGGAGTATGACTGCTCAGAGCTCCGGTATGAAACTGCAGAAAAACTTGAGAGTCTCTGGATAAAGTTGAGAAGTGTGAGCAACAACGGTGATGTCGTGGTTGGAGTCTGCTATAGACCACCAGACCAGGGGGCTGAGGTGGACGAGGCTTTCTTCTGGCAACTAGCAGAAGTTACTAGACCGCAGGCCCTGGTTCTCATGGGAGACTTTAATCACCCTGATATCTGCTGGGAGAGCAATACAGCGGTGCACAGGCAATCCAGGAAATTTTTGGATAGTGTAGGGGACAATTTCCTGGTGCAAGTGCTGGAGGAACCAACTAGGGGCAAAGCTTTTCTTGACCTGCTACTCACAAACAGGGAAGAATTAGTAGGGGAAGCAAAAGTGGATGGGAACCTGGGAGGCAGTGACCATGAGATGGTCGAGTTCAGGATCCTGACACAAGGAAGAAAGGAGAGCAGCAGAATACGGAACCTGGACTTCAGAAAAGCAGACTTTGACTCCCTCAGGGAACAGATGAGCAGGATCCCCTGGGAGAATAACATGAAGGGCAAAGGGGTCCAGGAGAGCTGGCTGTATTTTAAAGAATCCTTATTGAGGTTGCAGGAACAAACCATCCCGATGTGTAGAAAGAATAGTAAATATGGCAGGCGACCAGCTTGGCTAAACAATGATCTTAAACCTTGCTGATCTTAAATGCAAAAAAGAAGCTTACAAGAAGTGGAAGTGGAAGATTGGACAAATGACCAGGGAGGAGTATAAAAATATTGCTCAGGCGTGCAGGAGTGAAATCAGGAAGGCCAAATCACACTTGGAGTTGCAGTTAGCAAGAGATGTTAAGAGTAACAAGAAGGGTTTCTTCAGGTATGTTAGCAACAAGAAGAAAATCAAGGAAAGTGTGGGCCCCTTACTGAATGAGGGAGGCAACCTAGTGACCGAGGATGTGGAAAAAGCTAATGTACTCAATGATTTTTTTGCCTCTGTCTTCACGCACAAGGTCAGCTCCCAGATTGCTGCACTGGGCAGTACAGCATGGGGAGAAGGTGACCAACCCTCTGTGGAGAAAGAAGAGGTTCGGGACTATTTAGAAAAACTGGACGTGCACAAGTCCATGGGGCCGGATGTGCTGCATCCGAGGGTGCTAAAGGAGTTGGCGGGTGAGATTGCAGAGCCATTAGCCATTATTTTTGAAAACTCATGGCGATCGGGGGAGGTCCCAGATGACTGGAAAAAGGCTAATGTAGTGCCCATCTTTAAAAAAGGAAAGAAGGAGGATCCGGGGAACTACAGGCCAGTCAGCCTCACCTCAGTCCCTGGAAAAATCATGGAGCAGGTCCTCAAGGAATCAATTATGAAACATTTAGAGGAGAGGAAAGTGATCAGGAACAGTCAGCATGGATTCACGAAGGGGAAGTCGTGCCTGACTAACCTAATTGCCTTCTATGATGAGATAACTGGCTCTGTGGATGAGGGGAAAGCAGTGGATGTGTTATTCCTTGACTTTAGCAAAGCTTTTGATACGGTCTCCCACAGTATTCTTGCCGCCAAGTTAAAGAAGTATGGGCTGGATGAATGGACTGTAAGGTGGATAGAAAGCTGGCTAGATCGTCGGGCTCAACGGGTAGTGATCAATGGCTCCATGTCTAGTTGGCAGCCGGTTTCAAGCGGAATGCCCCAAGGGTCGGTCCTGGGGCCGGTTTTGTTTAATATCTTTATTAATGATCTGGAGGATGGTGTGGACTGCACTTTCAGCAAGTTTGCAGATGACACTAAACTAGGAGGCGTGGTAGATACACTAGAGGGTAGGGATCGGATACAGAGGGACCTAGACAAATTAGAGGATTGGGCCAAAAAAAAACTGATGAGGTTCAACAAGGACAAGTGCAGAGTCCTGCACTTAGGACGGAAGAATCCCATGCACTGCTACAGACTAGGGACGGAATGGCTAGGTAGCAGTTCTGCAGAAAAGGACCTAGGGGTCACAGTGGACGAGAAGCTGGATATGAGTCAACAGTGTGCTCTTGTTGCCAAGAAGGCTAACGGCATTTTGGGCTGTATAAGTAGGGGCATTGCCAGCAGATCGAGGAACGTGATCATTCCCCTTTATTCGACATTGGTGAGGCCTCATCTGGAATACTGTGTCCAGTTTTGGGCCCCACACTACAAGAAGGATGTGGAAAAATTGGAAAGAGTCCAGCGGAGGGCAACAAAAATGATTAGGGGTCTGGAGCACATGACTTATGAGGAGAGGCTGAGGGAACTGGGATTGTTTAGTCTCCAGAAGAGAAGAATGAGGGGGGATTTGATAGCAGCCTTCAACTACCTGAAGGGGGGTTCCAAAGAGGATGGAGCTCGGCTGTTCTCAGTGGTGGCAGATGACAGAACAAGGAGCAATGGTCTCAAGTTGCAGTGGGGAAGGTCCAGGTTGGATATCAGGAAAAACTATTTCACTAGGAGGGTGGTGAAACACTGGAATGCGTTACCTAGGGAGGTGGTGGAGTCTCCTTCCTTGGAGGTTTTTAAGGCCCGGCTTCACAAAGCCCTGGCTGGGATGATTTAGCTGGGAATTGGTCCTGCTTTGAGCAGGGGGTTGGACTAGATGACCTCTTGAGGTCCCTTCCAACTCTGATATTCTATGATTCTATGAACTGGATATTACTGAAGTGATGGATTTCTGTAAATCCAGAAAGCCACAAGATTCTCAGAGGAAATTCATTCCGTTAGGAACATATAAATACTATTTATGCATTACAATTCTATGAATGAGCTACTTTCCCTGCTGTCTTTTGATGATCCCTACCTGGGCTGCAGCCAGAGACCATCCCAGGGACTGATTATGGACATCCTGCTCCAGTTCTTCTCCTTCTTAGCAATGATACTCTATCCTAGCCCCTCTGCCCCCCGACATCCACACTCCCAGTTCAATAATTAACTCATACCCCCGCCCCCATTCACCTGTCTGTCCAGGTTTGTAAATGGGTTTGTCTGTCTGGATGAAGACAACGCCGTCCACATTCTGAATTGCCACCGACCTTCTCTCTGACAGGTGGACGGTGTGGCCTTTGGCAGAGAAAGTGATGAAAGCCAAAGGGTCAGAGGTGGCAAGAGGAGCCTGGGAGAGAACAAAAAAAACAAGACAAAGTGTTTTAGGGTCCATCTATGTGATGGATTCCCAAGTGAGGATGATGACCCCTAAGTGAATCACGATGAGTTTGATGATAGATTGTCTGTCTGCCAATAAAACAAACTCTAAGAGTATGTCTACACTGCAGTTCTAGGTCTAATTTCCATCTCTGGCAAAGGTACACACACTAGCTTTGACTGAGCTACTTTAATAAAAATAATGTAGCCACAGCAATACAAGCAGCGGTTGGTGCTAGACAAGGAGGATGCAAGGCTGTTTCGCGCCCTAGGCGAAACTTCCACCTTGCGCCCCCCCCTCCAAGCCCTGTGGCAGCTCTCCGCCCCACCCTCCACCCTAAGGCGCCCCCCCGCGGCAGCTCCCTCCCTCCGCCCTGAGGTGTCCTCCTCCCCCCCCCCCCCCCCGCAGCAGCTCCCCCTGGCCCGGGGAACCGTGCAGCAGCTCCCCACGCAGCTCACCTCTTCTCTGCCTCCTCCCCGAGCACGCCATCGCCGCTCCACTTCTCCCACCTCCCAGGCTTGCGGCACCAATCAGCTGTTTGGCGCCGCAAGCCTGGGAGGGAGAGAAGCAGAGCGGGGCGGCGTGCTGAGGGGAGGAGGTGGAGCAGAGGTGAGCTGGGGCAGGGAGTTCCCCTGCGTTCCACTCCCCACCCTTACTTGCTGCAGGCAGCCCTCCCCGCGCCCCCCTGCCCCAGCTCCTTCCACCTAAATGCCGACGACGACCGGGGCGGCCAAAATCTGGCCGCCGCGGTCGCTGCCAAAGGACCCAAAATGCCGCCCCTCCCAAATGCTAGTGCCCTAGGCGACCGCCTAGGTCGCCTAATGGGTTGCACCGGCCCTGGGACTAGCTGCCCCAATACAGATCTAGAATCTCAGCTGGGATTGTACTCAAGCACCTAGTCCAAGCTGTTGCCTGTGCCATTGCAGCCTCACTGCTATTTTTAGTGTGCTAGCTCAATCAAAGCTATCTTGTGTGTCTCTACCTACCTCCAGCTCCATGTCCCCTTACAGTCTATGCTATAGATTGGTCCTAGTTTTGTCCCCAGGCTGTAGACAACACACAGAATTCAAATCCACACACATAACAGCTAGCATAAATGTTTCCTAATCTTGCAGGACTACTATGTATTAACAATATTGATGTGCAGGGCTGTCAGGCTATTAGCAAGTTCTGAAGTGTTTCTCCTGCTGTGTATGGGATCACCTAACCATGGGCTCCTCTATGGCTTTTAGTCACAGCCCTGCACTGTAATGAGAAAGTAGACTAGTGTGTTCCAACTGGGTTATGGGTTAGATCGAGCCAAATCCGCCTACACCCTGGGATGAAAGTGAAATGTCTTTCCCTGACACACTCCCTGATCTCTCTCTCTCTCTCACTCCCCACTCTAATCGATTTTTCTTCTTCTTCAGACTCGTTTTCTAATCTTTTTTCCTTTCCCTGCAGTCTGTCTTGGGTACATCTACACTGAGACCGGAGGTATAATTTCCAGCTCTAGCATGCTAAGAATAGCAGTTTAGCTGCAGCTGCATGAAGAGCAGGAGGGCCTAGCCACCTGAGTATGTACCTGGGAGTTCAGACAAGATTGTGCTCTGGGCTGCTATACCCTCCTGCGACTCATATTGTTGTGGCTACACTTCTATTTTAGTGTGTTAGATTGATCAGAACTAGTGTATGTCTCCTTGAGCTGAAACGTACACCCCCAGCTCCAGTGTAGACATACCTTGGGTCTTATTTTTCATTTCCCATCCCCATTCTCCTTGAGCCTTTCTACTCTTGTTGTTCAAGAGTAGGATCAGTTTGGACCACAGGAGGGATGCGTCCCCCTTTGTCTCTCTTTAATTGAATTAAAATATGAAATACCTCAAACTCTCTGCATTGAAAGAAATTTTCTGTCACAGATTCCTCAAACAGCGTGGTCTTGATGTCATGATATTCCAAGTGAACATTCAGGGATAGTGGCTCACTGAGGTTGTAGAGCTGTACACACAGTCTCTGCGGAGAGATGCTCTGCAGCACCGAAGGGACAACCAGGACATATTGACTACAGATAAACAAAGCCAAACAGCCAGGTCAGTCAGCAGAAAGGAGAGGACCCACAACAACATACATTTGGAGAAAAACTTAGGGCTTGTCTGCACTGGCAATTTACAACACTGCAACTTTCTCGCTCAGGGGTGTGAAAAAACACACCCTTGAGCGCAGGACGTTTCCAGCGCTTGTAGCTACGCCCCTCGTGGAGGTGGGGGTTTTTAGAGTGCTGGGAGAGCTCTCTCCCAGCGCTCTGACATGACTACACAAGCCATATTAAAGTGCTGCCGCAGCAGCGCTTTAGCGTTGCCAGTGTAGACTAGCCCTAAGTGGCTACTGGGGATCCTGATCAAAAGCTTGTTGAAATCAGTGGAAAGACTCCAGTTTAATGGGCTTTGGTTCAGGCCCTAAGTGAGCACAAATGTGTTGTCCCTCAAGCTATTCCACTATTAGATGATTCTCCACACCCCCTCACCTCAAATCTGAACTGGAGGGACCAGCTTGAGAGGTGGTATGTATCATACTTATCGGGCCCTCATCACCATAGTATCTGAGCGCCTCATGTTGTCTAATGGATTTATACACCTCTGTGAGGGAAGGAAGTGCAGTTATCCCCATTTTACAAATGAGGAACTGAATCACAGGGAAGCTAAATTACTTGCCCAAGGTCACACAGGAAATCTGTGGCAGACTAGGGAAATGAACCCATGTCCCCATCTAGTGCCCTAACCACCAGACCATCCCCTGGTAGAGAGCTCTGTTTCTGTGGCCTAGTCAGCCATGAGCTTATTTTCTGAGACTATCGAGAAAAGTACTAGTTAATGCTAAGTGTGGTGGTAGATCTGGGCACATTTTCATCAAGAAAGAAACTGAAATGTCACAACTTATTTGCCATAATACACAGAAAATGCACTTCAGTATTGGCATGCAATGCTTGATTATTCCAGGAGAAGAGATTACCCAACTCAACTTTTGTTTCTATCACACTCTAGCCTCTTCTCATTCCTCTCCCTTTGTCTCCTGCCATTATGCTTTTTTAAAAAAAATGCTGCCTCTTATGGTTAGAACAGGCTCCCTCTCCCAGGGCATCCTCACTCTCGCCCTTCAAGCCCCTCCTCTGTTTGGTTAGGCTTCTGCTGCTAGCCTTCCCCCTTCTCCCCTGGTTCTGTCATTAAAATAAAAGTCAGAACTGAGAAACTGGACATGCAACTTAAAATGAATCACATCATATTTTTGTTGTAATCCTGGCCCCACCCATCCCTCCCACTTCTATTCTTGATTTCATCTTTAACTGAGCTTGCCTGGCTTAGACTGCACAACCCTCAGAGAACACACCAGGAGTAAAATTTTCAAAAATGCTGAAGTGCTTAGGAGCCCAAGTCCCATGAACTTTCACAGGCTGTTATGCTCCTAAGCCCCTTAGGAAAATTAAACAGGCCCCTAAATCACTGAGGTGATTTTGAAAATGTTACCCCAAGTCTTCTATCTCTCTAAAACCCTGAGCACTGTTATGGTGCAGTACAAGCAACAGATAATACCACCAGCCTCCAGCACAGCTCTGAGAGGCCCTTACAATGCCCCTTGCTACTCTAGTCCTACCACTCATCCAGTCCTGCCAATGCACATTACTCCTGACCATCAGTGCTGTCTGCTTATCTAGTCCTAGGCCTCCTCCAAATCTCTCCTGCTGCACCTCAATCCTCATCTGCACCAGTCCCTGTTATTACAGTCCTGGATCTCTACTAAACAAATTAGATTTCATACCAATTTTGTGAAAAGGAGAGAGGTTCACTCTACACACTGAAACATCCACCAAATTCATTTCATCCACACCTTCAACTGAAATTTGAACCCAAATCTCCAGAGACAAAAGTCTTAGTGCATCATACAACAATGCCCCCAGAACAAATTAAATGATGGGAAAATAACACGATATTATATATTAAAAGCAAATAATATGTGATCTCTTACGGCCCATGAAACTTTGCAGAAGTCAAATGAAAGACAAGCACACTCAGAAAAATCTTTGACCACATCATCATACACGGAGATGAAGAGGGAAAGTTGAAGATGGAACTTCTCCCACGGAGAGAGCATATGTTCTGGCTTTTAAAATTCCCATGGCTGTCTCCTCCTCCTCACTCATATTCCAATGAAAAGACAAAGAAAATATTTGCATAGGTTAATTTCCCTCTGTCCTGCCTTTCTTCACACCCTTTCAGGTGTTGCTTCATAAATGTAGTTTAGGGAAGTTCCACTGTTGCCAATGAATTCATTTTCACAAGACAAGCCACTTCCTGATTCTCTTGATGTTTCACTTGTGCTTGCCTCTCTGATTTTCTCTGTAACAGGCTGAAGATTCCTTGGTGCTCCAGCTTGTTAAGCACTTCAGCAACAATACATGTTGTGTGCTCCATCAGGACACAAAGCTCCCACAACACTGCTGTGTCGTAGGCCTGGAATGTTGGATGATAATGATAACATGCACAAGGGGTGTGGTTAAATTCAACAAGAAAGGGGAAGAAAATCCCAAATGTCCTTTTTTTTTTTTTTTTTTAAAGGAGGCTCAAACACATAAGGATGGAAGAAAGGCAACTCTTCATTCATTTATTCATGTATTTACTTATTAAGGCCCTACAAACTGAGTTTGTAACTGTGGTCTTTTATAGAGTTTAAGGTCAAAAGGGACCACCAGATCATCTAGTCTGATCTTCTGTACATCACAGGCCACCAGTACAACTCAGCTCCCACACACTGAACCCAACAACTGAAACAACACCAAAGTATTACAGCCGTCAGGGGTCTAAACTATTATGTGCCACAGGCAGAGAATAGACGGGAACAACATGCATTAGTGCCCATGGCCTGTGTTTCTGGGGATCTCTGCTTTGCATCTGGTACACTTCCCTGTAAGAGTCCAAACAGTCCAGAGATGAAGGATCTTTCCCTGAATCCATACTTCTAGCGTCTTCTCACTGAAAACAAACTGACAGGACCACTACCCACATGGGCTTTTCCTCTGATGGAGAGTGAGGGATGAATTTAGAGTGTTCATCCCACACATTTACCGTCTGATTTGAAATTAGCACTTGGCTGTTCAAGTTCTTCATTTGCATTCCACAAGGCTTCTTTCTCATCCAATCGGTTATTAATTTACAGGAATAAATGTTTGCTATTACATTATAATGGGATACAGAAAAGTGAAAACAATGCAAGTAACATCCTTTTAGTTTTCTTGAAAATTAAACACCAAATACACTCATACATTTAATCATAATTTTGATCTAGACTAATACACAAGTGAATTGGCCTGGCTATGCATTTGCAAGCCTTCAGTGAGGCTGGGGCATTGGCATGAGCTGGCTCCTGGTTTGGCAGCGCCACACCCTCCTCCAACCACACCCTCTGGGAAAACCTGGGAGAAGCCTGAGAGCACATTCAATAAAACTCGTTGAAAAAATTTCAACACAACAGTTTTCTGTTGGAAAATGCAGTTTGGATTGAATCATTTTGCAGGAATGCGTCAATGTTGAGGAAACGTTCAGTGCGAAAAAGTCAGAACAAATTGTTGACTTTCTTATTTCAGTTTGATAATACTAGTGTTTAATTTTGATGAGAGAAAATGTTTTGTTTCAACTTTATCACTTCGATTAATTTTGTTTCAATTTTTATAGTATAATTACATGTAAATTTTAAATGTATTATATATAATTTATATTATAATATTTTGACATTATTAAAACAAAAATATTTGACATTATCAATGTTTCCAAACTGAAATTTTTCAGAATTTCCCTTCTTCAAGAAATTACTAAATTTGGCCTTTTCATTTCAACTCAGAACAAAAACAAACTTCAAAATATCAGGATTTCCCACAGAACATTTCCCCCATTTTCTAACCAGCTCTAATGTTCAGCACATCTTGAATCTCTCAGACCAAGGGGAGAGTAAGTTCTAGTGCAAAGGATCCCTGCAGCCAGCCCCCTCTAGTTTATAACTGGGGGGAACGGAGTTCCTAGCTCAAGCTCCCCAGCTCACTGCAACTGCCAGAGTATCACATGGGGAGAGACAGTTTCTAAGGTAGCCAAGATACAAACTAATGAGGACTTTGTAGATTAAAAGAAACCAACTTATTCAGCTTCACCCAGAAATAAACTGGAAGCCAGCATAGACTGTGGAATAGTGGGAAACAATTATGCACATTTTTTTTACTTCTGTGCTCTGCTTAAGTTCTTTCGTTAAACTTGTTTTTATCTAAATGTTTCCATCACCACAATACCTGGACACCACATGTATTAGTAAAAAGAGCATCATTTGTCTGAAAAAGGAACAAACTCTCCCTCCCCTCCCCCTTCACATTGCACCAGTTTCCTAAGTGGGATCATTCTTGGAGATTGCCTTACTATTACAGTATCTGTTGAGTGCTGATGATGTGCCCTCCAGGGGAGATGGTACTGACCGTTCTTCAGCTGCCAGCATTGAAGGAAGGTCTGTGAACTTCACACTGTGTCCTAAAGGTGGCAAGACTCAGAACCACTCTGCTCTCTGATGTTTGTTCGGGTAAGAAAGGTTGTCCCAGTGCATTGCCAGTGCACATGCATGGGTATGGAAAACATGGGTCTGGCATGCCCGGGGTTAAATGGTGTCATCACTTAGGTGGACGGTCTATCGATACTAGGGAGGAATACAGAGGAACATGTAAGAAACCACAGAGAGGTACTGAAAAGGCTACAAAACTATGAGGGTAAAAAGGAAGTAAGAAAAAGTGTGTTTTCTTCCAGACCCAGGATGATTTGGGGTGGGGAGAGGGGACATAACACAGATGCAGAGGCAGTTCCATCCCTTAAAAAGAGAAGACAAGACATTCAGAATGTAGCTGTCCCCCCAAATTTTTAAAAGCTTGAGTTCTTTTCTGGTAATATTAAACTACTGTGAAAGACTCTTCCCAAATGTATCAAAATTCATCAGCCCAATGTTAGGGTCATTAAGAAAATATGCAAACTGGGCTCGAAAAAGGGAGCACTAAGGATGAAACCTATTGTCCTGATATTAAAATGCAGAGGTTCAGAAAAGGCCTTGAGATTGAAGATGTTGCAAATATGTTTACTGACATAAAATGACCCTTGTTTTTAATAGCTACTTTAATGGGTGAACCTAAGGGAGGGTGGGATAACTCAGTGGTTTGAGCATTGGTCTGCTAAACCCAGGGTTGTGAGTTTAATCCTTAAGGGGGCCATTTAGGGATCTGGGGCAAAAATCTGTCTGGGGATTGGTCCTGCTTTGAGCAGGGGGTTGTACTAGATAACCTCTTGAGATTGCTTCTAACCCTGATATTCTATGATAAAGGTAGAGTTGAGGAACAAGTGTCAAATGCCCCTCATGACTGATATCTTCAGACAGAATAGAAATGCAACCCCCCAAAGACTAAACATGTATAAGTTAATGAATTGCAGGAAAGGAATTTGGTGCATGAAGCTATGTAACTGAAGGGAGAAGCTCTCACTACATTCTGTGTGCTGCACCTTTTACTATTGAAGAATCACCTTGTTGCTCTGGGGGCAGATGGGAGGCAAGCTGTTTCAGTTCAGATGCAGAATGTTACCAAGTCATTCATAGCTTTTGCTCATTCTTCCAATGGATTTTATATTTGTGCTTTCTCCACTTGCTGCTTTCATATATCTAAAATACAAAGACCTCATCTGAGAAATTCATGTGTTGCTTTTTTACAATACTTTATTTCAAAAGTAGCAGAATTTGCTCACTCACTGTATCTCATTATAAAAAGAAAAGGGGAGGAAGGAATCATCTAAGGGCTTGTCTACACTAGCAATTTACAGCGCTGCAACTTTCTCGCTCAGGGGGGTGAAAAAACACACCCCTGAGTGCAGCAAGTTTCAGCACTGTAAAGTGCCAGTGTAGACAGTGCACCAGTGTGTCTTAATTAGAGTTCGTTAGCATGAGGTAAAATCCGAGTGAAAACAAGGCAATTTGTAGTTTTCTTGAGTTAGCAGGTCAAGGTAAACTCTAGGCTACCTAAAAGTTTTTAACTTAAGCAGCTAACACGTATGAAACCTAGAGATTGCCTTGTCTTCACTAAGCTTTTAACCTCATGTTAGCTGATTCAAATTAAGAACGCATTTTTTCCTTGTGAAGATATGCCTTTGAGGGTCACTAATTAAACCTATTCCTTGGTTTAAGGCAAAAATGAAGCACCTCTACTCTTGCCTTGTCCAGACTTCTTTCTTGCAAACACTTTCTACACCTCAAGGCAAAACTTGTCTGACTCAGCCAGGAAGATCTGTTGAAAGAGCTGCTACATGGCACCCTTCATATGTCAGAAAATAATTGTCTACACCCTTCTAATGGATTGCTTTTTGTGAATCATATGTCAATGAGTCCAAAAATTCATAGGTCTGTTCTCTGCCTGTGATGAAATGGCTATGACCTGTGACTCGTACACAATGTACAGCTTCAGTCTGTGTTGAAGCAAAATCCTGTTTTCTTTACTGGGGTGTGGAAAAGAAATATACTTACCATAACTGGCAGCTCCAGAATTTTTTAGGTTGCATCCCAAATAGCAGGTTGCTTGGAGAACTGCTGGTGCCTACAAGTAGGTTTTCAGAATCAAAGAAATCTGAAGGTGCTCAGCACCTTAATAAAGCAGGCCACTTCATTTGGGTGCCAAAATACCCTGGCTGGATAATTTTTACCTCATTCATTCTAAGGCCAAAATTGTCAAGAGTGGCCAATCGTTCTGGGTGTCCAACTTGAGACTACAAACCTGATTTCAAGAGATGTTGAACACTCAATTCTGCTTTCCTCAACAGAAGTTTCAGGTACTGAGCCTCTCTGAAAAATCATGTTTCTCAAATTGGGCACTCAAAATCACAGGCTGTAATTTTTTAAAATAGGATACTATCCCTTTAAATAGTTTGTGAGCCCTCTAATTGTCTTTAATGCTCCAGAAGGCTTGCATGTTGCATATAGTTAATAAACACAGTGCCCATGTGATCCTTTCATAATACATTTAATAGATTCCAAGGCCAGAAGGGACCATTGTGATCATCCAGTGTGACCTCCTCTTTATCACAGGCCATAGAGATAATCAAACTGAAACATCTGCTTTTATAGTGAGGCTATATTCTGATTTGAGATGGGGTTAAAAAACAGGATTAGGATCTGGAGTTTGCTTTCAAACACACAACACAACCACAAGTGTTTGGTGTTCAGATTAAAAGTGTTGGGTTCAATCCGTTATAAAAATAAGTAATGTGTATAATTTGCATCTAGGTTCAGATTTTGCGTATCCTCCAAACTTCAGGTGTGTTTGGATTCAGGAATCTATTGTGAGTCCATCTCTAATTCTGGGCAACATTCTTAAAGAATCCAACCAACAAAAGACCCAGCCCACAAGCACAGAGCACCCATGGGCCCCCATTCCACATTATGGAGTCTCACCTTTACCCTCCCTGAGGAACATTCAGCCCTGGTGTAACTCCATTTAAAAGTCAAGATATTATTTCTGTAACTACCACAAAATGAACCAGAGATCTCAAAATCCATCTATGCTTTTCCAGCTTCATGACAAACTCTGCAAATAGAGATTCTGCAAGCTGAGCTCAGCTGGCACCTGAGGGTGGTGCATGAGCCAGGGAAGCATCCAGCTTGCTCTTCCACAGCTTGCTTTGTAAGCACCAAGTAGAGTAAAATCAGCCACGTCAGGCATAGACACAATATAGTGAATAAGGTGGTGCCATTTGAATATAGTCACTTTCTTCTGCTGTAACCACTGGATACTGGATTATCCCCTGTTATCCGTGCAAATATTATTCATCTGATCAATGCCTGGGGTAATGACCACACCTTCTGCCAGTACGTCAGTTATACAATTTCAAGGTGTGTTAGCACCCATAAAAAAGTTATTTTGATGCAAGAAATTATAATTAGTTTTGAAATAATGAAAGTCTCTCCTTCCTGATGAAGCCAATGAAATGGCTGTACACCTGCTGCTTTGCTATCGACCTTAGCTATGGTATCCAGTGTGGCTCTGGGAAGGCCAGCACTTCAGGAGCTGATCTCAGAGTCTCAATTTATTGGGAGGTTGAGTTAGTTTTGGAAACATCAATGATTTTAGTGCCACTCTTCCAGGGCCGGCTCTAGATTTTTTTCCGCCCCAAGCAAAAAAAACCCAAAAAACCTCTGAAAGCATGACCACTGAAGCAAAAAAAAAAAGGTGTCCAGAATGCCGCCCCTGAAATTGTGCCGCCCCAAGCACGTGCTTGGTTTGCTGGTGCCTAGAGCCGGTCCTGCACTCTTCTGTCAGTGGGGCTGAGAGGATGACTTTATGCCCCCCCTTTCTCTTAGAAAAGCAAGATATTCCTGCAGATGTCAGGGTTATCTGAACTAAACCCATTTAGCTCACATCATTCCATCTGTTCTTTTCCATAACTTGTTTCTGATTAATAGAATGGCATTGCATTCCAGCACTGAGACATGACATTTATTTATCACACGCTGGGCTTTATTGATCACAATTGCATTGCACAGGTACCCTGGCAGTACTGATTAAACTTCTGTCACAGCCTACCCAGAGAATAACCTGGAATGTATTTTCTGGAAGCAGCTTTTTTGGATGTTACAAAGCCCTGGTTAGCAGTCTAAAAGAGAGGATGGACCTAAGCTCCCTCTAAACTGCATGGCCGCACAGCCACACAGCAGGCTATCAAGGACCACTCAGGCATACAGCCACAGGGGCCTGGAGATGAGAGAGGTAGGGGTGGGCGGGGAGCAAGTTGGGGCATGCAGGGCTGTGGCGGGGAGAGGCACCTCTCCCCCCGATCCCAGCCCCGAGCTGCCGCGGTAGGAAAAGGTGCCTCTCCCCCGGACATGGGCTGCTGTGGCGAGAGAGGGCAGGGCAGCCTGCACCCCAAGCCCCTCATCACCGGCCCCACCCCAGAGCCTGCACCCCCAGCCAGAGCCCTCATGCCCCCGCACCCCAACCCTCTGCCCCAGCCCTGAGCCCCCTCCCACACTCTGAATCCCTCAGCCCCACCTCCACCACACATCACCTCCATATTGGTGCACATAACAAAATTAATTCCGCAAATGGATATAAAAAAATTGAGGGAATATTACGGTGGACATCTTCCCAGGATATTACAACCATCTTATCTATCCATCTTTACTCTCTCTCTCTCTCTCTACACCACTTACCCTTCCATCCCACCACTTCCTTCCCCTTCTCCAGCTAGCATTTCACCCTCTGTTACCTTTTCCAGCTATCTACTTGTGTCAATAGGAAGCCTGACTACAGGCTGTGCTGTATTCAGAAAGGGCATATTTATCTGGAACAGTGAAGATATCTATATCCCAGTGTGAATACAGTTTTACCACCACTATTTCAACAACATGTGGTCAGTGACTGATAAGTTCCAGTGGAACCACCCCAGGGACTGGAACAATACCCAGCACTGATGCCATCTCTGATGTAACAGCTTGGCTAGAATGCACAGGCACATAGAATATGTCTACCAGAGGTTCTCAAACTTCATTGCACCGTGATCCCCTTCTGACAACAAAAATTACTACATGACCCCAGGAGGGGGGACCAAAGCCTGAGCCCACCCGAGCCCCACCACCCCGAGTGTGTGTGTGTGTGGGGGGGCAAAGCTGAAGCCCAGGGGCTTCTGCCCTGGGCAGGGGGAGGGAAGGGCCTCAGGCTTTGGCTTCAGCCCCAGGCAGTGGGGCTTGGGCCCTGGACCCCAGTATGTCTAACACCAGGCTTGGCAACCCCATTAAAATGGGGTTGTGACCCACTTTGGGGTCCCGACCCACAGTTTAAGAACCCCTAGTCTACACACTTAGAGTTGGGGGCTGTGATTCCCAGCTCAGAGAGACATACCTGCTTTAGGTCCCATCAACCCAGCATGCTGAAGGCAGTTAAGCCACAGGAGTGTGAGTGGCGGAGTGGCTAGCTACCCCAAGTATGTGTCCATCAGAGATGCTAGATATGTACTTGGGGCAGCTAGCTCCTCCCATTGCTCCAGCTGCCACAGCTACATTCTATTTTTGTGTGCTAGTTTGGTGAGAGGTAGAAGAGCTCCAAAATACTTTGTACCTCTACAATGCCTTCTATCTGAGGCTCTCAAAAATAAGTTAAGGCTCACAACCCTTCCTGGGGGGTAGGGAAATATTCCGTTTTACAGATTGGGAAACCAAGGCCTGGCGAGGGGAAATTACCAGGTCATGGCCACAAAGTGAGTGTGTCACAGCCAGGAACAAAACATAAGCCTGACTCTGTCTCATGCTTTAATCACAGTTGTCCTTCCTGAGCTGCTCTGAAGACAGATCCTGATGACACTCTGGGAAAGTCTATACTACAAAATTAAGTCAACCTAAGTTATGTCAACATACAGCCACCACAGTATTTGAATCAGTTTTACACGTCCACACTGTGCTCCTTGTGTTGGTGGTGCACGTCCTCACCAAGAGCACTTGCACCAATTTAACTGCCACCGTGGGGCATTGTGGGATAGTTTCTGAAAGGCAGCAACAGCTGATGTAAGCAATGTAGTGTAGGGTTACCATACGTCCGGATTTTCCCGGACATGTCCGGCTTTTGGGGGCTCAAATCCCCGTCCGGGGGGAAATCCCCAAAAGCCGGGCATGTCCGGGAAAATCGGAAGGTCAGCCGGGCCCGCGGGGAGCCGGTCAGCCGGGCCGGCGGGGAGCCGGGCCGGCGGGCAGCCGGGTCAGCCGGGCCCGCGGGGAGCCGGGCCCACGGGGAGCCGGGTCAGCCGGGCCCGCGGGGAGCCGGGCCCGCGGGGAGCCGGGTCAGCCGGGCCTGCGGGGAGCCGGGCCGGCGGGGAGCCGGGTCAGCCGGGCCTGCGGGGAGCCGGGTCGGCCGGGCCGGCGGGGAGCCGGGCCCGCGGGGAGCCAGGTCGGCCGGGCCGGCGGGGAGCCGGGCCCGAGGGGCCGGGAGCCAGGGGGTGCGCCGGGCTGCCGGGGGCCGGCAGTGCTGGGCGGGCCGGGGGTGGTCAGCCGGGGCCGGCACCCCAGGGCCCGAGCTGACCCAGGCTGGAAACACCGGGGGGCCAGCCTGGGCCGCGCCTCCTCCCCCCACACCCCCCTTACCTGCTTCAGGCTTCCCGCGAATCAAATATTCGCGGGAAGCAGGGGAGGGGGCGGAGACTTTGGGGAGGGGGCGGGGTTGGGCGGGGCTGGGGGCGGGGCCGGGGGCCGTGGAGTGTCCTCCATTTGGAGGCACAAAATATGGTAACCCTATGTAGTGTCTACACTGACACTGTATCAACCTAACTACGTCAACTAAAGCACCACGCTTCTTGCAGAGGTGAAGTTATTAAGTTGGTGTAGTGGGAGAGTTGCATCGGTGAGAGCTACATTTTAGTGTTGATGCTTACACAGTTAGGTTGATGTAAATTGCCTTATGTCAACCTAACTCTGTAGTACAGACCAGACCTCTGAGAAGGACAGAGCTGAATCATCGCTGTGCAGTGGCAGTATTGTAGCACTAGTAGGCCTTTCCGACCCTATCTGTCTAGTGAAAAGTGTGGTGGGGAAAAGCTTTGTTCTCAATAGGCACCTCAGGAGCTGGTAAAGTGTGAAAATTAAGGAGAAATCTTAAAACACTCTTCAGGGCATGGTAGAGAGGTGGCTTTCGGGGAAGAGAATCCAGGAGGGTAGGGTTACCATATTTCAGCAAGCAAAAAAGAGGACAGGTGGAGCCCCGCCCCTGCCCCTCCCACTTCCCGCCCCCCCAGAACCCGCAACCCTCCCCCCGTTCCTTGTCCCCTGACTGCCCCCTCCTGGGACCCCTGCCCCTAACTGCCCCCCAGGACTCCACCCCCTATCTAAGCCTCCCTGCCTCTTGTCCCCTGACTGCCCCAACCCTTATCCACACCCCCACCCCCAGACAGACCCCTGGGACTCCCACGCCCCATCCAACCACTCCCCACCCCCTGACAGCCCCCCCCAGAACTCCCAACCCATCTAAACCCCTCTGCTCCCTGTCCCCTGACTGCTCCGATCCCTCTCCCCACTCCTGCCCCCTGACAGCTCCCCCCCAGAACTCCCAGCCCCCCGCTCCTTGTCCCCTGACTGCCCCCTCCTGGGACCCCTGCTCCTAACTGCCCTCCAGAACCCCACCCCCTACCTAAGACTCCCTGTTCCTTGTCCCCTAACTGCCCCCTCCTAAGAACCCCCCCCAATTGCCCCCCAGGACCCTACCCCCTACCTGTACCCTGACTGCCCAAAACTTTCTCCACTCCCCCCAAAAAGCCCCCCCCTGAACTTCCGACCCCCCCCCCGTTTCTTGACTGCCCCCTCCAGAACCTCCCTGCCCCTTCTCCTGCCCCCTGGCCCCCTTACCCTGCTGCTCAGAACAGGGTGTTGGACTCTGTGCGAGCCGGACACGTGGCTGCGCTCCCCAGCACAACAAAACCCGGTCCCTGGCCCTGCACAGTGCTGCCGGAGCCGGGCTGCAGGGGAGAGCTACCGGCTCAGAATGCAGGGAGGAGCTCCTCTACAGCTGCTCCGGAGTCCAGCCCGTGACTTTCCTGCAGCCCTCCCAGCCGCTCGCTCTGCTCTGCCGGGGGAGGGGGGAAATCCCGGACATTTTGAGTTATTTACAAATTCCCCCCGGACGCTATTTTTAGCACTAAAAGGAGGACATGTCCGGGTAAATCCGGACGAATGGTAACCCTACAGGAGGGTAGAAAATGGAAATGTGGTAGGACTTTGTGGGGCTAGAGAAGCGGCCATACTGACCCCAAATAGACTTAATTTTACCTGTCTTCAAACTCTCTGGGCTTATTGGGCTACAAAGGGGAGCAAAAAGAATGGCCTTGAGACAGGATTGAGCTGCAGAGTCTGCATTCACATCCGAGCTCTTACAACATTCTGGCACATTTGACTCCAGAATTCTGATTCATATGTACCTTCACTAGGATACAGAAGCAGAAACTAGATCAGAAGCCCAGGAAACAGCTGAAGAAATGCAGTAATTTTAAGGAAATCAGCTGCTTCTCTCTTACTAAAGTTGTGATCAATAGTTGCTATTTTTTTTCTTTTTTTGGCACAGGTGCAACAAGGCTAACTACCTGTTTTGTAGTAGTCACAAATAAGCACTAAAGCTGCTGTGATGTTGGACACAGGACATTCTTGCTCAACTGAGAATGAGAAAATGATTTGTTACTGTGAGACCTGGAAATGGAAGGAAGGAACTGCATCAAAACTGGATGCTTAGAATACAGATTATTTTCCACTGGGATGAGCAGAGGGGATCCCAAGAGGAAGTTAGAGTCCAAACAAATTGATCTCCCCTTAGATAATCTCATCCAGCCAACAAGATCCTTGTTCACCCGCTTTAGTGTACTTGTTTATGCTTCTTTTCTCAAAAGAACTGTAAAAAACAAAAACAATCAAGCAAACCAAACCCAAACAAGAGACACTATAAAAAGGAGAGCGATTTTCCCACAACTTATGCTCTCCGGCTAGAAGAGGTCATGGTTGTTCTTGTTTTCTATACAGATCAATTTATGACCCCCTTAAAGCTATAAATTAAAAAAACAGATTAAGCGATATTAATAACAAGTGTTAAATTCAGATCCCCTAGAAACAGAGTCATCAAACCTTTTGAGTTCACCATGTTTATAGTTAGGCTTTGGGTTTAGTTTATTTGTTTGAATTTTAGAATGCTTCCCCTTTAGCTTGGCTTATGTCCCATTTATGTGCATTTTCTGCAGATATTCACTTGAGTGCCTTTTAATCTCACAAGTAATCACAAATACTGAGTTTTATACACACATACCTTAGTATTCATGGAAAGACTATTTTAAATTTGCACAGAGTAATTTAGCAGAATTTTTCCTGAGAATTTGGAAACTGGAAGACCAAAGCCTTTGTACTTATTAAAGAGTGGCTGTGTTTTAAATTTTACAATAGTTTGATTCTTTTCCGACTTTCTGAGTACGGGATAGATTTAAGCACTCCAACCTTCACACACACACCTATATGGGAGGGCTCTGCACACTAACATAGGGGAGCTTTCACAGGTAGGATATTTTAGGATGGCTAGAATGCTAGGACTGGGAATGGATGACAGGGGATGGATCACTTGATAAAGTGCCCTGTTCTGTTCACTCCCTCTGAAGCACCTGGCACTGGCCACTGTCAGAAGAGAGGATACTGGACTAGGTGGACCATTGGTCTGACTCAGTACAGCCCTTCTTATGTTCTAGAAGAGTTTATGAACTTCCGTTGTTATGAACTGGGTCTCCATATAGTGTTTAAGGTTTTAATTGTCCTAGATTACATGCCTGGCCTGTACATGAATGTATGTGTGACCTTCCCCTTCTTGCACAGCCTGTGTAAGGACAAATTACAATCATCATCACTTGGGGGGAGCACCTTGACCACTCCTGCCATGCACCTCTGAGGTCACAAAGTGCCCCAAGAGAAGCAAGGGGGGGAGGTGAGAAGGAGGTAGGGCCTTCCCTAGTACACAGAAAGAGCAAACTGTACTCCACAAGGGAGCGTAGCCATCCGTATGTTCCCCCTAGGCCTCTTCCAAGGCAATGCAGAGCTTCCCTTCCCCTGAGCTGTGCCCAAATGACACAATTGTGTCAGATAATTTGTGTTTTCATTGTCTGATGATTGCTGTTAAAGTATTAAGCAATTAGTAATTAAAGTTTCCAGTGTGACCTGCTTAACTCTGTTCAGAACTGCCTGAGATAGGGAGTCAAGATGGGAGAGGTAATATCTTTTACTGTACTTCTGTTCGTGAGAGAGACAAGCTTTTAAGCTTGCACAGAGCTCTTCTTGAAATAGGGCGTGGCAGAGCTCACTGGGTCATAAGGAAACCTGTCCTAGTTTAAGGAGCTGCAGGGTCAGCCAAAGAGAGGAGAGATGTCACTTGACAGACTTGCTAAGGGGCAATGGAGCAGTTGCTGAGCATTTCTACACTGCAGCTGGGAGCAAGCCTCCTAGTTTGGGTAGACAGGCCCATGTTAGCAAGGCTTCAGCTAGCACACTACACATATTATGTTGATGTTCTGGCTCAAGAAGGAGCTCAGGCTCTCAAGCACACCTGAACCTGTAGGGCTGAGATGCTGAAATCCATTCTGAAGAAGACTGTCTACACTGCTGTAGCTTTCCTGGCTGTAGCATAGACATGTCTTTAGATGGGGGATATGACAGGGTGAGATCCCACTCCTTCTTCTTCTCTGTCTACTCAGGCTATTCACTAACATCACTGTGTAGTTTATTTACATTATCTTACCTTTACTGACCCACACACCACATCATTTACAGCATTTGTTACTTCTCATCCCTTTACTAAGGAGTAGAGAGGGATGATCTGTCTCCAGCCAGAGACTCTTCCTTCCTATGCCTTCTTCTACTCTACTTCTGCTAATTAGGCACAGTTAGGTCCCTGCGGGGAAGGAGGAATTAAGTGGCATTTAATCAGAGTGCTGGTTTTTAGCTGTAGGTTCCCAGCATTGTTCGCCTCTCCAGCTTTCCTTGAGCAGGTCCTGTGAGAGGGTGCTCACCGCCCGCCCCTCGCCCTCTGGATCTTTTAATCGGGCCCCTGCCCCGTGAGGCCCCCTGGCTGTCCCCTGTGAATACCTCCAGCCAGCTGTGCAGCCTGCAGCTGGTTTGCTTCCAAACCCCACCAAGGGCACATCTGAACACACTTGTGCTCAATACTCTCCATTTCCTCACCCTCGTGTTCTGCACCGATACTAAGTGGCGGGACCTAATGCCATCTGCTGAGGGTGAGGAACCCAAGTGGGCCAGTCTCTATTCCAACTTGGTCCCACGGCCCGCCAGCGATATTAGCTGGCAGCTCCTTCATGGAGCCGTGAGCACGGATGTGTACGTGGCGTGATTCACCCCGTCCCCAATGCCTGTCCCTTTTGAGGCATGAGGGAGATGCTGGCGCACACCTACCTTGAGTGTGTCAGGTTGCAGCCCCTTTTCTGGCTCCTGCTGGGCCTACTTTTGCGGTTCTGGCTGCACTTCTCTCCCCACCTTCTAATGTATTGCACACCCCATCTGTGTTCCCACGAAGTCACAGGACCTCCTTATCAATCTCCTCCTAGAGATGGCCAAAGTGGCCATCTATAACACCAGAGAGAGGATGTTGGCTGGGGGGGGGGTGCTCTGGGACTGTGGGGCCTACTTCGTTCCTCCCTCATTTCATGCATCCGGGCAGAGTTCTTCTGGGCAGCATCCGCTGGCTCCCTAGCCACCTTTGAGGAGCAGTGGGCGCTGTCCAGGGTTCTCTACTCAGTGTCCCCCTCCGGATCTCTTATTATGAACCTGTGACCCCCACACCCATCCCTGTTTATTCATTTGTTGTCCCCTGTATTCAGTTGAACCTCGAGTTTGGTGGCTACTTTCCCTAGGCTGGGGGAGGGGCCTTCAGCTGTGGGTGGGCTTGTGCCCACCCATCTTTCCAGGATTCAATAGGTGTAGATTCCTAGCACTCTGTCATAGGGGAGAACATGGACAGCCAGAAGACTGCCAAGGAAGACAGGGGGAGGAGTTGGCTGTAAACTGGGAGTAGGAGTGGTACTAGCAGAGCATTTCTGAAATGCAGCCACCAGCAGAGAGAGAGAGAGAGAGAGGTGCCGCTAGCAGGGATTGGTGCCTTTCACTGTACAGCCTCCTCAGAGGCTCTGGGCAGCACCTCTGGAGACACATGGGGCCTGTGTGAGGTGCTGCAGGCGACTCTTGTCAGTAGAGGCAGCTGCAATGCTTGGTTACCTGGGAACTCCCCTGGGAAGCTCCCCTGCTCCTGCCTGGTTGGGGCAAGGGCAGCGGGAGGCAGGGATAGAGAAACAGGTCAGCGCTTCCCCCCCCCCCCCCGGGTTGCACTTAGTTGCTGTTTATATTTACTGTCACTACCAAAGCAGCTGAACGGCTCTGGGCTGCTGCAGGGCTTGGCAGCTTTCCCCAGCAGGATGAGGGGCTCCTGCTCTGTGACATGTGATTAGCACAATAGGAGCAAAGCCAGGTGTGCTGAATGGGGTGCTCTACTTCTTACCACCTTCCTACTTGTGGTGGTGCCTAGTTGTTATACTTTCAATTAAAACCTTGAAAACATGACAACCTGAAAGTAATTAATACAGCAGTGCCTGCCTGAGCTTGCAGAGATTCTGCAAGAATAGCTCTGAGATATTCAAATGCCAATGATCATAGTTTAAAATGTTGACATTTAAAAATATTTCATGGCTCATAAAAGCAGGGTGGAGTGGAGAAGTATCATTATGAAGATCTCCACAATTTACTCTGCAAGCTATGCTCATTTTGGGTAGGCCTTTTACAATACAAACTCCTTCAACACAACCATGTACTTGTTTCCATTATCCACAAGAGGAGTACATCTTTCCAAAATTCGGGAAATGCTGCACTAATAAACACCAAATTTCAACACCCCCCAACTGTGAGGAAGGTCCCATACTTAAAAGATGGAGAAGCTGAGGCATAGTGACGTACACACAATCACAATGGGAATCTGTGGCAGAATTTAGATCAGAACCAGCTGTCTTGACTCTTACGCCTGTTTCTTAACTACAGAATTATTCTTCCTTCCTTCTGAGGAATGTGGCAGGAGAGTTAGTTGGAGAAGTAGTTAGATGGTCTCTTGAGGGAGTTTTCCTGTAGGCCTTGGGGTGGAGAGCTGAACCCGAACAGTGGGACTGGAGCAGGTACAGGGATTGCTTCAGTAAAGGTGGTTCAACATGCAGATGAGATCAATCAGGGACCCTGAAAGGCTGCAGCACACCACGTAATGAAGAATGTCATCTAGTGAGGGGACAAAAAGGAGGAGAAGTAGGCCAGGGAAAGCTGCTGCTGGGATGGGTCAGAAGAAAGCCACTTCTTTGCAGAGAACAGTTTCTTGTCATTCTCCATGCACCCACCATTTTATCCACCTTTGCTTGGATTATTTTGCCAAGAATCATAAGGTGATGGTGTTGATCCACTTTGGAATGAAATTTAACAAGAGAAGATTGCGCTATTAAAAATGGATTCCAAGATTTATTCTGATAATTTAAACTAGAGTTGAACAAAGAGAGGGGAGTGGGGAAGGGAAGAACTAAATGTGTTAGAAAGGGGTATAGATGGATAATTGAGCAAGACAAGATCAATCATATCAGACAGTAATACAATAAAATAAAACAAATTACACTCCTATTGAGCATCAGATCAATGCAAGTTACACTGCTATGTGGCCTACACATACTAATTTACACCACAGTTATAGCTTACATCACCACTGCACTTAGCCCTGTGTAAGTTTACTTGGAATTCTTTAATTACAAACTGCTTAACAAGACAGTAGGGCTACCTTAGCTGTGTCTATACATTTGCAAACAGGATGTGCTGATACATTTCAAAGGTGCAAATTAAGGAGGCATGCTGAAAGCCTGGCCCTTGGCAAGTGGGGTCACATTTATTGTAGATGACGCTCTCTGAAGTTGTTCTGCTCGCTTACCAGTATTACTATTTTTATCCCTCCTGAATCATAGAATATTAGGGTTGGAAGAGAACTCAGGAGGTCATATAGTTCAATCCCCTGTTCCAAGCAAGACCAACACGAACTAAATCATCCCAGCCAAGGCTTTGTCAAGCTGGGCCTTAAAAACCTCCAACACCTTCCCAGGTAACCCATTGCAGTGCTTCACCACTCTCCTAGTGAAATAGTGTTTCCTAATATCCAACCTAGACCTCCCCCGCTGTAACTTGAGACCATCGCTCCTCGTGCTGTCATCTGCTACCACTGAGAACAGCTGGGCTCCATCCTCTTTGGATCCCCCCTTCAGGTAGTTGAAGGCTGCTATCAAATCCCCCCTCACTCTTCTCTTCTGCAGACTAAATAACCCCAGTTCCCTCAGCCTCTCCTCATAAGTCATGTGCACCAGCCTCCTAATCATTTCCACTGCCCTCCACTGGACTCTCTTCAATTTGTCCACATCCCTTCTGTAGTGGGGGGGACCAAAACTGGACACAATACTCCAGTTGTTGCCTCACCAGTGCCGAATAGAGGGGAATAATCACTTCCCTCGATCTGCTGGCAATGCTCCTACTAATACGGCCCAATATACTGTTGGCCTTCTTGGCAATGAGGGCACACTGTTGACTCATATCCAGGTTCTCATCCACTGTAATCCCCAGGTCCTTTTCTGCAGAACTGCTGTTTAGCCAGTCTGTCCCCAGCCTGTAGCAGTGCATGGGATTCTTCCTTCCTAAGTGCAGGACTCTCCACTTGTCCTTCTCGAACCTCATCAGATTTATTTGTCTAGGTCAATCTGGACCCTATCCCTACCCTCCAGGATCTCCTGTTGCTGAGATCTAGCCTCACCTTGGTTTCTCTCGGTTACTATGTTCCCACAGAGCTTTGCCTCCTTTAAAAGGGCTAATAAACACAGTAACACAGCTCATAGGGGTGTTATAAATCTCACCAGGCAGTTTGCCCACGGGACTGGCAGACAGGAGACCTCAGTGCTTAGCAGGGCCAGTGCAAGAGCATTGCCGGCACTTGCGCACCCCCCCCCCACCCTGCGGCAGCTCCCCGCCCTGCGGTGCCCCCCCCCCCGAGGTGCGCCCCCTGCCCTGAGGCGCCCCCCCTGTAGCAGCTCCCCCACTCCCCCAGGAGCCGTGCGACAGCTCCCCACCCCAGCTCACCTCTGCTCCGCCTCCTCCCCGAGCACACCGCCCCCCCTCTAATTCTCCTCCCTTCCCAGGCTTACGGCGCCAAACAGCTGATTGGCACCGCAAGCCTGGGAGGCGGGAGAAGTGGAGCGGCCGCTGCGCTGGGAGAGGGAGTCTGAGCTGCACGTGTCAGCGCACCGCCGGCAGCCCAGCCCAGCAAAGCTGTAAAAAAAAAAAAAATTGGGGGCACCACTTTTTGGGCCCCCAAATCTTGGCACCCTAGGCAACCGCCTAGTTTGCCTTAATGGAAGCACCGGCCCTGGTGCTTAGGCTAGGGTGATGAGCTAGCAAGTGTGAAAAATCAGGACAGGGTTGGGGGGGAAATAGGTGCCTATATAAGAGAAAGCCCCCAATAGCGGGCCTGTCCCTATAAAATAGGGGCAGCTGGTCACCCTAGCTTGGCCTCAACCACACTAGTCACAAGCTGGCCTGGGACAAGCCTCTCACAGATCAGCCATTCAGCCTGAAGCAGGTCGCTGTTCTGCATCACCATGGACCAGACCCTGTCCCCGCCTCTGGGTATCCAGCGCCCCTCCCCCACCTCTGTCCCCGCTGGGTCGCCTCTCCTGTGCGGGGACGGGGGGCGGCCATGACAGGTATCGAGGCGGAAGTGCGGGCGGTTGCGGCCAGGAAGGGAACAGGGTCCGGCCCCACAGTGCGCGTGATGGGAGCAGCCCGCGTTTGTCTGTCAAGCCGCTCTTGGCTTTTCCCCTTTGGCCCGAGGCGGTGCCGCCCAGAGCCCCGCCCCTTTCCTGGAGTCACAGGATTCGCTCGCTCGCGCTCGCCGCTCACATGACCGAGCTGGACCAATCGCAGGGAGCACAGAGAGGGCGAGGTAAAGACAATGTCGCGGAGGTGCGAGAGGTGGCGTCGCCGATCCGTTGTTACCAGCGCGGGGCGGAGGGCTGCGCTAGAGGCCCGGGTATAACGCGCTCCCTGTGCGGGGGGAGGGGCTCCGAGTCCTGGCGCGCTGCCTCCCGCGCTCAGGCGGCCGGGGGCGGGGCTGTAGGGGGCTGTGGTGAGTCCAGGCCACGAGCTTCAAACCCAGGCGTGTTAACAGGCCCGTTTGTGGGGGACGGGGCGAGGCACTGGGGGAGGAAGGATCAAAGCGGCTTTGTGCAGACACCGTTGGCCTCACGACCCCCCTTAGTCTAGTAATGCAGCGACCCCCCACCCAGCTGTCTGCGGGTCGGGCTCCTGGAGACCCCGCTGTGCCCCCGTGAGGGGAAAGCACGTGGCGGGCATTTAAATCGGACTCCTCGGTCACCTGTGAGCTATGAACATGTTAAAACTTTCCTGAAGTCAGAGGCGCCCCCAACCCTGTTTCAGCCTGGGTACGACTGACGCAGACCCTGGGGTGAAGTTCATGGCTGTGTTACACATCTGTGAAATTTGCTATTTATGCCATGACTAGTCCATAAAATGTGTAAGTTCTCCATGGCGTTTCTCGAATGAGGAGCCAGGACCCCAAAAGGGAGTCACAAGCCTCTGAGGAGGTACAGTATTGCCACCCTTACTTTGCTGCTGGTGGTGATGATGCTGCCTGAAGCTGTGTTGCAGGAGAGCAGTGGCCGCTGGCCAGGTGCCCAGCTCTGAAGGTGGTGTCTTTGTCAGCAGCTGCAGAGAAGCAAGCATTGTATGGTGTTGCCCCCTTCTGTGCTGCAGCACCGCCACCTTCAGAGCTGGGCAGCTGGAGACCAGATTTCACAGGGGAGACCTTATTTAATGGAAGAGACCACAGTCCATGAGGCAATTTTCATGGCCATGAATTCAGTAGACCCCTAAGTATGGACAATGAAAATAGATAGCAACAGTATAAAAGGCACTGATGTAGCAATAAATGGCCTGCCACTTAAGAACAAATGAAGTAAATAGGCAACATATGTCCTAAACATTCAAAAACAACATGGAGTCCGGTAGCAACTTAATCACTAACAAATGTATTTGGCAACAGATGGTCCTGTGGCACCTTTAAGACTAACAGAAGTATTGGAGCATAAGCTTTCGTGGGTGAATGCCCACTTCATCAGACGCAAGGACTTGCATCTGATGAAGTGGGCATTCACCCACGAAAGCTTATGCTCCAATACTTCTGTTAGTCTTAAAGGTGCTATAGGACCCTCTGTTGCTTTTTACAGATTCAGACTAACACGGCTACCCCTCTGATAAATGTATTTGGGCATAAGCTTTTGTGGGTAAAAAAAAACACTTCTTCAGTTGTATGGAGTGAAAATTACAGATGCAGGCATTATTAGAGTGACACATGAAGAGAAGGGAGTTACCTCACAAGTGGAGAACCAGTGTTGACAGGGCCAATTCAATCAGGGTGGATGTGGTCCACTCCCAATAACTGAGGAGGAGGGGTCAATACCAAGAGAGGGAAAGTTGCTTTTGTATGGAACCAGCCACTCCCAGTCCCTATTCAAGCCCAAATTAATGGTGCTAAATTTGCAAATAAATTTTAGTTCTGCTGTTTCTCTTTGAAGTCTGTTTTTGAAGTTATTTTGTTGAAGTATGGCTACTTTTAAATCTGTTATTGAATGTCCAGGGAGATTGAAGTGTTCTACTGGCTTTTGTATGTTACCATTCCTGATGTCTGATTTGTGTCCATTTATTCTTTTACGTAGAGACTGTCTGGTTTGGCCAATGTACATGGCAGAGGGGCATTGCTGGCACATGATGGCATATATAACATTAGTCGATGCGCAGGTGAATGGTTGGGGCCTCTGATGGTGTCACTAGAGTAGAGTAGTAAGTATTGGGGTAGTCATGTTAGACGGAATCCACAAAAACAACAAGGAGTCCGGTGGAACCTTAAAGGCTAATAGATTTATTTGGGCATAAGCTTTCGTTGGTAAAAAACCACTTCTTCGGGTGCACTTGAAGAAGTGTTTTTTTACCCACGAAAGTTTATGCCCAAATAAATCTGTAGGTCTTTAAGATGCCACCGGACTCCTTGTTGGTAGAGTAGAGTAGAGTACTCTATCCCCATATCTACTCTAGCATCACTGATTGAATTGAATTGACCCTGTCAACACTGGCTCTCCACTTTTAAGGCAACTCCCTTCTCTTCATGTGTCAGTATAATAATGCCTGTATCTGTAATTTTCACTCCATGCATCTGAAGAACTGGGTTTTTTACCCATGAAAGCTTATGCCCAAATAAATCTGTTGGATAAGACTAACATGGCTACCCCTCTGATACTAAACATACAAAGTTTTTATGCTTTGCACATTTTGCACAACTCTTGCTGGTGGCTGCTCTGATAACTTTTCCTAAAATATGTTGTTAACTTTAGAAAGAACAAATAAATATGTAAATATCATTGTAATTTATTTATGTAGAGTTGTTTTTGAAGACAGTAAAAATAATGTACAGTTGTATTTTGGTGCTCTTGGACTCTGCTGCTTCCCCGGTCCCCCACCCATCACCTCTGACCCCCACTGCTTTCCTCCCCCCTATTGCCCCAAGCTCCCTTCTGCAGCCTCGCACCCCTGGCTCACCCTGATCCTTTCCTCTTGACCATAGCGCCTGGTAAGGCCAGCCTGTTGAAGCCCCTCCACCCTGGGCCGAAACTCGGAGTCGGAGACCCACGGCTGGATCCGGGGTGGGGAGGGCTCAAGCTTGGAGCTCTGAAGCGGGGAGGGGAGGGAGGGGGGAAGGAGGGTAAGAACGGAGTCTGAAGCATGGAACTTGCAATAGCCCCACGCAGCTGAAGGAGGGGAGGGGGGTTAAGCCGTTGGAGCCTCCAGCTGAAGGTAGGGGGGAGCCCGTGAGGGTGAAGCTCCCTGTTGGAGCCTCTGGCTGAAGCCTGCCCCCAGAGCCCCTGGGTGCTACTTTGCCCCCTCCCCCATCTCTGCCCAGGAGGCTGCTGTGGAAAAACCCCTGATGGCCACATGCGGTCACAGTGCCTGCATTTGAGAAACACCGCCTGCCCTGCTCTGTTCATTTCTTCAGAAGCATCTGCCATTGGCCACTGTTGGAAGACAGGATACTGGGCTAAAGGGACCATGGGTCTGACCCAGTATGGCTGTTCTTGTGATCTTATGTTCTTATGATAAAGGTACCATAATGATGTAAAGGAGGTAGACTGAAATTTTATTTTTTTCCCAGTAATACAAGAACTTAAGTTTGCTGCCTTTCAGTTTCATTTAACTGATAAAGTGCTGCCCCTTTTTAGCGTTAGCAACTAGTCAAAGATTGGGGTTCTGTGGTTGTTTCAGCTGGAAGTAGAAATTGGTGATAGGGATTTATTTGATGCAATTTTGTTTATTTACAAATAAGTCCTGTGTCTCTGAACGCAGAGGAACTGACAGAAGTGGAAGCAGCTTATTTTGCTCACAGCACTAGAGTGCTCTTTTCAGCCTGCACCCCAACTCAAAAAAATCCCTCTCCCCAGGTTTCTTCCAGGGTCAGCCATATGCTTTCAAGTATTCCTTCAGCCTGTTGTCCTGTCCTCTCAGTCAGTTTTTGTTTATTCTTCTCCCCCCCCCGCCCCCTTCCAATGTGTGGACATGCCTGTTTACAATACTCAGTCAAACCCTCCACCCACCTGGTGCTAGTTCTGGGCAGGCTCTCTTTGTTTTAGGTGTGGCCCCTTAACTCTGTTTTACAATTGACTCAAATGGGTGACTCACATGTGGATTTAAAGAGGCTTTAACTCAACTCATAACAAGGCTTCATCATGCTCATAACAACACCTCCCAACTGAGTTTTGTCCATCTTGCTGATGAGTAAAATGTCGCCACCCAGTAACCCATCCTAAACAAAAGGAAAAGAAATAATTTAAGAAATACAAGTTTAACTATTTACATGTGTATAGTGTCCTTCTGTCAGGATAGTTTCTCATCACCAACAAAAGAATCATAGAATATTAAGAGTTGGAAGAGAACTCCGGAGGTCATCTAGTCCAATCCCCTCCTGAAAGGAGGACCAACACCAACTAAATCATCCCAGCCAAGGCTTTGTCAAGCTGGGCCTTAAAATCCTCTAAGGATGGAGATTCCACCACCTCCCTAGGTAACCCATTCCAGTGCTTCACCGTCCTCTTAGTGAAATAGTGTTTCTTAATATCCAACCTAGACCTCCCCCGCTGTAACTTGAGACCATTGCTCCTTGTTCTGTCATCTGCTACCACTGAGAACAGCTGAGCTCCATCCTCTTTGGATCCCCACTTCAGGTAGTTGAAGGCTGCTATCAAATCCCCCCTCACTCTTCTCTTCTGCAGACTAAATAACCCCAGTTCCCTCAGCCTCTCCTCATAAGTCATGTGCTCCAGCCCCCTAATCATTTCCACTGCCCTACACTGGACTCTCCAATTTGTCCACATCCCTTCTGTAGTGGGGGGACCAAAACTGGACACAATACTCCAGATGTGGCTTCACCAGTGCCGAATAGAGGGGAAAATCATTTCCCTCGATCTGCTGGCAATGCTCCTACTAATACGGCCCAATATGCTGTTGGCCTTCTTGGCAACGAGGGTACACTGTTGACTCATATCTAGCTTCTCATCCACTGTAATCCCCAGGTCATTTTCTGCAGAACTGCTGCTTAGACAGTCTGTCCCCATTCTGTAGCAGTGCATGGGATTCTTCTTTCCTAAGTGCAGGACTCTGGACTTGTCCTTCTTGAACCTCATCAGATTTCTTTTGGCCCAATCCTCCAATTTGTCTAGGTCAATCTGGACCCTATCCCTAACCCTCCAGCATAGCTACCTCTTCCCCCCAGGTTAGTGTCATCTACAAACTTGCTGAGGATGCAATTCATCCCATCATCCAGATCATTAATAAAGATATTGAAGAAAACCAGCCCCAGGACTGATCTCTGGGGCACTCCACTTGATACCATCTGCCAACTAGACATCGAACCGTTGATCACTACCCATTGAGCCCGACAATCTAGCCAGCTTTCTATCCACCTTATAGTCCAGTCATCCAATCCATACTTTGTTAACTTTCTGGCAAGAATACTGTGGGAGACCGTATCAAAAGCTTTGCTAAAGTCAAGATATATCACATCCACGGCTTTCCCCATATTCACAGAGCCAGTTATCTCATCATATGTTATGCTTATCAGAATGCTATGCTCACCCAAAATTTGGGGCTTTTCTCTCCCTAGATTTCCTTTCATTGCATTCCTGAAGTGTTTTTGTTGTTTCCGTGGAACTTGCTGAGCTGTGAAAGTTTCTTCCTGCTCATTCTGGTTGAGTGGAGCTGCAGGGTTTTCTCTGGGTGCTCTTTTCAACTGTAAACTCTTTGGAGCAAGGATCCTTTTATGTTTGTGGTGATATATGCGTTTTTAGGAAAGTGTTGAGAGTATCAAAAACAATTGAAAAAGAAAATATCCAGGAGGGTGAGGAAAATGGGTATTTCCCTATGAAAACTTTCCCTTAGACTACATGCAAAGGAAAAGAGAGGTTGTGCCTTCTCTCTAGGGTGACCATATTTCCCAAAGAGAAAATGGGACACACCCAGCTGCTCGTCCGAGGCCCCTCCCCATTGATGCTGTTGCCGGTGGCTGGAACCCTGCTCGCTGGAACCCTCTGACCCCCACCCCGTGAGGCTGTTGCCTGGCCACTGGAACCCTGCTGGCCCCCGCATGCTGGAATGCTGCTTCCCCCCGACCTTGCCTCTCCCCTGTGGGGTCTAGCATCTCCACTTGCCCCCTCCGCACTGAACCCCACTTTTTTTTTCAAAAGTGAGCATCTGTCCTGTTTGCTCTTGCCAAATAATCAAGTCAGCAAGGGAAAATGGGACAAATGCCTCCTTTTGGGGGAAAAAAAAAAGTGAGGACATCCAGGACAGGGCTTAAAAAAGGGCCTGTTCTGTCCAAAACTGAACATATGGTCACCCTACTTTTCTCTGTTTAAAGGAGACCAAAAGCTGTTTTTAAAATGAGCAGGGGTTTTTCTTTTGTTTTGTTTTGTTTTTTAATTAGAAATTCAGGTCTAGCCTATTCTGGGTTTTTTCTGTAAGACTTTATATGAATTCTATTCTAGTCATCTAGATAAATACTCAGGTTTCACTTATTTTGTATGTTAAGCACAATTTAGAACTGATTTTTAATACTCAATTAAATCCAACACCTGACAAGCACTTTACAAGAAAAGGCCTTTGTTAAATGTAATCCACCAATGGGAATGCTAGTATAGATCAGCACAGACTCAACCTGCTCTGGGAAGAATCGGAGAAGCATCAGGAAGAATAACTCATCTAGCGTTATTGCAGTATCTATTGTGTCCCTAGTGAAACAGTTTTTCAGACCCTCTTTTTCATGCACTAAATTTACAATTAGAATGAAACAAACATGGAGGTGAATACTGAGCTATTTTCTGCACTGTACCCTGCTTATTTGTATTAACTACAGATGAGAAACGGAGGAGTCATCAAAGGCCAGCATCCCATCAGAGGTCTTTCTGCTGCCAGTTAAGGCAGGAGTGGCCTAGTAGTGTCAAGGGGGCTGTGGTATCATCTCACTGAGATGTGCTTTCTGAGATGCCAGTTACACTCCAGGAGTGACCTGCATCGTGCTGCATGAACATGGGAATGAGTGAACTGATAGAGACCAAGCCCATAATTCACCATAGCAGCAGCTGAGCTTTCAGCTCCCAGGCAGCGCTCTGCAGACTTGCTGCATGGGGCCATGACCTGCATAGCATGCACAAACTCTAGGGTAGGAGAGTGGATCCTTTCCTCTCCTCTGGTCTCCTTCCCCGTCCCAGCCATCACAGAAACCCTGGCCATAGGGAGCTAGGAGACTGAAAGATGATGGAGAGATGGGAGGAAGGGGTGAGGGAGGAGATAATCTGCTCCATGGCAATACAAAACAATGACTGATTTCTAAGGGTATGTCTACAAAGCAAAGAAAAACCCGCAGCTTGTCCGTGCCAGCCAACTTGGACTTACAGGCTCAGGCTGCGGGGCTGTTTCATCACTGTTTAGATTTCTGGGCTCACACTGGAGCCAGAGCTCTGGGACACTATCACCTCACAGGGTCCAGAGCCCTGGCCACAGCCAGAGCCAGGAAGTCTACACAGCAATGAAATAGCCTTGCAGCCTGAGCCCCATGAAACCGAGTTGGTTGGCAAGGGCCAGCCCTGGGTGTCTAATTGCTGTGTACACATACCCATAAAGACTTGTCCATGGCCACCCACAGAATAAATAGCACAGCTGAGATAAAGCACTAAGGTCTCATATCTTCAAGTCCTAGGCTGTGTGCACTTGAGCAAACTAACAGGTGAGAAATATGTAATACCAGCCCAAGGAAGATGTTCCAGCTGGATTACTATATTTATTAGACAGTTCTATTACACGAGGCAAAGTTCTTTGGGAATATAGTGTGACACTGCATGCCATATTCTTCATAGAGATATTATTATATGATTATGACATAATCATAATATATCTTATACAGGATGTGTCATCTGAGTTATCATGGAAAGGTTATGATTTATTGAATATGATTATCCTATTTATACAAATGTATCCTATTTATACAAATTATGTATCATTTTTGTATCTGAAGTTAAGAATATTGTCTATATATTTTTATTACAAATGTGTTTACACCCGGGGAACTCCCACTAGGCACCATGCACTCAGTCTAGATGTCTGGCTGGGATGAGCACATTCAGGTTAAAGGGCTATTAGAGAAAACAATAGGACTTAGAAGTTTATCTCCCACTGGGGGGGAGGAAGGGGAGGGCGCTTCCTGGGGATGCTATAAACAGCCTCTGACTCATGACTGCTATGACACTACAAGCACATGTGACAAGGTCACCTGGTGCTGGTCTCCATCTTGGGATACCAGTGTTTTTCCACAGACTGGCATGGGAACCAAGCTTTGAAACAAAGTGTTTCCGCCATATGGAAAAGCTATATAAAGTAGGGGAGTGACTCCCCACCCAAAGAGACTCCTGGAATCACCAGAGGAACAAAGACTGACCTGGGGGAAGTGCTGGACTCAGGCTAAAGAGATTTTTAGCTTGTGAATGGAACACCTGGGGATTCCAAGCTGTAAGTTAGTGCAGCTTGCCCATTAAGATGCTGCAGCCTGCTTGCATCATCATTTAGGGTGAGAATTTGCTATTCATATCCAAACTAAGTAGTATATTTAGCTTAGTTTGCATGTTTTGTTTATTTGCTAGATAATCTGATTTGATCTGTTTGCTAGCCCTTATAGTTACTTAAAATCTATCTTTTGTAGTTAATACATTTGTTTTTGCTTTGTCTAAAACCAATGTGTGTGGAAGTCATAACTCGGAACAAAAAGCTGTTGTATATTCCTCTCCACATTGAGGGAGGGGGCCAATTTCATGAGCTTACAGTGTACAGGTCCCTGTGCAGCACAAGATGGTATAATTTTGGGGTTACACTCCGGGGTGTGTGTGTGTGCCTTAGGAACTGCAAAGTGCCCTAACTGTGCCTTCTCATTCAGGGGCTGGTTAAAGAACCTGTGTGCATGTAACTGCAGATGGTTGTGTCCCTATCTGTATGTGTGCTGGTAAAAGTGCAGGCTGGAGCCTGGGAGAGGGCTTGGCAGGCTGGTCACAGCAGTACAGTGTAAAGGGAGTCCAGGCTGGTGGGTCAGGGGGGCTCAGTGGTACCCCAGTTCCAGGTGGCACCCTGGGGGAACCCGTCACATATAATAACAGAGAGAAACCAAGGTTAGACTGGTCTCAATAACGTGATCAGGACTATTCAGCATGGAGAAACAAGAATACAACCTGTAAATGACCAGAACAACATCAGAGAGTGACATTCACAACAAATATGACCCCACTGCAGAGGGCCACACTTTCAGCATTCCTCTTTTATTTGCACTTGCAAACTGTACCAGCACATTAGGTTAAAAGGATGCATAATTATGTATTTTCCATGGTACTAAGCAGGCTCAGGCATCTGTATACCAAACCCCAAATCTTGTTTAACACTTTAATGTTGGACACTGAAAGCGCCATGTTAACACATTTGTCTCTTTGGTACACTTATGACATTGAAATTAATACAGCAACATACATTGTGTCTGCAAGGCAGAGGGCTAGACAAGGTAAGGGCAAAGGAGCTTTATTTTTTCCTAAAAGCAAGGAAGAGATTTAATCCATGTCCCTCAAAGGCATATCATCACCGAGGGGAAAAAGGTATTTTTAGCTCGAGTTAGCTAACATGAGGTTAAAAGGTAGTGAAGACAAGCAGTTTGTAGTTTCCAATGAGTTAGCAGGTCAAGTTAAAACTGTGGCATAGCCTAGGATTTACCATGACCTGCTAATTCATGTGACAGCTACAAATTGCCTTGTCTTCACTAGGATTTTACTTCATGTTTACTAACTCGAGTTAACCTCCTAGTGATTTGGGGTCTATCTGACCACAGTATGCACAACAACATAATTAAAAATAGTTGTGTTAAATCTGGGCCTATGCAACATTATTCCCAAAGTAGGATGAGGTCCCTCTTCCCATGTTGGTTTTATCATGCTGCTGGTTTTGGTTTTGGTGTATCAAACAAAGTCAATAAAAAGGTCAGTTAGCACCCTCAATGTTAGTCAGTGGAGAAAATGAAAGTACTACACATCCAAGGGTCTTTGGAGGTCTCTTGGACCCCAAACACGTACAAACATGTAAATAAATCATGACAGGCAAACCACTGTTTCTTCTTTTATGTATTCACAAACTGATGAGACCAACCTGTTAGCACTGGTTTTGTCTGCATATCTGTTGTAGTTTTAGTGTAGTGAAAAAAGTTACTCAAATTGTATTGGGGGTCAGTTGGGCCCCAAATTAATTTTGCATGTATTCCAGCATCAGATTGTTTTTATTTTGAGGCAGCAGTTATGATGGGATTATATGAATCTTTCTCCATTGCTTTTATTATAGTTTCAGTGGGTGAAATCATGATGCAAAAAGGAACATTGCAGCCCTGCCTCAGACTCCTAGTGTGCTGGGTACTTATTCAGAGCCTAAGAAATGGGGAAGATGCAACATCTGCTCCAGAGAAAACAAATAAATAATAAAAAATATGCAAAGTGTAAAAACTTTGTATGTTCAGAACATGTTGCTTATTTGTTCCATTTGTTCAAAGCAATAAGACATTTACTGCCACTTTGTTGTGTTTCTGCCTTTTATACTGTTGCTGTTCCAGTCTGTTTTCATTGTCTATACTTGGGATCAGTTATAACACCTGTATTTTATGTAGTTTAAAAAAAAATAGTTTTGATCATGGGGTCAGTCAGACCCCAGCACAAATACTGTATAGTGTGCTTCTGACTCTAGAAAAGTTTTAACTTGTTCATAGTTTTATAGTTCACAGGTTACAGTAAAGTCAGTTTTAAATGAATCCATCCCCCTCTCCCATAATTTTGACATACCAGGGGTCTCCAAGACCCCAGTACAGAAACAGTTGTGTGATTTTTGGTCCAATACCACGGCTAAGAACACACCTGTTTCCTAGTGAGGACACACCAAAAAGAGTTGAAGAACAGTTCTTTCTATCCTTTCCTTTTGGTGCTATTGCATCCAGTAAAGGCTGAGGAACATCAGCAGAGCTTTCAGATCCTAGCCCTAGGATAATGGGAGGGGAGAGATTGCAGGGCTTTATGCTTTCTAAAACAAAGATTTACTGGCCATATATTATAGATAAGCCATGAAGAGGGCTCCTCAGCTCAGGTAAGGGCTTTTTTTGAAAAGTGCTTTCAGCCAGGAGTGCCATGCAAATTCTACATGAAAGGAACAAGATAACCTATTGTATGATTTTTCTCCCCAGGACCCCAGGGTTTCATCACTGAGGCTCTGCTTGTTTTTCATGGAGCTAAATACTCCTCTATAGAAATGAAGAACAGCGTGGATGCAACAAAGGTGTTTACCAGTGGGGGAGAATGTCCTGTCTTCAGTATAGAAACCTCGTACATTCTGAAGGTCTAATTATGTGCAGCTGGTTGGACAATTTTTGGCAATTTTTGGTCCCATTTTCTGACAAGCTCTAATAATGAACTCTCAGATAAAGAAAAGGGGAGGAGGAGCATATCTAATGAGATACAATGAATGGGCAAATTCTGCTTCTCTTGAAATAAAGGCAAATGTTGCAAGTGTTGTGTTTCTAAAAAACAAAAAGCAGCACATGAATTTCTCAGTTGAGGTGCTTCTTATTTCAGATATAGGAAAATAGCAAGTGGAGAAACAACAAATATAAATCTCCTTGGAAGAGAGCAAACACAGTGACTTGTCTTGGTGACATGTGGCATCTGAACTGAAACAGAAGAAGGCAGCTTGCCTTCCAGCTGCTCCCACAGCACACAAGATGGCTCTTCAACAGCAAAATGTGCAGTGCACAGACAACATAATGACAGCTTCTCCCTTCAGTTACATAGCTTTGACTCCTCCCCTGCAATTCATTAATTTATACATGTTTAGTCTTCTGGGAGGTTTGCATTTATATTATGTCTAAAGGTATCAGTCATGAAGGGCATTTAACACTTGTTCCTCATCTCCATCATTAGGTACACCAATTAGACTAATATCTTCTTTAGGCCAATGAAAACAGACCCATTTTCAAGTCAGTAAACATATTTACATCATCTTCAAACTCAGGGGCTTTTCTGGACCTCTGCTGTAACAGCAGGACAATATGATTCATTATTATCACTCTTTTATGTATACCAGTAAATCCTGATCCCAATACCTTTCTGACAACTCTATTCCCCACTGCTCCCATCATTTCAAATCAAAACCCCCTTTTCTCTCTCTTGCTATCAGAAACAATTGGGACAGTAGCAGGGTGTCACCATGTTCCTCTGAAGTATTGTATCTGACATGGTACTCATGTGCAATGGAGGTCGAAGCTCATCTTTGCATCACAGCTGCTGCCTGAAGTACAATGCATGCTTTTGAGCCCCAGATTTTCTAGGGAATGGTGATGAATTCTGAATTTCTAAAGCATTAATTAAATTAATTACTCCAAATTAGTGCTAGTGCCTCTTACTCTCTTTGAAATTCCTCTTTACCTTTCACAATGGTGTGTAAGCAAATGCTCGGGGTTTTTATTCTCCAGTCTCTGTGGAATAACAGCTTCCATCCCTACTAGGGAGACATTGCATACTAACAGAAAGGGAAGTTTTGGAGTAAATTGCACCAGTATCCGTGAACCACTTTTCCTTCTGCTACTTTAATAGTAATATTTTGCATCACATAATTTCTTAACAACCTTAACATTGGGCTGATAAATCCTGATACATTTGTGGAAAATTGTCCGATAGTTACTAGTTTAATGTTGCCAATAAAGAACTCAAGCTCTGAAACATTATGCAGTCCAGGTACATTCTGACGGGCATGTGTCATCTCTTTTTAAGGGATAGAACCCCTTTGCATATATTCTATGCCTCCTAAAAGCAACCTTTTCCCCAATTTTTGTGGGGTGTGTAAGTGAGGGGAATGGCTAGCTTGGTGAAGACTGTGCCACTGCAGTATGGATTGTACCTGTTCTGGGCATGAATAGAGAACTTCATTCTTTAGGGTTTTTCAATCTAGTCTGCCAGGCTGCCTGTCAATCCTGCAGCTTTTACTGCTGAGTGATTGGAGACACCCTGCCTTTTTCATATGAGGAGTGGCAGAACCACCTATACGGCCTCTAACTGCCCCAGTAGGATCTTGGAAACATACAGGTGTCCTTGCCCTTCCTCCAAGAATTGCTCTGCTGGGGAAAATTCTGAGAGTAAGGAAAATGGGTGCTGAAACATGGTGGCTGTAATAATCAGTATTCCTTTTGTTCCACCTGTGTGTCTACTGTACAGACTTTTTTTTTTAGCAAGCACTGCTTGCTGTGGCATAGTCATGGGGAAAATCATGGAATGGAGATTGACATGAGACCAGATTGGGCTTTAGATTCTGCTTGATGCGTCTCCTCCAGCATCCCATGTGGAAGGTGGTAGCAGAATTGCCAGGCAGCTTAGAGATATTCCCTGCTCCTCACTCCTGCTTGTGTGGTTCCCTTGCAGGCTCACCACCTTAGTATACAAGTCTTTCACATAAGACAAATGCTACATCTGTACTGCGACCACATTCAATCTCAAACCCTGATCTGGCTGGCAAGTAAACAGAAGCCAGACGTCAATTTCCAAAATGTTGGGAATCATTTAAGCAATGCCTTGGAGGCGAGTGATCTCAGTTGTCTCCCAGGCTTCCAGTCCTGCCACTGGGATAGAACTGTCCAAGCACTGCTAAATACTATCCTTATCCCCAAATTTTCAGTCATGTCAATGGGATAAGTTACCATCTAGTGGTTGTCCCACAGGGAATATAATTTCTACAACTACTGACAGATAATGCAGCAGAAATAGGTGGGTTTACGAGCCAAAAGTCCTGGGTTTTATTCTCCATTGCTGCATATATGCATTTATAACTGAGGTGGTTGGTCCATATGATGCTGTATTATACAATAAAATGTGAAACGTTGAATTTTGAGAAGTTTTATATTTTATGATGACGATTACTTCATACTCCTTTTAGGACAGCCACAGTAAATAGTTTTCCTTTTACCTATTCTGGCCACTAGATGGCACTGTGGAATCATAGGCATATAATAACCATAGCAGATCCCTGGATACAAATGGCTGTTTGTGTAAGAGCAGGGCTATCTCCTGTGTTAAAAGTTGGTATAATTTTCCTTGTTTAAAGATTCAGGATGATCATAGAGTGATGGAGGTGGAAACCAAGAACAACCATGTCCTCTTCTACCTGGAAAAGATAAGCTTGGGGAAGAATGTGCTTTTGTTTTTTGTTATATTTGGAGCGCGGACTCCTAAATAAATGAAAAAAACACATCATCAGCAGGTCAGCGACCAGCCTGTGTTTATTGTTTTCTACAGAGAGACTTAAAGTGTCCCATTGCCATCCCCTATAATTGGTGCGGTGGGCTGTTCAGATGGCCTAGTCATGCTATATAAATCCATTAAGAGTAACGGCAATTAATATTAAAAGAAACAAAGTCTGGTGCATTTTTCTGTCCTATTTCCAGGCATCTAAGGAGGAAATCAGTTTCTCTTTCTCAGTTGAGCAAAACCTTCCTGGGTCTGATATGAAACCTGCTGAAGTGCACACATCTATGACTAATATGAAACAGGTAGGAGGCCTGGCTGAGCCTGGGAAGAGACCACTGAATCAAACTACTGATCCCAGCTTTAGCAGAAGCCAAGAAGCTGAGTAGCTATGACCTCTGATGCATTTCCCCAGCGGTTTGGATGCAGACTTCGCTTTCCATTTCTGCATTTGCCCTTTTTTTCTCTCACAGCGGCAGTGTGTGGAAGGCGAGGATGTAGTTCTTACTGGTTACTACACAGCTCCTCAGCCAAGGAGAGACATTGGGAATTCTCTCTCCCCCTTCTTGTTTAATTTGAACACAAAGACAGATGGACAGTGGCACTTCAAGAACTCTTTACCTGGTTCAATGTGCGGTGTAACCATTATACTACAGATTTAGCATGATGGTAAAAATAAATGACCTGAGATGAGTGGTTCTGTCTTGTCTAGTATGGCATGTCTCACCCACCCACCATATCATTGCCATAGTACCTAACGGCTAAGTAACTATGATTGTATCAGTCATCATGGAGTACCAAAGGCTATAGTTACCATTACACTTAAAATACCATGGTGTTTGCCCTGATTTGGGATAAATACCAGAAACTGTCTCTGCCCAGATCAGTATAGATGTCCAGAGGACTGGAAGGTATATTCTGCTTCCTGTGATTGTCCACACTACCATCTGATCAACATAATTAGCATCAGAAATGGCTTCTGTGATCACGGATAGTCCTCCCTTCTAAACATTGTCAGTGGGCTCAGTGGAATGCATTGGGCACTGACTGTGCATTCTAAATCAGCCATGGAAACAAGTCCCTTGACACCTGGAGAGGCTACAACAAGATCCGTTGGCTGCTGGTGTATCTGGAATATGTGTTAACCACAGATGTGCATGCACTGGGGTTGGAGTGATTTGTTGTTGGAATATAGATGTTTTCTTCCTTTTCTTTTTCAGACGAGTATGCTCTTGCTGAATACAATACACCCTGCAGTCAGGCTTCAAACTGAAACCAGCCAAGTGCCCAGAAAGGGTAACTGAGAGCAATAGATATTTGATAGGTACAAATGGGGAAAGAAGAGAGCGTAAGAGAGTTGGTTGGTTGTGTAGAGGAAAAGGAAAAGTACAGAGCTAGATGTGGGATAAATCCACACATACTGTGGTGAATCAGGAAAGCCTGCTTTCTGCCAATGCTTTCAAAGAGGTTGGGGACAACCTGGACTTTACCTACATTCCCTGAAGATCAGAGTTGTTGGTATATCATAACAAAGTTGATACTGTGCAATTATTCCGAAGACCCTCTACCACCCAGGTATCAGGGGCACATTATATGCAGGTGTTTCTTTTAGAAGAATGGATTCTTGGAAATCACATTTCTGGCAACAAATTCCTCTCAGAACTATAATTTTTAGGGAGAAAAATAGTTTCTGCTTGAAAAAATAATCTATAGATTTTAATCACTTTATCTTTTTTTCTTTCCTACCAGGAGAAATGAAAGCTGTGAATGTGATTTTGATCCCTACTTCCCTCCTTGATTGAACTTGGATAGGGCCATTTCAATAAATGTCACACTCTAAATTATAATATGTGTGGATTGGTTAATTTTAACAGGATGAGATTGACACCCCTTCTCCAATGTTGTTGGTTCAGATAGGGGAGGGCGGTGTTCACACATTGTCCAACACAGTCAACAGGACCCCTTGGCAGGCAGTTGTTTCATTAAATAGTAATGGTCCAATCCCATTGACAGGTTTTGTCAGTCTATTTCTACAAACCCAGACATGTCTACATGACTCACACCCTGTCAATTCCCCAGTCTCTGGAAAGAGATTAACCCCTCCCTTCATAGCAAGTGAGTAGCAATACAAAAGTGAGGTGGGAAATGTAGGCACACACAATTTTCATAAAAAATAATAGAAATATCCCACATTCTTCACAAGTACCATCTAAAAGACGGTCAAACAGAGGTTTCTCCAATAAAAAGATTCTGTACATCTAAATGGGGAGAGCATGGGGCAAATTGCTAAAGTGAGAGCTTGACTTAATGCTTTACATTTCAGATGCTTTAACTGTTTTTCCTTCTTGTGTTTTTAATAAAAGGTTAAAACATTTTTGATGGTGACTGTTACAATGGGACTCACCAGTATTAACTTGACATACCCCCCCCCCAACCATTTAATGGTGGGTGTAACAGTGAACAAGGGTTTTTATGTATACTCCTTTTGGGGCTCCAAATATTCTTGTAGCAACACAATGGTGACAACCTAGACCAGCCACATTATCAATGGGAAGAGTTTGTGCTTGGCCACAAAGAAGGAGATTCTGTTATTAAAGCACGTTACTGCAATAGCCATTTCCAGCACACCTCCAAATAAGTCTGTCAGACAGTCTTTCACCTGTTGTCATGCAGCACTTTTAGTTTGGTGCATGTGATTATTTCTTTTAGGTGTGCCAGTAATGCTCTTGACCCTTTGAAGACCTAAATGTGAATATATTGTCTCTGTATTAGTATATCTTCATAATACAGCATGTGTTTAAGTGCTTTTGCTGGATCAGGGCAGAGTGCTTGGTCAGCACATTGCAGGATCAAACGCTATGAAAAGGATTTTCAAAGGTGCACTGCTGTAGTGCTTCAATGTAGACAGGGGTTCTCCAATTGCTGCAGTTAATCCTCTCCCTGAGGCTAGATTGATGGAAGAATTCTTCTGTTGATCTAGCACTGTTTACATGTGGCTTAGGTTGGCTTAGCCACGTTGCTCAGGGGTGTAGATTTTTCACCCCTCTCATTGACATATTAAACTGATCTAATTTTCTACTGTAGACCAGGCTTTGAAAGTATGTGCCCAACTCCCACTGAAAGTCAACAGGAGGTTAGTGCCTAACTCCCTTCAGATCAGCTGCTTCAGGACTGCAGCCCTTCTACCATGGCAACTGGAGAGAGGAGAGTCTCATTAGCTCCTCTCATTCATCTACCTAGCACTATAGCCCCCTCACTACCGTATGTGAGCATCACAGCTTGTCCATTTCTACCTTCTATTTGCTGCCTCTGCAACTAAGTGCAGGACTCTGCTTCACACTTATTCTGCTGCATTTGTCACATTGTCACAAGCCTATACCACGGTCTACTATACTTCACAGTTAGGAAGTTGGGGATTTTTCCTGAAAAATTGCTATGTTTAGCAAAACTACATTTCACTAATGCACCTATAACTGGCCCTTTTGGGCAGGTAAGTGAAGATCCTGGGGCCAGTACCTCTCCCATTCTATGGTTTTCTGAAAGAAGTGACTGTGGGACAGGGTCTGTTGATGCTAAGGGAGAGGAATTGGTATCAGATGGGTAGTTTGGGTAGAAGAAACCCCAGACTCTTGTCCTTGTTCAGGGCCTAATTCAGAGTTCAAAGAGGCATGTGTTGTCAGTTGCATGTTTGTGTGTGTTCTTTCCATCTGCTGTCTCCAGCTCTGCGCAGATAGCTGGTTCAGCTGCAATGTCATTGCCTCAGTAGTGATGTTTAGGCTGTTCTGTGCTTCTGTCCTTGGAGTTTTAATGCTATTAGTAGCAGGGAGTGCAGTCTGCTCATTCAGCAGACCTCAGTGTTACTCATAAAGAAAGACCATAGCCACAGTTTAGTGACAAACAGGGCTGGCTCCAGGCACCAGCTTAACAAGCAGGTGCTTGGGGCGGCCAAGGGAGAGGGGCGGCACCTGCGGCAATTCGGGGGCGTCAGGTCCCTCACTCCCTCTAGGAGCGAAGGACCTGCCGCTGAACTGCCGCCGCCAATCGCGGCTTTTTTTTTTTTCCAATTGCCGCTGCCAGTCACAATTGCAATCGTGGCTTTTTTTTGTTTGTTTTTTTGTTTGGGGCGGCAGAAATGTTGGAGCTGGCCCTGGTGACAAAGGCACTCGGCCATGTTTATTGCCCTCAAGGCACAGTCCTATTCCCTGACTTCATGGTTACAGGTACACTAACACATGAGTGCCCTGTGGCAGGGAACGGCTCAGTCAGCAGCGGGAATCCCTGCTGTCCCGTTGGCTGAACAAATAACACTGGTCTACAATTTTTGAGAAGTCGTCTGCTTCAGAGATAAAATGTGCTATTTATTATGTATTTTGATGTGCTGAATTCAAATATGACAATTAAAACAACTGATTGGCTACTGTTTCTAAGATATTTAAGTTTTTACATTTTATGTCTCTGTATATTGTGTAGATAGTAGAGTTTGAATCATAAATTGTAAACCTAGGTCTTTTCATGTGTTTATGGTTGCTTTACATGATAATATTTCACCGGTCCTGTTTATGTAACACTTTAAAAATCAGCAAAAGGGTTATATAAATAAAATTTATAATGAAACAAAAGGCAAAAAACTATTATGTACATAGTTTAGTCCTATTCAGTGTCTACTCGGCATTTCTTGGCTTGTCTCTTGTATTCATTAAATGGAGCATCTCTTGTCACTGTCCAGCAATAGTCTGCAAGCATTGATGGGCTCCATTTGCCCTGATAGCGTTTCTCCATTGTTGCAATGTCCTGGTGAAATCGCTCGCCGTGCTCGTCGCTCACTGCTCCGCAGTTCGGTGGAAAAAAATCTAGATGAGAGTGCAAAAAATGTATCTTTAGTGACATGTTGCAACCAAGGCTTTTGTATGCCTGGAGGAGGTTTTCCACCAACAACCTGTAGTTGTCTGCCTTGTTGTTTCCGAGAAAATTTATTGCCACTAACTGGAAGGCTTTCCATGCCGTCTTTTCCTTGCCACGCAGTGCATGGTCAAATGCATCATCTCGAAGAAGTTCACGAATCTGAGGACCAACAAAGACACCTTCCTTTATCTTAGCTTCACTTAACCTTGGAAATTTTCCAGGGAGGTACTTGAAAGCTGCTTGTGTTTTGTCAATGGCCTTGACAAAGTTCTTCATCAGACCCAGCTTGATGTGTAAAGGTGGTAACAAAATCTTCCTTGATTCAACAAGTGGTGGATGCTGAACACTTTTCCTCCCAGGCTCCAATGACTGTCGGAGTGGCCAGTCTTTCTTGATGTAGTGGGAATCTCTTGCACGACTATCCCATTCGCAGAGAAAACAGCAGTACTTTGTGTATCCAGTCTGCAGACCAAGCAAGAGAGCAACAACCTTCCAATCGCCACAAAGCTGCCACTGATGTTGGTCATAGTTTATGCACCTCAAAAGTTGTTTCATGTTGTCATAGGTTTCCTTCATATGGACTGCATGACCAACTGGAATTGATGGCAAAACATTGCCATTATGCAGTAAAACAGCTTTAAGACTCGTCTTCGATGAATCAATGAACAGTCTCCACTCATCTGGATCGTGAACGATGTTAAGGGCTGCTATCACACCATCGATGTTGTTGCAGGCTACAAGATCACCTTCCATGAAGAAGAATGGGACAAGATCCTTTTGACGGTCACGGAACATGGAAACCCTAACATCACCTGCCAGGAGATTCCACTGCTGTAGTCTGGAGCCCAACAGCTCTGCCTTACTCTTGGGTAGTTCCAAATCCCTGACAAGGTCATTCAGTTCACCTTGTGTTATGAAGTGTGGTTCAGAGGAGGAGGATGGGAGAAAATGTGGGTAACAATTGCTGGTATGATCTGTTGGCTCTCTCCAAATCATTGGCACTGCAAAAGATATAGATTTCCTTTTCCTGTTCAACCACTGGCGAAGATTTGTTGCACAAGTGTTGCAGCATATGTGTGGGGCCCACCTCTTGTCCTAATCTCCAATTTTGCAGCCAAAATAAAGGTGATAGGCTTTCTTAACCATAGTGGTTATACTGCGCTTTTGTGATGCAAAAGTCACTTCACCATAAACATAGCAGAAGTATCTGCACTGTTCACACAAGTATGAGGCATCTCTGCTCACTTTGGCTAAACAGAAATGTGTCCCTTTGCAAAATCAAACACTGACAAATAAGAGAGCATGACACTGTATGATTTCTAGAGCAATTTGTTCAGCAGAGTGATGTAAGCTTCATTATGATTACATCATCTGCAACTTCTAAGAATAACATGATGTAATTCATATCATGTATGAAGCAATACCAGCTTCAGATTGCATCATTCATTGTTTTGCCTAAAAAGCAAGTACTGTCCAAACCCAGTCATAGATTTATTCATAGATCCAGTCAAAGATGTATTTTAGTCATTTCTGGTTTAAATTGAGATCCCTTCCCTTTATAACTCACTTATCCTCCGCCATTCCCAAGTCAAGGGTCGTATATACTGACCTAATAGCATATCTTGAAAACTAGAGCCAATCAACAATTTTAAGCATCATTTTCGTTCTCAGTGACCCAGAATTAGTAAAGTTTGTCTACATTTATTTCAGAAGCATTTTGGCTGTAGAGCAGTGTAATTAAGGCAAAGTACCCCAACATTTATAGGCTAAAACAAACAACTAAAATGCACAACTTACACACCACCTTACGTATTTCATGACATCTGTTTATTACCTCCCCTTGTTCCTGATATCTCAGACAAAACATCCCTATTCATTATTTTATCAACTATGTTTTCCACAGGCCCCCAAGCCTCATTCAGTGCACAGGAGGGAGGGTGCTCCCTGAATAAGCAGCTCTTCAATATTTTGTTTTCTTGTCATTGCTGGATGTGTAGCCTGGGGCCACATTTACTGTGCACTATTCAAACCCTGACCTGCAGAGAGAATTATTAATTTCTACCTGGACTTTTCTTTGGCACTCATCACTACAGTGTCTGAGTGCTTCACAGCTCCTAGTTGATTTCTCTTCATAACATGCCTGTGAGGTGAGGGGGTTGTATTATCCCAATTTTTTCAGATGGGCAATGGAGGCATAAATATTAACATCAAAAATGTCCACTAATTTTGGATGCCCTATTTGGGACATCTAGAACCTAATTTTTCAGATTACTTAGCACTATGTAGCACTTTATATATCTAAACACAGCTTCTACTGACTTCAGTTGTAACTGTGAGTGCTCAGCACTTCTGCAAATCAGACCCCAGGGTCTCAGGTTGGGTACCCAGAAAATGAGGAACACACAATTGGTGACCACTAGTGAAAAATTCAGGTTAAATGACTTGACCAGCATCACTCCGGAACTGTTAACTATCTCTGAAGAGAAAACAAGCAGGTGAGTTTGGCAACCTGTCTGTGATGGGGATAACATGGTGAAGGCAGGGAACTGTGCAGCCTGGGAATACCCTGGTCAGAAGAGAGAAAGGCATCCAGAATGGCAGCAGCTGCAGAGCTGGAAACCTTAGTGTGGGCACCCTTTGTTTGACCACTGAGGGGGAATGCAAGTGCAGTTGCCCTAAACAGTGACAGTTATCATGTAATTAAAGACTTTTGCATAATATATATCCACAAGTGGGCCAAATTAAGGTTACACAGGCAACCTTAATTCTGGTGTTTCCTAACTTCGGAGTGCTTGACATTGCAACTTTAACATTCTTTTAAATTTTATGTAATTGTATCTAATTTGTTGGCAACAAAGAGATGACTACATCAGTGACACAATAATCCAAATAAATAAGTGATTATAATAATTAATCAGATCACTGGTAAACCTCTGGTTTGTTTGAAGCCTACTACCCAGAAGGGGAACGTGCAGCTAAAGCCACAGCATAAAATCACTTCTCATTGCAGTTACAGATTCGCTCTTATCTTCATCTGAAATACAAATATCACTAAGAAAATGAATGGAGAAGAATGATGTGCACATAAAATGTTTGTCCTCTGTTCCAAATAATCCCACGTTGTTTTAACAGATACAGACTTATCAAATGCAGAAATGAGGTCTCATATGTAATCAAAACATATTCCTTATCTTGCAGCCTGAAACATAATCTCTCCCAAGCATCTGCTGCTGCGAAAAAGTCCATTCTTCTATTTAAGTACATGCTGGTCTGAACTGTGCCTGAGACATGTCTCTTTTATGTAAAATCTATGTCAATCCATCAAATCTCTCTCCTTGAAAATATGCTTAAATGAGTTGCCTCTCCCAATAACTATTGGAACTGTACTGTATCATCTCCACTCACTCACCTGGTGTTAGCCTTTTACACACACATTGTGATGTTGTGATTGGCTACAGAAGGTGCAAAGTAACCAAAAATCGAGCTCTGTATATCAAGCACTGTCCAGAAACAAAGATAATTTGTCTAGAGCAGGCCTGATATTTGCAGTTCAAACTTTTCTTAAGGTGTTTGGATGTGGGATTTTCATTTTGGCCCAAGTTCAAATGAAAGTAAACTACAGAAGCAGCCTCCCAATATGTGGAAGCCTGACCTGAGAATCACAAATAGACACATTGCTTAGACTCCCATTTATTACCACTGAGAAAACTTTTCTTGGATACACAGAGATCTGGGTCAAGATTTTCAAAACTGGAGGTATAAATTTAGGCTCTTAAGTCCTTATTTAGATGTCCAAGTAGCCTGATTTTCCATCATACCAAGTATGCAGCAGTTTCTGTTGGTGCAGAAGTGTGTATACAAAGGACTTTGGTGAGGTAATGCTGTACACAAGGCCTCACAGGGACTTAGTACAGCATTTTTATGCACAAATGAACATGCACACAAGAACTTGGGATTGTACTGTAGTTTGTGACAAGTGAGAATGCACAGGAATTTGCTACAACGTTATCCTCAGGTGGGTATGCTGGTCTTATCTAGTCAGTCTATAAACAAGACATTGACATCTATCTAGATATTGGGTAATACAGGATTGTTTAACTCAGGGTTGTTTGTCTCTTTCATGCATGTTTCACGGAGTTCATTGATCAAAGGTGCTAATTCATAGTTTCATAGAGTTTAAGGCCAGAAACAACCTTTAGATCATCTAGCCTGGTCTCCTATATATCACAGGCTATTACGTTTCATCCAGATACCCCTTTCTGAGCCCAATAACTTGAGTTAAACCAAAAGATTTTAGTCCTCAGGAGACTGAACTGTTGTGTGCCACAAGCAGAGAATGGGCGTGTAGCAGGGTGAGCACCCGCTCCGGCCCTGGCGGGGTTAGAAAAGCCCTGCAGAGGGCTGGGGCTGGGCAAGGTAAAACCCTGGCTGATTGGGGGAAGTGGCTGCAGCTGGGGCCACACCCCAAACTAAGGAACTGGGCCTTATAAGAAGGCCTGGGAAGCCAGAAGAGAGTCTCTCTCTGACTGGAGAGGGAGACAGGCTTGACTGCTGGGGAACTCACCTGGAGACCTAGAGTGAGGCAGGGCTGGGGAAAGGCCTTAGGAGCTGGGAAGCCCTAGGCTAGCAACTCCCCAGGCTGCAGGGCCTAGTCTTAGGCCCACCTAGGTATTGGGCTTGCAGAGGAGCACCCTGAGGGTGGGTAAAGGCAGCCAGTCCAAACCCCTTTGTCTATGATGAGTGGCTGATACTGCAGTCTGCCCCAGTGAACGGGGCTAGATAGAGACTGGGCAGTAGCCAAAACTGAGGCAAAATGGGGATAGTAGGTGGGGAAACCCAGAGAAAGTGGGGTACTGCCAGGGGGACAGCACCCAAGACAAGGGCACTGGGGTCCTGGGAGGGACACGGGGGGCCAACGGCAAGTGGATCGCTGGCCTGCAGAGGGCGCTCCTGGGTTGAAGAGCTAATTCCTGAGGATGACCAGTAGTAGGTGCCACAGGGGTGAGTCTGCGCTCTGCTACAGGGAGAGACTCAGGTGTGCCACCAATGCCAGAGAACCGTGTGGAAGGGAACTGGTGTGATATGGCCAGATGATCCTAATGGGCGAGCCATGCTGTGGAGAAAGGTGAATATCCCCAATGTTCCTGCCAATTTGACGTGAGGGAAAATTTCTTCCTGACCCAAATCTGGTGATCAGGTTGACCTTGAGCATGTGAGCAAAGCATACCACCCAAGCATCTAAGAAAGATGATTTGTCTTAATGCAGAGCATCAGGTATACTGGGCATATTGAGGGCAAAGAAGAACATTCTGTTCTCTCTCATTAGCAGACACTGCAAGACACTGACAACTGATTGGGGAGAATTGATTTAAAAAATCTGGGTTAAACCTGAAGGAACATAACTTTCTAAACTGGACGTACATGGTGTGTGTTGTATGTTTCTGAGAGTCGGAGAAATTTTTTTTCTGACAATTTTGTTCTAAAACTAAAGATACTACTTACAGAATTGCTATTATCTGCAAAGTTTCCATCTGAAGAACAACGACTGATATGAGCACTTGCACTGAATCTGTTCCCTGGCCTGTGGGAGACAAAGCCCCAGTTCTGCAGCTCTTACTCCCATGGAATAGTTCCAGTGAAACCAGAGGTACTGATCACACGAGGGAGAGCTGCAAGATCAAGTCATGCTTAGACTGTAAACTCTTCAAGGCAGATGGCATCTTCCTGTTACATATTTGTGCAGTGCCTAGCACAACAGGAATAATAAATCCCTCCAGATCCAGGAGAGCTGATTCCCTTATGGACCCCTGCAATGCAACACATATCAAAGAGAAGCTCCATTTTTTTGGGCCTTGCAAAAATTCTCTTTTAATGCACTGGGCTAATTTTGGACTATGTCATTACCAGAGCAATAATCTCCAGTCGTGAGGAAATCCCACTTACTGAACATAAGCCTAACTGGCATCAATCAAAGATCCAGAAATTCAACCGTAAGCGATGGGAGCCTCTCTCAGATATGCAATATTTACAAATCCCAGCCACACCAATGTGTCAATATGTTCCAGGTTGGGGAGAAGTTATTGGAATGACGCCAGCACAAACCTGGCACAATCTTCTTGTACATCCAGTTCTGAGACCTGTTACTGAGCTCGCATTGTTTAACTTCCCTGACATTTGAGCCCAGAAGCTTGCTCAATTCCTATTGCTAGTGAGAAGAGCTGAAATTATGCTCCCAGCCTCGCATTATGTGCTTAGCTCTCTTTATTTGTTCAGATCTAATAGTCGGGTGTAAACACAATACTCTAGGGACTGTCCCTTGGAACGATTTCAACATAATATCCAAATGTACATTCCCTACAATAAATCTGAGAGAGGCACAAAGGAAATTCAACAACCTCCCCAATAAAGATTACTTGTTTATTTTATTTCTGAGTAGGGGTGTCCCAAATTCTTAAATGATACAAAAATTCAGAGGCATCACATCAGCTAATTAGAAATAGAATCTCAGCATAGATACACCCCACAGGGTAGTGTAGTAAGAGATATGGGCTGGTCTACACTACAGAATTAGGTCAACATAAGGCAGTGTCCTAATTAAGTCAGTGTCCATACTACACCCTTGCTCCTGCTGATGTAAAAGTGCCCTATTACGCTGACATAATAATTCCACCTCCATGAGAGGCATAGTGTTTGTGTTGGTGTAGTTAGGGCAGCACAGTGTCCCTATGGACAGCGCAGATTACTTACATTGTCTGTCATTCTTGACAATTTCATAGCTCTCTGCTGGAGCCGTGAAATTGACATGAAAGCTGGGCTCTCAGCTCAAAGCTCAGGCTGTCACCCCAGGGTGGGTGGGTGGCTCTAGCTAGAGCCTTGGGGTTGTGGCTCCCTGCTCCCAGCTGGGCTGCTGCCCAGACTCCCTATTCCTAGCCAGGTTGCCACCCTGTCTCCCCACTCCCTGCTTTGAGCTGGGCTGTTGCCCAGGCTCCCCGCTGCCTGCAGGGAGCCTGGGTGCCACTTGGGCTCTGGGCTCCCTGTTCCCTACTGGGAGCTTGGCTTTGCTGAGGCTCCTGGCTCCCTGCTCCCTGCTGTGAGCCCAGCTATGCCTAGGCACCCAGCTCCCCTCTGGGAGCCCAGCATCTGCCTGGGCTTCAGATGTGGAGCTCCCCAGTGTGAACCCAGGCAGCTGCCAAGCTCCCAGCAAGGAGCAGGGAGCTGAGATCTGAGAAGGGTAGTGGGGGAACCAAGAGCCTGAGGGGGGCAGCTGGGCTCCCAGTGGGGAGCTGGAGGCCCGGGAGTCAGCCACACATGGAGCTGAGAGGCCAGGATCTCAGCCCCCTCCTCCCTCACACTGCTGACTGCTCCTCTTAAAGTCGATGGAAGTGCTTCTGGTGCGGACCACTGATAGAAGGAGGATAATGTGGACATGGACCACTGTAGTCATTACTGCGGTGGCTGTAAGTTGACATAACATAGGTTGACTAAAGTTTGTAGTGTAACATGCCCTGTGTTGTCATAGCTAAATTTCCATCAGTTAGGCATTAAATGTTTAGCATTTTTGGACATCCACAACAAATTCCACACATTTTTTTCATGATGTTTTCTGAGTTTGAGCTGGGTGTGGTTGCCTGCTGGAAGTCAAATGGTTACAAGAGATCATGGTCTTTTTTAAGTTCTCTGATTTGCTCTGCCAACTCCCTGTGCTCAGAAGGGTCAGTGGAAGCCATTTCAACTAGTTTTCTCACATGGAGAGGTGGTAGTTTTTGTGTCCTTTCTGAGTCAGTTAGAAATGACATTATTTTCCCTGGTCCCTGATATTTCCCTAGCAAAGGCTTGTGAGATATTATGGAATGTGTATCTCCTGATTGCTGCTTCCATGCAGTGGGGAATTGCTCGGGCTCAGACATGCCATCGTGGTTGGGCAGTGCGGAGGAACTGCCTGGTAAAACCCCACCATAAAGTAGCTCCAGTGTGATTTATTTTGACACTGAAATCCATTTATTTTTATGCTGTCCCCATATTTTCAGTTTTCAATATGCTGCTGGATTTAGCGTGAATATATATCCTGTGTTGTAGAAGCTGTCATGGGAGAAACAGGAGATATTGGCAGAGGGGAGAGTTCAGGCTTTTGTCAGCTGGGGAGGCAGTTTGAGATTGCAGGATCAATTCCTGGAGTACATTTTCAAAGCATCTAAGTAAGTTTGGATTGTAAATTCTGCTGTAAAAAATAGACATTTAGGAGTCTAAACTGTTGTGTGCCACAGGCAGAGAACAGGAGGGATTAAGGGGCCACCAATGCCCAAGGCCTCTGCAATCACAGGGACCTGATTAGGTTAGAGATGCCCAGATAATACTATCAGGTGACCCATGCCCCATGCTGCAGAAGAAGGCGAAAATCTCCAAATCTCCCTGTCAAGCTGAGCTATGGGGAAATTCCTTCCTGATCCCAAATCTGGCAACTAATATGACCCTGAGCATGTGAGCAAGAAAGACCAGCCAGGCATCTAAGAAAGAGGATTTTCTGTATGTAGTAGTAGGATTTTATGTTTGCATTTTATATAGTTAAGAATAAAGAATAATAATGTAGTATGTATTGGTGTATGATTTGACCATATCCTGCCAGCCACCCTTTCTGAAAGCAGAAAGGAATGGCCTAATGGGCCATTGGTAGAGATGCATCAGCCAGAATCTGTGTCTGTGCTGATTTCAAGGCAGTGACAGACCTTTTAGGGTCACCACTTAGTTGTAGGTTTAAAATAAGTAAAAGCATGCAATCGTTGTTTTTTTCTTGCATCGCAATCTAATGTTCCTGTTCAAATGTTCTGTGTAAATCAATTCTGTTTTGTGTGTGAATGAGGAATGTGTGTGTTAAAAAATAAGTGTGAAGGCCATCACCAGACCAGATGTTCTAGGGAGGAACCAAAGACAGAAGCAAGGGCGCCAGGAGGTTGCAACATGCCCCTACGTGTCAGAGGAGGGCAGATAGATGACTCTAAAGATGAGACAGGCACCTATCAATGGGAATAAAACAGCTGTAATCAAACAGCAAGGGGTAACTCCCTAAAAAACTTAATAAAAAAACAAAATTAAAAATAAAAAGAATAATTAAAAAAAACAAGCACTCATCAAACAACAATTAATTACAGCATAATGGTGCAAACTCATTGGTCCCAATAAAGGAAAATCACTATATAAACAGGGTGCCTTGTCATGATACTTTGGGATCATCCTGCCAAGACTTCCCCGGAGCATTGTGTCATGACTGACAGAACCCGGCTCCTACCTACCCGTGATCAACCTAGCTAGCCACTAGATTGATCCAGACTGGTAACTATAACATCAACTGGCGGGACAGTGTGTATATGTAATTAATAATGCATATGATAATTGTTATATCTTCAATAAATGTGGCATATTGCCTTTTCCCCCCCAAAAAATCCCATGTGCTTCTTATAAGCATAACATGTACAACTTTATAGTGCTGAGTATCAGGGGGTAGCTGTGTTAGTCTGTATCCACAAAAACAACAAGGAGTCCGGTGGCACCTTAAAGACTAACAGATTTATTTGGGCATAAGCTTTTGTGGGTAAAAAAAACCCCACTTCTTCAGATTCGTGCATCTTGGACTCCTTGTTGTTTTTATAGTGCTGGTGCACCCTGTCTAGTGTCTCATCTCCCAGTGTGGCCAATCTCTGATGCTTCAGAAGAAGTAACTCCCTACCCCAAACACTCCCAGAATACAGCTGAACAACTGGAAAATCCTTCCTGACCACTGCTGGTGACCACCCAAGCCCTGAAGCATTAAATTTGATGCTGGCTACTGTCTTAATGGAGAACCGCAAGTGTTACGAGCATGTTGAGGGCAATGCTGGCAATCTTGTTCTCCCAATGGCCTATGAAGGAAAGGGATGAACAGAGCGATTCATAGATTCAAAGTCATAGTCATAGGCTGAAGCAGTAATTAGTGTAGACACCTAGTTAAAGGGAAAAGGTAAAGTATATGGCATATTTGCTCTTTACACAACAAAAATAATATGAACAAGCAACACAAGCATAGCTGGGTCCTAAATAACCCTGTTTATTACATATGCACAAACATAGAAGGCTGAGCCACATATCTGCTGCTGCTATGGCTGGTATCTGGCAACTTCTAAATCACAGAATGGAAAGAGCATCTCAGGAGGGCTCACAAGCTATGGAAGGGGATACTGTCCTAATGCCATACACTACGAGAAACAAAGTAATTGCCGGCCAAGGAGAGGAAGCAATGCTAAAGACATGTAACAGAAGTGTGTCCAAATGAGCCACAAAACTGAACAAGAGACTTAAAGAAAGTCTGTGTTTGCCTCTGAACTATGTGGTTTGAGCCCCACTCTAGATATAACTGAAACATCCACCAAGATTTTTGGCAGAAGAAAATGGCTAACTAGTGAAGAATCTTATGAATCAATGAAACCTACAAGAAGCAACAATGACTGAACAAGGGCAAAGTTTGCAGAAGTTTGCAACCCTGAAAACAGGCAAATGTAGTCAGATAACTTTTTGCAACACCTATTTTGCTTAGCTGTAGTTTCTGCCATTTCACAAGAGGGTGAGGTCTCAACAAATGATGGATGGCCTCATTTTGACAGTGCTTGTTAGAGAGAAAACCCTTTGAGGGTTTTGTCATTTCCTTTCTGGCATGGGAACGGTACAGATCACAGCAAACTCAAGTGAGTTAGTTTTGGTAATGGGCACAAGTGTACCTGCCAGGCAGTGGAGAGACTAAATTAATGGCTTTTAAATATACAGTAACTATTCACTTAAAGTCGTCCCGGTTAATGTTGTTTCATTGTTACATTGCTGATCAATTAGGGAACATGCTCATTTAAAGTTGTGCAATGCTCCACTCTTAGTTTGTTTGGCTGCCTGCTTTCTTCACAGCTGGCAGCCTCCCTACGCCCCACCTCCCACCTGCAGACCCCGCAGATCAGCGCCTTCCCCCTCCTCCCCTCGCCCGCGGCAATCAGCTGGCTTGTGGCATTTAGGAGGCAGGAGGGAGTGGGGAGGAGCGAGGACTTGGTGTGCAGGCTCCCCCTCCCTCCCCTGCTTCCTGAATAATGCAAACCAGTTGATCCCCCCGGGCAGGAGGAGTGAGGACACAGCATGCAAAGTAAAGGGGGAGGAGGCGGGGGGGAGGAGAAGAGGTGAGTCAAGGGTGGGGGCTTGGGGGAAGGGATGGAGTGGATTGGCTGAGGGTTGAGCCCCTTGCCTCCGGCAAAGTCAGTGCCTGTGCTTGCAAGAACAGGAAGAGGAGCAGCCGGACAGTCCATCCTCTTCTACTCTCTGACTCCACCACCTCAGCCAAGCTTCATACTCAGCAGTGATGATTGTAGTATTAAATTGTTCCTTAAAAACTGTTTAAAACTTATACCTGTATTAAATTGCTTGTTTAAAATTGTTTAAAATGTATATAATGCCCTAATTTAACTACTAATTTCCCATATGGTACCGTGTCAAATGCTTTACTGAAGTTCAAGATTATCAGATCTACTGAATTTCTCTTATCTAAAAAATCAGTTATTTTCATAGAATATCAGGGTTGGAAGGGACCTCAGGAGGACATCTAGTCCAACTCCCTGCTCAAAGCAGAACCAATCCCCAACTAAATCATCCCAGCCAGGGCTTTGTCAAGCCTGACCTTAAAAACCTCTAAGGAAGGAGATTCCACCATCTCCCTAGGTAACCCATTCCAGTGCTTCACCAGTGAAAAAGTTTTTCCTAATATCCAACCTAAACCTCCCCCACTGCAACTTGAGACCATTACTCTTTGTTCTGTCATCTGCTACTACTGAGAACAGTCTAGATCCATCCTCTTTGGAACCCCCTTTCAGGTAGTTGAAAGCAGCTATCAAATCCCCCCTCACTCTTCTCTTCTGCAGACTAAATAATCCCAGTTCCCACAGCTGCTCCTCATAAGTCACATGCTCCAGCCCCCTAATCACTTTTGTTGCCCTCCGCTGGACTCTTTCCAATTTTTCCTCATCCTTCTTGTAGTGTGGGGCCCAAAACTGGACACAGTACTCCAGATGAGGCCTCACCAATGCCGAATAGAGGGGAATGATCACGTCCCTTGATCTGCTGGCAATGCTCCTACTTATACAGCCCAAAATGCCATTAGCCTTCTTGGCAACAAGGACACATTTCCCAAAGAAGGAAATCAGGCTACACTGGGATAACCTATCTTTGGTACACCCATGCTGCATTGCATCTCTTTACCATTTACCTCTGTGAATTTCATTATTCTTGCCTTCACAATTTGTTCTAAAGCCCTGCATACTACTGAGGTCAGACTAATGGGTCTGTAATTGCCTGGATCATTTGCCCCCCCTCCCTTTCTTAAATATAGGTATGATGTTAGGTATTCACCAGTTATATGTTATTACCCACAAATAAGGAGATTTATTAAAAATCCTTGCTACCAGACTAAAAATCTCATGTGCCAGTTTTTAGTATGCTGTAATAGAAATTATCCAGCTCCCTGATTTGTGCACATTAAGCTCTTCAAGTTTTTCTTCTACCTCAGAGGTATTTTCCATTTTTAGACACTCATTTCCATCAGCTGTCCTGCCTTCACACCCATGTTCCATATTATCATCCTTATTGAAAACTGAGGCAAAGTATTCATTTAGTTTTTGGGCCACACTTAATTATCTTTAATCTCCTTCCCAGCCACACAGCATAGCAGCCCTGCCTCATCCTTCCTTATTCTCTTCTTATTTATATAATTAAAAAACTTCTTATTGTTTATTTTAATTTCCTTGGCAAGAGTTAATTCAGCTTGACTTTTAGCAATTCTCACTTTATTCCTACATTTTCTAGCCTTCGAGAGGCAGTTTTCTTTGATGATCAACACCTTTTTCCATTCCCTATAGGCTCTCTGTTTATTTCTAGTACCTGTTTGAGGTGGTTATTCATCCAGCTGGGCCTGGAGCCTTTCCCTAAATGTTTTTTACCCTTACTTGGGATGCAAATATCAGACAGTTTCTGCATAGTTGTTATGAAGAAATTTCAAGATTCCTTCTCATTTAGGTCCTTGAGCTCTTCAGTCTGTCTTTTTTAATTAATTCCCTTAATTTCCAAAAGTCTTCCCTTTTGAAATAAACAAACAAACAAACAAACAAATAAATAAACAAATAACACAGTTGATGACCTGGTTTTGATTTAATTTAAATTGAATCAGTTAATGATCACTCAATCCAATGTTATTTCCTACGACCAACTCTTCTGTGATGTCCTCATTGCTTTTCAAAAACATGTTTAAAATTGCATCACGTCTTGTTGGTTCAATGACAATTTGATGAAGAAAACTGACATCTATATCATTCAGAAATCACTGGGTCCTACCAGTATTAGTAGCACTTATTCTCCAATCTATATCAGGGAATTTAAAGTCACCGATCCGGATACAGTTCCCAATAATCTCTCTCTCTCTCTCTCTCTAATAATATTAAAGAGATCTCTATCCATATACAAGACTGACCCTGGGGGTCTATAGCAGACCCCTAGCTCTCTCCTAGTAGAAACCCTTTTACAATTCTTCCTCAAAATGATTTTGACCCAGAGATTTCCCATATGTGATAGCAGTAGCAAATCCCTTGTCCCCTCTGTGAGCTAGCAACTAGAAGGTGACATTACACAGAGACAGACACAAAGGACCCCTTACACTCTGCCAATCTCTTCTCCTTTCAGGGTGTGGTCTCTCCAGGCACAAGCTGTTTAAAAGACAGTGCGGCACTGTGGTATAGCCTTAAAGACCTCTGTTGGGGGATCAGGTGTTCCCCTGAGTCCCCAGTAGACTCTGCTTCAATTTGTAATGTGCTTCCCCTGAGCATAGCATATGTGGGGTTCTCTAAGCAAAACAAACAAAAGAAAGGTTTTTTTTATCTCTCTTTCCCTTATGAGGGAGGAAAACTTGAATGAAAGAAAAGAAAAACAAAGCAAAGCTGGCCTATCACCAGGGCCGGCTCCAGCATTTTTGCTGCCCCAAGCAAAAAAAAAAAAAAAATACAGGGGCAAAAAAAAGCCGCAATCGGCGGCGGCAATTCGGCGGCAGGTCCTCCGCTCCCAGAGGGAGTGAGGGACCTGCCGCCGCCCAATTGCCGCCCGTGCCGCCCCTTTCTGTTGGCTGCCCCAAGCACCTGCTTGTTAAGCTGGTGCCTGGAGACGGCCCTGCCTATCACTTAGGCAGTCTTTTGGAATTCAGGCCCTTTGGGCTTGTATTATGAGTGGGTCTATTGTTTTTGATTAAGGCCTACCTCTAGCCCCACCTTTTGGCCTGTGACTTTACAGCTGATCTATGTAATTTCAGGGGTGGCAAGGCCTGCAACTGTCTCCTTCTGATCTCTGTCTATGGTCAGCAGTCTCTGAGGTGTGGCAGTCCTCTTCCTGTTTACCACACCTTCCTGTGGCAGGTTTTCCCTTTTTAAACTCTCCCTGCCTCCAGGCATGGCAAGCCTTATGTGTGTGCCTCATTAGTCTTGAACGATCCCAAACAAGCTCGTTAGTCTCCTCTCCGCCAAAATGAGGGCATGTCCCTTCACATCCTACCCCTCAAGTTGGAAAGGCCATTCTGGAGTTGTTTGTCTCCATCCCCATTTCCCACAAAAAGAAATGGGTGTTCTCATGGTCTTTTCCCACCCTGTGTTGTACTCTGAAACTATAGGGTTGTAGCACAAGGTACCATTGCATTATATGAGGGTTTGTGTCTTTTTTGTCTGGATCCACTGCAGGGGAGTGTGATCCATGATCAGGGAGAAGGGGCTACTCAACAGGTAATACCTGAGGGAATCCACAGCTCATTGGAACGCTAGTGCCTCCTTTTCAATAATCGAATAAGTCTTTTCTTTAGGGAATAACTTCCGACTCAGGTATAGGACTTTTCTGAAGTCTTGTGAGAGTATGGTGTTGAGTCCAACATCTGTGGCATCTGCGTGCAGTATGAATTTACAGGGAAAATTGGTGGCGTGGAGCATGGGTGCCTGGCATAGTCATGTTTTCAGTTCACTAAAAGCTTCCTCGCATTTCTCATCCCACTGGATCTTTTAGGAGTTGTTTCCTTTTATGAAGTCCATAAGGGAGGTAACAACTGAGCTGAAAGTGGGGATAAACCTCCAGTAATATCCTGCCAGGCTGAGAAAATGCCTCACTGCCTCTTTGTCTGGGGTATTGGGCATGCTGATAGGGCCTATATCTTGTCAGCCACTGGTTTCACAATGCTGCTGCCTACACGGAACCCCAGATAGGTTACCTCACCCAGGGCTAATCTACATTTCGCAGGGTTGGCCATTAGTCCTGCATTCTGGAGGGCTTTTAACACTTCTTTAAGTGCTACAGTTGGTCTTCCAAGGTAGGACTATAAACAATCATGTTGTCTAGGCTGTGGCATATTGATGGTGGGGGCTGAGGATCCTATTCATAAGCCACTGGACAGTTGCAGCAGCTCCGTGGAGGCAAAAGACATAGACTTGAATTGGAAGTGCCTGAAAGGGGTGTAGAAAAGTGCTTTGTCATGTGAGGAGGGGGATAAAGGGATCTACCAATAACCTTTTGCTAGGTCTATAGTGCACACAGGGCTGGCACAACCCATTAGGCGAACTAGGCGGTCGCTTAGGGCACTACAATTTGGGGGGCAGCAACCGCAGCGGTATTTCGGCGGCGGGACCTTCCGCCGCCTCTGTGGGGGGTGGCATTTCGATGTGGGACCTTCCGCCACCTACAGCGGCAGAAAAGCTGGCGGCACTCCTGAGTGCACAGCTGCTTTGTTGGTCCCAGCCACTCCAGTAACTTGTCCATCCTTGGTATTGGGTACGCATCAAATTTTGAGATGGAATTAACCTTCCTGAAGTTGATAAAAACCAAACTAAACAGTACAGTTTGGGAACAAGCACTATGGGATCCTCCATTCAGTTTGGAGCTCCACAATTATCCCCATCTCTAGCATTGCTTGTACTTCTTCTTGGACAGTCCCACGTCCTCTGGGGCAATGGTCTAGGGTTCTCCCTGACTAGCTGGCCCGGGGTAATCGCTAGGTGATGTTGGACTAGCTGCATTTTCTCTGGGTAGGGGGAAAATACTGTTGTAAAGTCCTTGATCAATTGGAGGAGCTGCTTTCTTTGCACAGGGGAGATCTCCTCAGCCCCCAGTAATGCCAGTAATGTTGTTGGGTTTTGGCCAATGGATACCTGGGACCCTAATTCAGATTCTGTAGGAGAGGGAGTTATCAGCAGGGCTTCTTGAATCCTTGAGACCGCATACCCTACGCATTATTGTAATAATCTTTGTACAAAGTATGTCTTGTAAGGTATCATTTGAAAACTCATAATTTGCTGGTCACTATTGTTCTGGTAAAATATGTGACAACATTGTTTGTGAAGTTCTAAGATTCCCATTTTTAGTGTTATTAACATATGTTCCAAACCCCACAGCCCAGCCCAAATGGAAGTTGGCAAACAGGTCTGTCCTAAACAAAGAAATGTGTGCTGTGCTTAATTTGAATTTAAGCGGTAAACAGAGTCATCAAGCAGGAAGGAAAGACAAAGACAGTTCAGACAAGTGAAAAAAACAGCAGGGAATATCCTTCCACATAGATTCTTTGACTCCTGGTTCTCAGCTGGAAATGTTTTTCAAGAGGGGGGCTGAAACTACAGGCAGGACAAACACTCCAAGAAACCCTCCCCCCTGCCCATCACATTCACTGCATCTGAAGAAACAAAGGAAGCAGTACTCTGATGGAGGGGTTTGGTCAATGAGATTGTTGAAAGCATGTGGTGAGAAACTTTGCATGAATCTGATATAGTTTGTTAAGTTAGGCACTAGTAAGTGTTTTATCATTGTTTTTAATATAATCATTTCTGAGTTTTATGCCCTCATTACTTGTACTCACTTAAAATCCAACTCTTTATAAGTTAATAAACTTGTTTAATTGTTTTCTCTAATGTAATCTGTCCAAGTTGAAGTGCCTGGTAACTCCAATTGGGGCAACAAGTTGTGTGCATATTATTCCTTTAAAGGAATAATGGACTCAGTATATGTGCACTGTCGAGGAGAGGGCTGGGCAGTAAGGGACATACATCTGTGGGGGTAAATCCAGGACTGGGAGTGTGTTGGGGTCGCCCTGTGGTAACTTTTAAGGCTAGTGAGAGCCAAGGTGTGGCTGGCTGGCTGCAGCACACACACAGAGACATAGCTGGGATGACTTACATGCTGGAGGCAGTTTGTGAGCAGCAAGGCATTGTAAAGGGCACCCTAGGTTACAAGGCAGGGGTGACACTGCTACTCATTCGTCTGGATTGTAGCTGGTATGTCAGAGGCTTCCAAGATTTGAGAAGATTCACATGATAGATCTTAGTTTCTTTCCTTCTACTGGGTAGTCTTATCTCATAGTCCACTGCTCCTACCTGCCTGACCACTTCCAATGGACCATTGGGCCATTAATTTAGCCTCATTTGTAGGTAGTAGCAAAAGAACACAGTCACCCAGATAGAAAGTCAATAGTCGTGCCCCTCTATTATAATTTTGTTCCTGGGCCTGTTGGGCCTTTCTCAAATCCTCCCTATGTTTTGAAACCATTCCCTTAATTGTAAGCTGTATTGAGTTATGCTTATGGCACCTTTATCCTGTTCCTCCCAACCTTCATGTAGCAAGTCCAAGATTCCCCCAGTTAGTGACCACAAAGCAACTCAAATGGAGAAAACCCCACAGAGGCTTGTGGGACTTTCCTTATGGCAAACAGAAGAAGTGGGAGTAGCTGGTCCCAGTGTTTGGGGTTGTCACTAACAGCATCTTAATATTCCCTTCAGAGTCTTATTAAGCCGCTGTATTAGGCTCTCAGTCTGTGGGTGGTACAACAAGGTTTTCATAGGGACTTTCGGAAGGGAGCACAATTCATGCATCAGCTGGGAGGTGAAGTTAGTCACTTGGTCCATCAGTATTTCACAAGGAAATCCCACACGTGAGAAGAGTTTGCAGAGTGAAGAAGAATTGTCTCTGGATATCTTGTTGTGTAGTCGGCGATCAATAATATGTATTGATAACCTAACATGTTTTTTTTCTAGGGGCCTGATCATGTCTATCCCAGTTCTCTTGAAGTGTGTCTCAATCAAGGGCAGAGGGACCAAGGGCACCTAAGAATCCCTGTGCTGCTGGCCAGTTGATACTCTGGGCAGGATGAACAATTTTCCCTCACCACCTGATGGATGCCTGGCCAATAGAATTGGGCTAGTACCCAAGACAATGTCTTATGTCTCTGAAGGGGTCCAGCACATGGGTTGTTGCAGCTTGTGCACAACACAGTTCAGCAATACCTGCATGGCACCAGCAGCTGGGCCCTCACCATCCCAGTATGTTGATTCATTTCAATTCAATAGAGGCATTCTTTCTTAATTGCAAAGTGTGGATACTGCTCACCCCGCTGAGGTTCAGTTACCTCCTCATTTACAGAGGCCAGTTGTTCACATGCATGGATCAAAATAGGGTTGATTCTCTGTTTTTGTATGAAATTCCTGCCCTGTAGAAGGGCTTCCAGGACCTGACTGCTTACCTCTTCTTCCCCTGTGGAGGTTGACACCCGTGTTGTTTGGGATGTTCCCTCCTCAGGGTCTTCAGCTTCCCCGGGGTTTACCAAGCTCTGGGGACCTGGCTGTAATGATTGGCCTGGATTCTCATTTGCTATGCAAGTTCATTTGTTAATGAGTGTGTGGAGGGGAGGGGATGGCCAATCTCAGCCTATGATTATGGGATAGGCCAATTTTTTGACTAGGGTTGCAGTTATCACTGTGGTATATGCTCCCACTGTCAGTTGTAAACATGGGTTGGAGTATGTTTTGACATCACCATGTATACACTATGGTAGATTGTATTCTTAGAAGTGGTGTTACCTCCTCCTATGGAGGCCTGAACAACCATCTGGCTGTAGCTGGAGTCCCAGCATCCTTGTATCCTCTTCCTGTGGAACACCACCTGTACTACCAACTTATAGGGAGTCTTTTTCTGTGCCCAAGTCTCTGCCATTCATATTCATATTCACATTCCATAACAGGGCACTCCCACTTTACATGTACTGTCTGCCCATAGGAGTAGCACATTATAAGGCTGGTAGCACTGGCATCTTTCCTAGGTGAGGGTGAGCCCGGATGTGGAATAGTGACTGGATCCTGGTCCGTGAGTCCTGGTCTAGTTGTTTGAGGTGCTTGGTGGTCCCACTGATGATGTTGTATCTGTGCCTGACCCCTTAGCCCCCTTGGACCACCCCTGGTTCAAGGAATGGTCTGACCAACTGGGAGGACCACTTTGATGCTGATGGTCACTGATTCTGGCTCACTCTCCTGGGTCTCTTTCCATTCCATCCCCTGCCCCACTAAGGTGTTGGGGGTTTCTGTCTCTAGTGAACCTTCGGCTTCTACAAAGCCCTCCATTAGTCTTACGGCATCCTAGAACATTCCCAGGTGTTGATGTAACACCCATTCTCTGTCTTTCACAGGTAATATCTTTATAAATTATTTTTCACAATGGCTTTGGCCAATTGGGCCTCGATCATTCTTCCAGGTGGAGCCACTTTCAACAGTGTTCCCTCAACTGCGGCTACTATTGGAAGTCTAGCCCTCTGGAGGTAGCTCTTGGCTCTAAACCACTGATGCTGGGTCTCTTTGGAAATATCCAAATAGTCCAAAATGGTGGATTTTACTTGTTTGTAGTATTTTGCCTGTTCCAAGTCTAACTGGGTCCATCAAGTATGGGGCCAAAATCAAAGCCCATTGTTCTGTGGGACAGTGGGCTGCTAGTGCCACCTCTCATGTGTAACTAACAAGGCTCTGGGGTCATTGTCAGGCCCTATTTTGGTTAGCTTCAAGGGAGGAAGCGTGACCCTATCTGCTGCATAGTTTCTTTTTGAAACTCCTGCTGCTGGGCCATCAGTTCCCTCAGCAGCTGTTGTTGGGTGGCCTGAACTTGCTGCTGGGTGGTCCACTGCTGCAACAATTACTGTTGGAACTGATGTTGCTGGGCAGTTTGCTGTTGCTGCAACTCTGCTAACCACTTACACCTCCACTCCGGGTCCATGTTGCACAGAGCAGCGGAGCTCTATCTCCTCTAGGACCTTTTTTTTTTTTTTTAAATTTCTTGTATCAGATGTAGTTATGCCTTCATTCTCCACCACTTGTGGGTTATTAGGGGTTCCCCTGACTCCCCACCAGACTCAGCTTCATGTTGTTTATAATATCCTCCCCCACAGCATAGCTCATGTGGGGTTCTCTAAACAAAACAAGCAAGTAAACAAAAGAAAGGTCTTTTTCTCACTCTTTCCCTTATGAGAGAGGGGAGACAAACTGCAAGAGAAAAAGGCAAAGGTGGCCTATCAGTTAGGCAGTGTTTCAGGAGTCAGCCCTTTGGGCTTGGTTTATCAGTGGGTCTATTGTCTTTGACTAAGGTCTACCTCCAGCTTCCCCCTGTTCCCAGGGGCATTCTGCTTTACAGCTAGTCTATGGCCTTGGCTACACTGGCACTGTACAGTGCTGCAACTTGCTGCGCTCAGGGGTGTGAAAACGCCCGTCCCCGAGCGCAGCGAGTGCAGCGCTGTAAAGCGCCAGTGTAATCAGCGCCTGCAGCACTGCACACTCGCTCGCAGCGCTGCAAGCTATTCCCCTCCGAGAGGTGGAGTACTTGCAGCACTGCGAGAGAGCTCTCGCAGTGCTGGCGGTGCGACTACACTCGCGCTTCACAGCGCTGCCGCGGCCGCGCTGTGAATTCTCAAGTGTAGCCACGGCCTATGTATTTTCAGGAGTAGGGAAGCCTGCAACTTTCTCCCTGTTGGCTGTTCTCTTTCTGTGTCCAGCAGTCTCTGAGGTGTGGCAGTCCTCTTCCTACTCGCCACACCTTCCTTTGGCAGGTTTTCCCTTTTTAAACTCCCCCCTTCAGGCAGAGCAGGCCTTACAGTTGTGCCTTGTTAGTGCTGAATGAGCCCAGAAGGGCTGCTAAGTCTTCTTTCTGCCAGACTGAGGGAATGTCTCTTCACAGCCTCCCAGCTCTTTTAGATGGTAAGATCTCTGTGTCAGGGTCTGTGTTTGTACAAAAACAATCAAAATGGGGCCTGACTAAGGTCTCTGGGAACTACTGTAATATCAAAGATAAATAATAGATCATCAAGGTGGTGTGCCTGGGTTTATTGTGCACAGTGCTTAATACAGCTGATGCAAACAGTCACATCCTTTATATTTGGTGGATGAGCTCAGAGAGATTGTTACACATAATTGCATGGTAGGAACAAGCCCAAGGCACACAGGCAAGCACAACCTATGGATCAGCACCTAATCAATGTAATAAAGCACATCATGTGCCAGGCAAGTTATGCAGTGCCAGGGGGCAAAGAACCAGTAGAATCTAAACACCTAAGGTAACACGTACAGCTTCCCCCCAAACTAATATAAAATGACCATCTCCACTTTCAGATTTAAAAAGGGCTCTCAGCCCTTGCCAACCTCCCATGCTGGAGAGCTCTAATGGTAGATCTTTTGAGTTAGTCACTGCCAAAGAGGGGTTGGGGCAGGATGACATAGCTGCATCTGAAATGGCACTTTTCAACTGGCAAATGGAGAACAGCAATCAATGCTTTTCAACACCCTGGGAGATTTGTCCATATGTTTCCTGCTCCTTTGATCATGAGCACTGGTGATATCATATACATGTCCAGGATGGGACAGTATGCACTGGAAATGGCCGGATGTGCAATTAGAGTTAGAAACAAATCTCATGGGTTGGGTACATCATCTGATTTTTTGACCTCTGGGTTTGGAAATGCCATCACTTAGCAATCAGGAAGTGGCCACACTAGGATCCCTACTACGGGTAGAACTGGGAGTTTTTTGATGAACTGCGTGTGATGTGGGTGTGTGTGCGCGCTGAAAAATGCCGATATGTCAAAAACTAAAGTATTCATGAAACAGGGCTGGTTTCAGCAAATCTCATGACTCAAAAAATTACTGGAAAAAAGTTTCAAAATTGTCAAAATAATCCATTATGATATTTTCTAAACAAAAATGTTTTGTAATTTTAGTAAGCTTAGACTAAAAAAAAGTTAAGGAAAAAAACGAGGTCAAAAGCAAAACAAAATCTTTCAACTGATCCAAACCAATGTTTCTTGGGGCAGGGGGAATTGGTTTTTGAGATTTTGACTTTGAGTTCTGAGTTGAGACAGGAATTTTTTTTATCTGGACCGGTGATGTGCTAGGTCACTCCAATCCTTGACTCTGGGAGCCAGCCTTACCCTGCTCTGCTGTGAGACCCCCACTCCTGGGCTGTTCACACACAGCCTCTAGCATGTAAGCTGCTCTTTGAATTGTGCAACCAAATGACACTAGCCAATATCTCCAGTTCCAGACACAACTGTAGGAACCTTCATCTTGCAGTGTCCAGTTATGCCCGCTGGACGCTGCAACCATCTTGCAGTGTCCAGTTATGCCCGCTGGACGCTGCAAGCTTATTTGAGTTCATCAATTTAAAAAAAGAAATTGATATGTACCTGGCATGTTATCCCCAATGTCTTATGAATTGCCCCAGAATGCGTCAACAATACCCTCCACGGGGGTGGGATAGGGGCAGCGGCGTATTATCGCCTAGGCCGACAAGGCCTAGGGTGGCAAATTTGCAGGGGCGGCAAATTTGAGCACCCACGGAGAAGCTCCTCTGCTCCAGCTCGCCCCCTCCGTGAGCGCGCCACGGCGTCCTGTTTCTCTCCCCTCCCTCCCAGCGCTTGCGCCACGAAACAGCGGGGCAGGGAGGGAGGCTGGAGGAGGGGGAACGCGGCGCGCTGGGGGAAGGGAGGGGGCGGAGTTGGGGCCGGACTTTGGGGAAGGGGTTGGAATGGGGGCAGGGAAAGGGTGGAGTCAGGGCGGGGCCAGAGGTAGGCGGGGCGGCAATTATTTCAGGGCCTAGGGGTGGCAAAATCATTAATCCGCCACTGGGTGGGGGGACTCATTGGTGTGCTCCAGGGTGCACCAATGATAACCTCTACTGAAGGGAGACTCGTTGACTGGCCCCGGGGAACATCAGTGATGCCCTCCATGGAAGGGAGACTCATTGATTTTATGAAAGGGAAACATGAGAAGGTTCAAAAGATAATGGCAAAATATGGATGGAATGAGGGTATGAGTACGATGGATAGTGTGTTGTGGTGGTCTGGTGAGACAAAAGAAAAATTAGGGAAAGGGATTGTAATAATCTATTCTTCTGGACTAAGTCTTTTTTTTTTTTTTTTTTTGTAGCTCCAAATGCAGAGGGGACTATTTTGGGCATGGCCATCCTCTGCGACCTTGCAGCAATTCTTAACCTCGCTCAGAATACAGTTACTGATAAACTTATGCGTACTCATACCATCCCCCTCTGCAATGATACATTTCTCTCTTCTGTTGCACTGCCAAATCTGTGGCTCTGACTTGGGATACATCTAACCCTTTTTCAAGAATTATGTTCCAGGTTCCCTTCTGTTTGGGCAGAAAATAAGCTGTCTTGCAGTTCGATGCCTGCTCATCTTTGCCCACCCATCCAGGTTACCAGTCAATTTCCTCCACTTACCAAGCAATACCCCCTCAAATCTGAGGCCATGGACGTGGTAGGTATTATTTACTCTTTACTTCAGTAAGGCATACTGGTTCCTTGTAGAAGTGCACCCTCTTAAGCCCAGGACCCTCCAGAGACCCCCTCTTGGGTGGACATACAGAAGGGAAATCAGGTCATGGTATTGGCCCATACAAATACCTCTCTGAAAGTGCAGGAAATTCCAACATGGGTTCATATAACCAGGATTAAAATGTATAAATAAATTCATTTTATTTATATTGTAGCCTTTTAGGTAACAAAGGTGACTCCCCACGTTAATCCTCCTGGCAAACATACCTGATGCAGCTTCCTGGGATCTGCCATTGGTACATGTTACACAAGCACATACTGGCCAGCTTTTAAACATGTACAACTCCCTACAGGAGGCAGTGGCAAATGGGTAAAAGAAACAGACACTTGGCTTGTCCCCAGACCAGACCATCTGGGACCTATCGTGGTTACAGCTTGCCTCCAAAAACATCCAGGCTCCAAGGTCTCAATCTGGCTTCCACAGCCCGGGAGCAGTCTTCGGCTCCCTCCCTGCATTTCACCAGATCTGGATTGTAACTGGGTATTTAGCTTCGGGGTTGTGGGCACACACATATAGGACCCCCAATTTTGGAATCCAAGATCACAGAATGTTGGCTCAAAGGGCAAACCACCCAAGCCCTTAGACATACCAACACCAGGTTATCTTATGCTTTGACTGCAATTGATGTAGCCATAGAGGCTTTTTACAAAATCATTGAGAAAACCTCAGATGCTATAGTCAACTTGGCCAAGTCACAAG